>NC_056727.1:228921739-229234249 GCF_019279795.1 Protopterus annectens
TTTAGCCATTCAGATAGAGAGTATGACCATAGTTTGATTTCTAAAGAAGCAGAGAGAACCTAGTCTTAACCCATTTTGCACAAAGGCCATACAAGTTTGGAAATGGGCTGTGCCGTTGAATCACTTTCTAATATCAGTCCCCATCCTGGGTCAACCCAGTTTTGTCGGCAGACAAGTCCTGTCATTGCCTTCTGATGTCATATGAGTGATCCGTATGCAAAAGATTTTGCCACTGGGGAGAAGCATTAGCAGTACCCATTTGCTTCCATGAGTAGCTCCAAAAACAACAGTTTTTTTCTGCCTGGTCCCCCTTCTGGGACAGCAGTCAGGGACTGTCTGTCCATATTTGGACCCCAAGACTCCATTCCGCCTTTCCTTCATTTGTGCTCTTCCTAAATTAATTCAGAAAGCAAAAGCCAAAGAGTCCCAGGGTTATTTCTTTTGCTCCCTTCTTGCCTCAGCAAGTTTAGTTCCCACTGTTATACCCTAACCATTTGAGGAACCCCTTATTTCTGTGGCCCTTCAGAACTCTTATGAGTCATCCATCTGACAAGCATCACCTGTATTTTCACTCGCTGAAGTTACTCTCCTAGTTTCTCCACTTTCAACGATAGCCAGAGATGGTATATACATGGCAAGGGTTGTTAAAATCCTGACCTTTACCCAGAGATTATGTACAAGGAAAAAGATACAAGTGGTATAGATTTACAGCATAGGCTATGTCTCATGGGGTGAATCCTTTTCACTCCCTGTCCCTGCAGTTACTATACTGTTTCCCAGTTATTTGACTCGAGGCCAAGTTACTCCTTGATCAGAGTTCATCTATCTGCTGTATCAAATTTTCACAAAGGTCTCTACAGTAGTTCATTGGCTTTATTAAGGATGTCCAAGGCCGCCTTCAGAGGCAGTTTTATTATTAGGCACCCTTTGGAGATCTCCATTCCTCACTGGAATGTCACACTGGAAAAGTGGACCCTATTCTTATTCAAACCACCATCTTTTGACAGAGTTGAAATATTCTTCTTGGAAGATTTTCCTGATGGCAGTCATAACAGCCAGACATGTATCCAAGCTGCAGACATCTTGTATTGAGCCCCTTATCTGACATTTCACAAGAAAGGGGTAGTCTTGCATACCAGTCAGAAGTTCATGCCCAAAATAGCTTCAAAGATGAATCTGAACCAGACTATAAAGCTTGCTATCTTCTTTCTTAATTATTGAAAAAAGGAAGGCATCTGCTTCATTGTTTGGATGGTCACACACACAGGATGTTTTATATTCACAGAACAAAGGCAGTAGGACAGATATGCCCAAAATAAATGAGGGCAGAAGATTTCCAAGATTATAGTGACAAGATGGTGCACCTAGCTAATTATGTTCTACCACAAGAAATGTGGCAAGCTGTTAGGTTTCCTCCAAGAAGCACATTCACCAGAGCCTGAAATTACGTCTAAAGCTTTTCTTTTCTCTAGTGCATCATTGGATGATATTTGTGCAGCTTTATCGTGGGCTTCTCTACATATTTTTACAAGACACTAGAAGTTGGGCAAGATCTCTAGGACAAGTTATTCCTTTACAACTACTGTATTGTGTGGGATTTTAGCCTAGTCCTCCAAAGATGTTGTGATAGAGACTTTTCCAGAGTTAGAAGAGGATAGACCAGAGCATCCTAGATATGAAAGCTATATATTTACCTTAGTGGTAGCTTCAGATAATCCCAGTCCTTACTGTCTTTCAACACACCCACCCTTCTTCTCCCTCCTTGTTCCAGTGGTTGAGGTGTAGCGGAGCATGCTTTCATAATATACTTAGGATGGTATTATTTAGGTCTTGAGCTGCATACTCAGAACTGTAAAGAGAAAAGGAAGTGCAGCACTTCATGGGAGAAGGCCAGTTAAAGCCTGGAATAGTTTAAGGCCAGTCCAAGTTAAACCTGAGGTAACAAGTCCTAAAAGTTATTGGATGGGCTTTCACAATCTATATCTATTTGTTTATTTTGGTTTATCTATTTGTTAACTGGGTAAGCCTGCTAGACACAGGGTCCCTTTTCAGGGGTGACACTGGAGCACTGTCTGGTTAACTAACTTCCTCAAAGTTACACCGTGGGCAAATGTAGGTGGAAGAAATCAAACCCTGTAACTTTTGACTACATGAAACAAGTTATTAACAGCTCAGACCCTTAAACCTCTGTGCTGACAGACTTCTGCCTTTCCATACATAGCTTGTATACATCTATTTTATTTGTTCATTGAGTAGGTACATGTTTTGATTGTAATTTTTTGATTTGTAGGAAGTGGAGTTTATTCATTGTTAGTAAGGAAGGGGTACTGGGGTAGAATCAACAATTGCAAAGTCATCCCCATTGAAACAGCCCACAGCATAAACCACTGGTTGCCACATTCGGCTACAAGCAGTGGTCAGATAAGCCTCTGAGGTCAACCGAGACTAGGCTGAAGACTTGGAAGCTGACTGGAGCGAAAGCACAGCAGTTCAAGGAATTACTTGTGGCTCTAGCACCTTAAGAAGAGGAAATAGATGGAGTTGTAGATGAATGGCAGCACCTCAAAACAGCATGTGTGAAGACTACGGAATAGATATGTAGCCATGCTATGTATGGAAATAAGTTGCATAAGGAAAGATGGTGGTGGAATGCTGAAGTCTAGGAAGTCATCGAAAGAAGGCATGCAGGAAAAAGTGGGAGGTAGATGAGATGGACCAGTTGAGGAAGAAATAATGGTTAGCTAACAAAGAAGCTAAGAAAGGAGTTGTAATAGCAAAGAACAAGGTGTCAGAGGCACTCTACCAGTTTCTGGAAAGTAAGTCAGTAGATTGACAAAGAATTCTATTAAGTTGCATGACAAAGGCTGAAAGATAAAGAAGATATTGAGACATCCTTCATAAGGGATGCCAGCAACAACCTGCTAATCAGTCCACAGGACATCAAAGGCGATGGAAGAAGTACTTCCAGCAGATTGAGTGAAGAAAATCCTCTGGATGCTGGAAGAAGTAAAAATAGAAGTCAGGGAAAGCAGCGGGGCTCTGATGAAGTCACAGTAGATAAAAATGGTGGGTGAAATTGGGAAAAATGGCTTCTGTGGGTACTCGTAACAGTATGGAGAGAGAGGCTTATCCCAGATGACTGGAGAATAAGCATACTAGTGCCAGTATTCAAGAACAGTGGAGACATTTACAACTGTGGGGAAGTACAGAGATACCAAACTCCTGTCACATTGCATGAAAGTTCTGGCAAGGGTGATTGATAAAAAGATTGGAGATGAATAGTTCAGATTCAGATCCGGATGCAGCACAACTGACCCAATGTTTGCAGTGAGACAGATAGTTGAGAAAAAGCTAGAGATGAGGAAAGAGTCCGACAGGGCAATCCTCGACTTGGAGAAAGCATATGGCAAGGTCCCAAGAAAGATAATTTTGGCAGCCCTGCTGTGGTTCGCAGTCCGAGAAACATTAGTAGAATTAATGCAAGCTATCTGCAAGGACACAATAACTCAAGTATGAACAGTGTTCAGTCTCCCAGAGGGGTTCCCAGTGGGAATGGGTATGCACCAGGTTGAGTCCACTGCTGTTTGACTATATTAGCAAATAGGTTGTTGGGGGACAGATTAACAAAGTTGCTGTGTACAGATAATGTGGCATTACAGGTAGACTCTGAGCGGGAACTTCAGCAAAGGATAGGGAAATGGAATGCAAAACTGAAGGCACATGGTATAAAATGGAGTACAGATAAGACCATTGTATTGGCAGTAAATGGAGTTCAGAAGAAGCTGAGAATTGAAACAGAAGGGAAACATAGTGGAACAGGTTAACAGTTTCAAATATCTGGGAGGGGTAGTTGAAGAGAAGGGAAGTCTGAATGAAAAAAAAAAGGAAAATGTATTGGATCTTTCCACTCTCAACACCTTTCTCAAGGTCACATCTTTCAAGATCCTGCCTCTCCAAACTCTTTTGTGCTTCATTCTTCTACAAGCCTTGGATCTAAAGAACACCTACCACCACATTCCAATTCACCCTTCTTTCAGGAAATTTCTGAGCTTTTTATCTTGCACAACACTTTTTCAGTTTCATACTTTGTTTTTTGGACTTTATGCCGCCTCCAGGGTTTTCACAAAGTGTCTAGCTGCCCTCATCGCTTTCTGCAGGATTCAGAGAATTCAAATATTCCCTTACTTGGATGACCTGTTATTACAGGCACACTCTCCACACATCCTTTTCCTTCTTCTCATCTTCACTATGTCCCTGCTACTCCAAAGTCTGGAGTTTGTGATCAACTTCAAGAAATCCAGTTTGGAATCAATGCAAGATGTAGCCTTCTTGGGCTGCAAGACTGTACACCAAACTGTTGTAGGCTTTTCTACCTCCAGACAAGGTACAGAGTCTCTCCAGTTACTTCCTTGCTCTTTTATCCCTTCTCTCTTGCACTGCAAGAGAAATCCCAAAGACATTGGGGTTCATGGCTGTAACCATACCTGTGGTCCCCTTTGCCAGGCTCCTTATGAGAAAGATCGAGTGAAATCCATTTGTTCTCAGCACTTCCATCCTCAATATGCAGATTTCTCTTCTCCCCTCCTTAAAGAAAAAAATCCAGAGGTGGATATCGCAGGTAAATCTCAAACCCAGACCTACTTTTCAAACTGTAGACACCATAATAGGAATTGCACATAGATGCTTCAGACTTTGCATGTGGGGCATTAACTGGCTCCCTGAGTGTTCAGGCCCAGTGGCCACTGAATCTGAAGTCAAAGCACAACTTAAAGGAGATGCAGGCATTGATATAAGCCCTGCAGACCTTTACAATCCTGTCCCCCAGGACCTCTCAGGATTTTCAAAGAGAGCTCTATAGTCGTGTGTAAACAAGCAGGCGGGAACCCGATCTTGCCATCTTTGCAGGTTAGCCTTTAGGGCATGAGATCAGGCCACAGAAGAAATCCTGTTCCTTCAAGTTGTTTACATCCCCTCACAGGACAATGTTCTGACAGATGTTATAAGCAGCTCAAGGGAAGACCCCTCCCCCGCCCGCCCCAAAAAATGGATGTTAAACAGGGAGGTCTTCTTAGCCATAGTTTACAATTGGGGTATACCATGGATACATTTATTTGCTTTAATCCACAGCAAACAACTTATTTTCTGCTTCAGAACTCCTTGCCTTCAGGCATGAAAAACAGACACCATGTCCTTTCATTGGAAAGGGAAGTCATTGTGTGCTGTCCCTGCACTACTACTTCTCCTAAAGGTCTTACTAAAGATCCAGAGAACAAACCAAATATTCTACTGTTGGCTTCCTTTCGACCAATTCATTATTGGGTCTCCCTTCTCTACCACCTAGCCAGGTATCACCACCACAAGCTACCCCCCCCCCCAAAGTGGACTTCTCACACAACACAAGGGTTCTATTCTTTCCCAACATGTCATCTGTCAAACTGACGTTATGGATGATAGGATGCTGATCCTTTTCAGACACCATTTTTTGAGTCTGTGCGTCAGGATGTCCCAGAGGCTAGCAAGCCATCTACCCAGGAGTTGTACTTACCTAAATAAGTTTGGTGTCCTATTCATAAACAGGAGCCTGTAAAAATGGACTCTCTCATTGTCTTGTCTTATTTGAATTGTGTGAGCTCTTAAACACTGGCTTGACATACTCCTCATGAAGACACCTGTCAGCCATTTCTGCTTGCTTACCTCTTGACCCCCTCTTATGTCCAGACTAGAGTTAAAATATTTTCTGAAATATTCTAGGAAAGCTATTCTGCCTCCCTGAGACATTAACGTTATTCTGAGAAAACGTACTCATCCACCTTTTGAGCCATCCGCCTCTGCTTCTCTCAAATTCTATACTCAGAAAAACATACTCCTAGTTGCTCTTACCTCTGATAGAAGAGGCTGTGAGCTACAGGCCCTGATAGCATCCCTACCCTTCCTTATCTTCCATATGGACAGAGTGTTTTTGAAGGTCATCATCTTTTTTTATTGGCTAAAGTGGTAAGTGGCTGATCCCTCAACCCATGCCATAAATCTCCTTACCTTCTTTCCTAACCCATAGAATAGGAGAGAATACTGCAGTCACTGGATGTATATGGATAGCTCAGATTCTATTTAGACAAGACAAAGTCTGTCTGCAAGAGTGACTGGTTGTTTTTCTCCTTCCAAAATTCCAAGCTCTGTAGCTTTGTTTCAAAGCAAACTGTAGGTAACTGGATTTCTAAATCCATCTCCTTTTGTTGCATTCACCATGGCAAGTCTTTACCTTCACCATTGAGGCACATTTTACCAAAGCAATGGCTGATTCTGGAGGTTATACAAGGGAGTAGACCCGAGGGCTATCCTAGAACCATCTACTTGGTCCTTGGTGTGTACCTTTACCAAACATTATAGAGAGGACACTTTTTCCAAATCCAGAGCTGTCTTCACCAGGTCAGTCCTTTCTGGGCTGCTTGACGGCTCTCCTCTGTCTCATCCAAACACCTTTTACACCACTTGAGCTTGGGGAATTGCCCAGTAGTTTGGAGTGCTGCTACAATGATCTAAGAAAGGACATAGTACAGTTATGTACAAACTCAACATAACAATAGATGTCCTACTGATAACTGTTGTAGTATTTTTCCCATCCTGCCATCCTCCTTTCTCTAGATTTGTTTAACTCTTTTGAGGACTGAGGGGGAACCATTTTCTGCCTTCTCTCTTAGCTGACCTACTATTCTAGTTTCCTCAGGTGTCTACAAATATCCTAGCTTGGAAATAGCCTGAGGTTTTACATTCATATGTCCGCTTAAGTATCCTTGCACCCATGGGCTTAGATCATATGTTGGATATATGGCTCTAAAGCTTGTTTTGGCTTTGGTACCCCAGCCAGTTATCAAGTAGACAACCCAACAGCAGGAATACTGCTGCACTGACTAGTGAGACATCTACTGTTGTAGTAAGTTCTCACTCAACTGTACCTTTTTATCAGATGGTGGGGTTGCACTCTCCTGGATCCACCAAAATTGTTCAGATAACTTTGTGTTTCTTAGCTATGTAGTAGTAAAGTACGAGGGAACTTCTATGCTCATTATAGCTTCGTATTTGATGTGGTGACTACTAGTTTTCTTTGATTTGCCTTCATAAGGGTCAGTGATATATTTTTGTGTTGCTCACACAGTCCCATCAAATGCAGTCACAGATATTTGTATATTATGTGAGTTGTAGCTGGTTTTGTATGTTTATGATGTGGCACAATTGAAGGAAAAATAGGTGCTTGAAAGGTATTGAAACTCTATCATCCAGGCAGCTAGTTGCAGTTGTTCAAGTGGATGTGTCAAACATCCCTTGTCCTGTGTGACTAAATCCAGTCTGTGAGGAAGCGTGTGGTAATTGCTCTTGGCCATTTCCAGTAGAAGGGAGAACCTTTGTTGCCTGGGTAATAAGGGAGTCACCAGAATGATCATAGCAGAGTCCTGAATCTGCTGAATGACCCTGGATATTAGTGGAAAGGGTGGAAAAGAATACAGGAGCATTCCTGTCCAAGGTAAAGAAAAGGCATCCATTTTCTAGGCCTTCTTGCATGGAGTCCTAGAGCAGAATATTGCCAACTGAATGTTGTGACTGTAGACAAAAAGATCTATCTGAGGTGTTCCACTGGAAGACATCCTGATTCAGTTTCCATTCATGAGGGTCTGTCCTAATCATGCTCAGCTTTTCTGACACATAGGTTTCCTCTGGTAGTGTGTAAGATGCCTGCAGAACGAGATTGTGCTCGAAAGCTATTTCCCTGACTACCATGGCTAGTCTGCCTTGAGGGCAGGATCTAATTCCTCCTGTTTTTATGTACCACATCATGTTGGTGGTGTCTTAAACATTTGTATCGGTCCATGGAACCATAAATTATTGAGAGTGTTAAGAGCATTTCTAATTGCCAGCCCAAAACCTTGCACTTGTATCCCCATAGATGCTAATTCCCAAACAAAGTCTGAGGCATTTGTTAAGACTGTGCTGGACATGGACTGGAGAGTGGGAGACCGGGATTTCTTATAACATTGGTCTCTCCATCAAAGAATCTCCCTTCTCACAAACCCCAAAACTTGAATCTCGAATATCAGGGATGTTAGTTTGTTTTGAGACTGTACAGATTTTAGGTACAATTGAATTTTTCCCATATGGAATATTGCTGGAGAAATCATGAGTATAAGATACTGTAAGATCTAGAATTCTGAGAAATTCCTGTGCTAAGACAGCAATCGGAGTGTAAAAACTCAGGAAGAGATCTAGATACAAATCTTTTTCCTGTTAGGAGAGACCCCAGGGAAACAATCCTGTGAGGAGTTAATCTAGACTTTTGTATGTTCTCTTGCAAGCCCCAGTCTATCTAGGAAATCTGTCACCCAAATGAGAGATTCCTGACCTTTTGAAAAAGGCTCTGCAAAGATAAGTCATCTAAATAGGGACACATTTAAATATCTTGCATTAGTAGTAGGCTGTCACTGGAGCTTATCACTTTTGAATACCCTTCCATTATCGAATGGACCATAGGGTAATATTGTGATCCAGGCACAGAAAATGTTAAACATCTGAATTCTGGAGCTATAGGAATGTGATCCGTGCATTTTAAATCTAAAGGCACCAGAAAACTCAAATGGGGAATGACAGGTAACAAGTTGTAAAGGAATAACATTAGGGTTACCACCTGTCCCTCTTTGAGAGGGACAGTCCCACTTTGGACAGTTGTGTCCTGCCAAAAATACTAAAAAAATGGCAAATGTCCTGAGATTTTAAGACAAAATATATTTCTTTAAGTTTTCTTTAATAGTTGCATAAAACAATTATTTTTATCTTTAACACATAGATATTATATGCCATAGCATAAGCAGCTCACATGCTATAAAAATAAGCTTTTATTTTAGCAAAAAGGTGAAGTTTTGTCCTTTGCACAGGCCGTGGGAATGTTTTGTCATGCAAAATCTCACACTTCTACAAAAAACTGTCCCACTTTGGGCATTTGAAAAGGTGGCAACCCTAGATAACATTTGAACTTTGGTACTAACACAAACTGGCTTAGAAAGGAAATATTCATAACTGATAAACAGTAAATCTTTCTTTGGCATCAGAAACATTCTTGAATAAAAATTTCCGTCTGAGGAGAAGGAGGGACTGCTATCACCCCCCCCCTCAAGTCAGGTGCTGAATGACAAGAGGGAAATTAGGAGTTTGATATTGTGGATGAGGAGGAATTCCTTGGAAAATAGGGAGATAACCCCATTGCAATCTGAAACCTTGATGAATTGCATTCAGTGCCCATTTACCTGAAACTATCTGTTGTCAGAGAAAAATAGAAGCTCAGACTCTGGAAGGATTAAAGGTTTGCCAGGGTGGGAAGTGGGAGAGGAGTTGTGTAAATGGTCATTCAGACTTGGAAGACTGTCCTTTATTCTGATGGAGGAGTCCTCCTTTCTTTTTGGAACCTGCCTGCCATTGTCTTTTAGTCGTCTGCGTACCAGCACTTTGCTGTATGTGCATATTTTGCTTTTTGGAAAAAGTTGTAATGGTAGCATTAAATCTCGTGACAAATTTGCAGAAGGAAGGTAGAAAACTCTGTGAAACTCCCTAAATCAGCTTGCTTCTGTCATCCCATTTTGTAAGGACCTCTTCAGTAGATGGTCCAAAACCTAACTCTGTCTAAAGGAGAATTCAAAATTTCAGCTTTAACATCCTTGGGAAACGTTTGAGTACACAAACAAGCAAACCTCCTCATAACTGTTCCAATGGCAGTAGCCTTGGAAGTGGCATCAGCTGAATCATTAGCATATTTTCAACAGATGGTATCTACTTGAAACAGAAGTGATCAGATTACAGAATTTTTTTTTCCTTCATAAAAGGAAATGTGCCACAATGTTCCATCTGTTCTTTCAGAAGCAAGCATAAAGTTTAAAGCATGAACTTGACAAGTGTTGCAAAATAATACAGTTTTTCCCCAAATCTAGCAAGAGCTTTCCATCCCCATCAGAATGGGAGGGATTTGCATTAATCAGATGTTTAGCAGCAGTTAGGTTCACCAGAGAAATCACTACTGGGTCTGATCTGGGTTAGAATATAAAGCAGCCTCAGAGGACATGTTTAACTCTCTGGTTCATGGTGGCCATAGTGACTTTAGACCACAGGGAGCCAAGGAAAGAAATTAATGCTGTGAGGAACTAGGAATGGGCGCTGCAGTCACCCATCTGTGCTGAGGCACTTTAGCAGCCTGCTGTGGTGGCAAAGGTAGTTTATATGTCTTCTTTTTTGTTTTTTTTGTGGCTGGAAGAAGAACAAACGGTGGAACCAGTAGGTCATTCCATGGTAAAGCCAAAAGACATTCCTGATTCCAGAGAAAGCCTGGCAACAGTAGTCAGAAAAATAGGTAAGTAGTAAAACAGAAATGTCACTTGTTCCACCAAAAATACAATGAAAAGCACTGTAGACACAACTCCAGTCCCTAAATGTAAAATAGCACAACTTCCCCAGTCCCTAAATGTAAAATAGCACAACTTCCCCAGTCCCTAAATGTAAAATAGCACAACTTCCCCAGTCCCTAAATGTAAAATAGCACAACTTCCCCAGTCCCTAAATGCAAAATAGCACAGCTTCCCCAGTCCCTAAATGCAAAATAGCACAACATTTACCAAGGAAAAATACATTTAAATTCATCTTAACCACTATTTTTTTTAGTAAAACACTCCTGTTTAAAAGTTACTAAAAGTCAAGAGACAGTCAATAAAACATTTTTTCCAGTGTAAAGTAACATTTCACAGGGAAAAAAAGTTCACATTTACTCATAAAAATAACAAGTGGAAGTTTTTGGGTTTTTTTTCCCCCAAAGGGAATTTATCTGCCCGGTAATAGAAAATGAGGACTTTTAAGGATTGATGGTTGTCTAACAAGAGGAGTGTGCGTTGGCATTAAATGCTCTAAGGGGCTTGGCAACAAAATCTTTTTTTTTTTTTTTTCTTCAGCTCAGCTTGAGCTGACTAATGGTTTTGGATGAGTGAAAGCTACCCTTGAAGCTTTGGTAGCTGGCCAGCTGTTATATCTTTAGCAGGACTTAACCCATATAGCTAAGGCTACTGCATCAGTATTCAATATAATGAAGACCTCAGATTTGTTTCTTTATACACAAGTCTCCTTACTATCTCAGTTTGGCAGTTTTTCTTTAAAGTGCACTTGTCCTGGGGCACATACTCCATTTTTTAGCAAATTTCCTTATGTCAGTTGCTGCAAGTCACCCTTCTAAAACTCTATTACTGTTCCGCCCTTAAACAACTAAATTGGACTGAACTTCCACATCATCTCCACTATAGTCAGCTACTACTATTTCATACTCTAATACACTATCCAGATAAGTATCCAGCACTAAAAGGCATGCTTCAACACTACCACCATATCTTGCTTTAAAGGTAAATTCCTTCTGTCCCTCACTAAAGTCAAAAATGCATTAGGAGCCTCCTTATGCTCAAACTCTGTAGCTACCTTCTGGAATGTCCTCCTACATGATCTCAGGCTTCTAGAAAACCAGCAGACTGTCAGAACTCATCTAAGAGAGCACCTCTGAACATCCTGGCTCTGTAGTTGTACATCTCCAGGATAAGTATAATATCTCTGCTTTCTTCCTCCTATTCTACTCTGCCACTGCTCTACTCTATTGTCAGCTCTAAATCTTGTCTTCACCTATGCTGCCATCTACTTGTGCCTCTCTTAACTGTACTTTACCACTCTTTTCATTTATATATCAAAATTAAGTCAACATTTTGCCATCCACCCTTTCTAAATTACTCAGTACTCTGTATTGCAAAATCTGTCCTACTGAATACTTATTTATTTAACCATCTGTACAGCATATAATTAGTATAAGAAGCCTTGCTACTGTATGCATAGTTACTACCTTATCTATTTTGACATTGTAAAATTTAGATTTGAAGTTTTCATTTTATCTTCAACCTGAAGGATTCAGATCTGCCACAGATCTGACTCGTATTCCAGCATCAGATCCAAACTGCAAGCTCCTCCCCTACCCACAGTGCCCCCGTCTCCCTACTCCGCTCAGATCTCATTTGAACAGCAGTGTGGTTCCTTAGCTCCAAGCTCCATGTGTAGTAAGTGGTTATTTTCTTGGGTTTATTTCCTTTTCTTTACCTTTTCTACACTACCCTGTCCCTGTGCGCTCAGCCCTCGATTTAAAAAAGAAAAAAACTCTCTCTCTCTCTTGTTCTCTTGTGTGTGAGAATGAGTGGTTGTTTGTGTTTTTTTTTCCTGATTGCCGTGGCTGATACCCCCAAGCTGGGCTTCAGGAAATGTGCAGAGTGTGGCCATAAGCTTCCCCCATCCAATAGCCGCACTCTGTCCATGGTCTGTTTGGGTGTTCCTCACCTAGACACCTCCTGCATGATCTGCGTAGGCTTCAACCTCCACACGTTGATAGACAGGAGAAACAAACTCATTCTTAAGGGCCTTCTTCCACTTCACTCAGGAGCATCTACTTCTTACTCCACCCTGGCTTCTGGGACTCAACATCCCACTAAGAAGTCCGGGGACGGGGAGAAGGCCTGATCCAAGGAGTGGGATTGGCTGAAGAAGAAGTCCCCAGACTCCTCTTCCTCAGTCAAACCCCCGGCCAATTCTCGCCCAGATCTGAGCCGGAGCTCTCCTTGACTCTGGTCTCCTTGTTTTTCACTGGAGCCAGAGACCTCCCGGGTTCATTCCTCCCCTCTACCTCCCCTCGGCATCACTCCAGGCTCGATTCGGTGGCATCCTCCATCTGGTCCTGTCAGAGCCTGTCTGAAGCAGAAGTGGACAGGGTGATGCAGAAGTTCATTTGGGCCCAGATTCAGTTGGGAGTCTTGCCTGCTCCTTCCCCCACTGGGGCTGGGAGCATGCAGTCGGTTTCTCCCCATTACTCCTTCTCTGATCTTTGAGTCATTGGATCCGAGGTTTTCCGGTGTCGAGGGGTTGGAGCAGATGAGTCTTGGTACCTCGATGCCGACCTTTGCCCTGAGTGGTTCAGCTCCAATGTTTTCAGAGCCAACCGACTCTCAGAGCAGTAGCCTTGGTGTTGGACGTGAGAGGATGGCATTGACTTTGAGGCTTTCAGAGTCATCCCTTCCTCTCCGAGTCTTGGCGCTGGGAGGCTCCTCGGCTCCGGATGCAGGGAGCGGCGGATCTGATTTCAGCTGTTCTGGCTTTAGGGATCCAGTTGCCTTCTGCCTTCAAGGCGGTGGAGAGGATCCTCTCAACTCCTTCAAGACTTTTGACACTTTCATCCTCTGAGTTCATCCTGGCTCCCTCTTTTTCTGGGCCAGAGTCTGCCATCCTGCCCACTCAGTGACAGCCTGTTGCCAAGTCGCCACAGGAGGTTCCTCTACGGAAGCTCCACGTGGCTTCTGAGTCCTCCTCAGAATTCCACCCCCCCAAGGAGCCCCTCTGAAGTGTACGTGTAAGGAGACACTTAGACTCCCCACTGGAGTCCCTCATGGATGATACCGACTTAGAGGAAGGGGAGGGTTCCCCTCGATCATCCCTGGAGGATGTCGCCTTTGGAGATATCATGGAGATCCTTTGGCAGTGCGGTGGGTGGTCTACACAGAAGCCCAACCTGGATGTGTCGGTATTCCTGGAGGCGTTTGGCACAGGACCCTCTACCTCATGGGTGTACCTTCCTGTAGATGCCCTAGTGGATCTAACACCATGAACACAAATACTGTGTAAAATAATAAAATAACAAAAAAGCTACCAGAAGTGGTTTATTGCACGTAAAAAAAAATCTAGCACTTTAGATCCACTAGGGAAGCCTGTTTGCCAATCTCATCTAGGGCATGGAAGGAACTGGATATGGTTAAGCCTATCCCCTGGCACCCGGATAAGGTACTCCATGCTCCTTCAGATAGAGAACACTGGTCCAAAGGGTCCTCGGTCAATGCCATGGTGGTTTTGGCGGCCACTAAAAAAGAGCTTGCACAGGAAACCTCTTTGGCCCATCCTTCGGACAGGGAGTCTTCGATGATGGATTGTTTTGGGAAGTGGACCTATGCGTCGGCCACCTTGGCCTTACATTTGCTGAATTATTTGGCGCATGTAATCAGGCTCCAGAGGGACCTAGTCAAAGAGGTTGCTGTGTCTGCCCCAGGGTCCATGTTGGCAGAGGAGAAGAAGTTTTTTTTTTCCTCCCGTATGGTCACCCTCACTTCCTACTCTAATACATCCATGAGACTCCTATCACATGCTACTTAGGGTGCCTGTAAGGCTGCAGGAACAGGCATGCCTGGCTCCCTCAGATTGAAGATCAAATGAAAACAACAACTTCAAATAAATGTTATATACTTACCATAACATTCCATCTCAGTTGTTGCTTTTCATTTGTCTTCAGCCGTCCCTCCCTTCTTCCTCCTGCCTTTTGTGGGCTGTGTAGTGGACCAGATGGAAGAATTATAGCCCCTGTATCCTGGCTAGTCTTCCCTTTGATAAGCTTTTTGTGAGTTGTGTGACGCTGCCAGCCCAGCTGTTTGGAAATGTGTAAATAATTCTATGTAATTTGTGAATATTGATATGATTTATACAGAAACTGTATGTTATGTACTGAGCTTTAAGAACATAACCACAGCATACCCTGCTGGAACATAGAAGAATAACTTACAAAGCTTCAAGAAAATAAGTTGAAATGAAGTGCTTTATGATGTGCTGTAAATATTAGTTTCAATGCAGCAAGGAGACAGGATGTCTAGAGCTAGACGTTTTTTTTCTGTTGTCTTGGAGAGAAGTAGTTACTAGGTTTAAAATGTAAAAACTGTTTTATTGCTTTATGACTTCCTAGCAGCTGCACAGTTCCGAGAGATGTGCATTTTTGAAACAGAGATATTAAAATTGTGTTAGGTTTCTGTTTAGCCTGGGAACTGAAGTCCGGTGGTGATGTCACCCAAGCTAACCCAGCAGTAAAATGCAATATTAATTTGGGAACTCTCTCAGAAAGAAACTGTGCATTTTGTATTTTGACTTGGACCTAGTAAGACCATCCACTCATCATTACCATCTGCACCTGCCTTGGTAATAGTAAGTAACAAGGGTACAGTAATTTCTTTTAGATATAGTTTGGCAATATAGTAAAGATTAGTTTAGATGTTTTTTGTATTTATTTGAGACTGTCCTGCAATGTTTTAAAATATTTCCTGTGATTTTGAACTCTGAAGTAACGGTGTTTGTTTTCTGAGTATTGTCTTGTTTTGTTATTTATTATTAAATATGTTTAAAACCCATCTTTGTGGCTGATATTTGTGAGACATATTTAAGCTCAGAAAGTACTTGCATATGTATTTGGTGACACTGTGCAGGCCACTCCTAATAGCTTGGCGCTTGGTCAGAATTACCATTTGGATTATTAATAACATTACACAGTAGGATTGGACACCCTTTGTTAAAGGCCTAGAGTTGCTAATAAGATTGGTTGTTGGCAGTGATAACTACCTTATAGACTGGGCAGAAGGGGGCATAGCTAGTAAACCTGTTACAGCCTTTCCCAGGTGTGTGTGTGGGTATTTGTATATAAATCAAATCTCAAAGTGTGTGCGTGTCAAATACTTGGGCAGGGACACAAAGCACTGGTTGTACAGAGAGGGTGCTGGAGGTTTTTGCTTGACCTCTCAGCTGAGATCTCAACCCTATAGCTGTGCCAGTGGGGACTCTTATTGGGGATCTGGAGAAAAAGGAAGAAACCAGCCCCAGACTGACTGTGGTCTCTTTGTGCACTTAAGGAAAACTGTAAGGAAAACTGTACTTTACTGTGTGTGTACCTGTCATCCTCCCGATTTGTACATCCCATAGCTGTTGTCAGTGGTAAGGATTGAGGCTCCTTGGTTACTGGGCCAGTGGTAAGGATTGAGGCTCCTTGATTACTGGGCCAGTGCAGGGGCATCACAATTTGTCCCAGGCTTATAGGCATATTGTCTAGGTTGGGATGCTGCTGCCGTTCTGCAAAAAACTCGATCTAAGGAGAGGAGCGAGACAGGGACATTATGATTGGGGAGGAGCTTAGAGTTTGGATCCAGTGCTGGAGTATGCGGTTGAGTTGGATACGAGTCCCTCAGGTTGAAGACAAATGAAAAGCAACAACTCCGATGGAATGTTATGGTAAGTACATAACTTATTTTTTAAATTGTATTCTGCTTGATATTGTTGAAATTGTATAACTTATTTTTTTTTATTGTACTACACATACTGGAACATTTCTCCTGGGCCTCTGCTGAAAAAGGGCCTTTGTGACCACCAGACTTCCTGATCAAACTTGTAAAATAAATTAGGAGGTTTTTTTTTTGCCACTAGCACAGTTCAGATCTTGATTCTGGTGTAACTTGTGAAAAGTTCTTGCACTGGCTACCTAAAGCATTTAAACTATGAAAATGAGCCTGCCAAATCACAGGCTAAAATCTACACCAGCATTGTCTTTGTTGCTCGGGAGAGGAACATGAAATAATGCACTGCCCTAAGGACCATCATTTCATCTGGTTCACCTGAAGGTGTCAAAGGGAGAAGTCTCTTGCCTACCTTTTTGTTTAAACGATGGTAGCATTTGACAGGACCCAACATTGAGTCTGTTGGTTGGGTCCTTTATATAACCCCAGACCTAGGCAGGAGCACATAATCAGTGTCTGCCTTCCACTTCCTTCAGCTTTTAATTAACACCCTTCTTGGTTGTAAGTCCAGCTTCATCTCAGTCACCTCCTGTGTCATTGCCTTGACTAATGTGGACTGGAATTTATATTCTTCTTTCACGTTGACAGATGATAAATGGCCTTGCAAGAGGCGCAACTCCGCAACCCACTTTGCAGGGTTACAATATGTAAGCCCTGCACATCCCCCAGTTAAGTGATTGGGAAACGGTCTTTAGAAACTCCTGGCCAAAGCACTATAGTTAGATTTGAGACAGGTTGTCATGATGCTGTGTAAGTGGGAGCACAAGCTCTAACATGCACCCATGGTTAACTTTAGAATTGCTATTGCCTGTGGACGCAGCTAGCGATTTCAGGCAACTGCTCCTATTTGGAGGGCTAGACTTCCTTCTTTGAACAGTGTATAGTTGTTATGCTTGCTGTGAATTAAAATGGGATAATAATTTGTACTTATTTATTTAGGAAATTTGTTTAGTATTTTTATTTGAGTGTTTTTATTGAAGTGAAAAATATGAGAAAATGTGACATAGGTTCAAACTGAGGTGAAAGATAAGACAGCCAGTCATAGTGTGTGCATGTAAGTTAGAAACAAATATTTAACAGAACCGTCATATATAATATGTGGAAGGAATGGCTTTTTATCAGAATGACTGTTTTGTCAATATTAACACGGAATGTAAATTAATATAGTTTTATAGGGGTTGACAAAAAGCAAAGCATATTGAATTATATTAAGAAATGTAGGGTACAAATAGCAATGTTACCAGAAACACAAATGAATAAAAATGGGCATGTAAATTTGACAAAGTATTTCTGGGTGGATATCTATCAGAATATCAAGGAAAAGGGAAAATTAAGTAATACTACTGATTGTCAGTGGGGCCTCAATAGTGATAGAAGAGGAAGAATGGACAGCGATGATGGATTTGTGTAAGTAATGAGTTATTAGCAGGGTAGTAGGAATATGCTGGCTTGTATTTATATTTCATCTAAAATTACCATTATGGAGCTTAGGAGAATTTTGGGAGAAACTCACTAGACACCTGCAACAACTGAGAGGCCACAAAGGTACCTGACAGAAATAATCCTGGGCCTTAAACAGTTGTCATATATGGATAGACTCAAAAAAAACTTCAACTATTCTCTGTCTCATATCACCTACTTAGAGGCAATCGCTGCGTGACCTACTAAACCATGTCTGACCCAGCTGTTAGAAATGCTACAGCTAAAGAAATCCTAATCCCTCTGCACCACATGCTCCAGAGACCTCAACCTCATTACCACAGTCCAGCAGAACATGCTGAAGGGGCAGGTTCATAACCCAGAGACTGCCCATGTTATGGAATAGACTTCCCATACATGTCAAACAGAGCACCTCACAGGCCCTCTTCAAGAGAAATCTTGACGAGTGGATGGGAAATAGAAAATTCACCCCGGGGATCACTCCAGTGGCTCTACTCGACAGAGGCACTGGGAACTAATGTCGGGTGGCATGATGCCAGGGTAATCCTATAGGCTAGGCTTGTAAAGGTTCCAGGGCCATTAGCCTAGTACACACCTATGAACCTGTGAACCTATAATCTTTCATCTAGAAACATTTATATTGGGGACTGGAGCTTGATTTAAAATTGTGAGGATGTGTTGGGGAACCTACAAGAGGAAAATATAACAAAACATTGTAGATTTCTGATGAAGTATACGAGAATACTTAGTGTGGAAGATACGAATTTAGTAGCAGGAAGGCGGACATAATTTGTATGTTGTTCCCCATGTTTTAGTATGATTGGGCAAGCTTGGAGAGAAATTGTGTTTCACAGGAGAATGTGTATTTAATTGAAAGTTTTGAGACTCATCCAGTAACTTTATTAGATTGATCGTGCACCGATAAAACTAAGATAAATGTTTAAGATGATATCAAAATAAGATATTGGCATTTTCATAATTAGCAGCGAGTTTGGGTGGACTTTTTTTATACATGTTAAAAAGAGAAATTTAAGGGACAGATAATGAATATAATTTGAGAGTCAAGACAATGGTTGTATATGCATTTGCCATTAGAATAATAAAGTTAATAAGGAGGATATATGAGAGGTCAGAGGCAAGAATTAAGGTGGAAGGGTACTCTCTGACAAGCTGTGTTAGCACAGAGTACCCAGCCACGGATGTCCTCTTTCCTGCTTGTCATTTGCTTTATATTGTGCCGGTCTGACGTCCTTCTTCTGGCATATGGGCTGTACATACTTACGTCAGTAGTACAGCACATACCAGCTGTGCTTCTGAACCATCTGGCCAGCTGTAATTTTCTTCACGAGTTCTGTGCGTTAAGAATCCAGAAGTGGAGTTGTACTTAAATGTTATGACAAATGCACTGTTATTCCCAAAAATATGATAGCTAAACAATAGATTTGTTTTTGACTGAATGACCGTATAGATGCTTCAAGAAGCAAAACAGTTTGTGTAGTAAGTTTTGATACTTACATAAGGTAAGCCTAAGTAAAGTAATAGTGTAGTCAGTACCAGCAGTGAGTTTTCATCTATTATAGTTTTGCTTTTCTTACCATCAATGAGCTTCGTTTTAACCATTTTTTCATATTTGTTTTCTTTTCTTTCCCAGATGGTGTGCGTTGTATGAAACTGGATGGCCGAAATACAAGTGAACTCCATAAAGACAGTTTGGTTCTAATATTGCAGGGTTGTGTCACTGTAATTTAATTTTATTACAAATACCACACAGAGGTTGCTAGTAAGGAAATCACTCCAGACTATTTTATGAGAAGAAGAATTACATTTTATTGGCTTTGAGGGAATCCTTTTTGTGTGTGTGTGTGTGGGGGGGGGTGGGGGGGGTAGACTTTGCCTCGGCCTGAATGTTCAATTTTCAGTGAATGTTTATCCTTCAGTGAAATGTCCAGTATGCAAAAGCTGGCTTTTAGTATCGGTCGCTCTGTTACTGATCCTGACAGTGTGCTTTTCAACTCCAGATGTTCTGTTAAACTACTTTTTCACGGACATGGTGATCAAATGAAAACAGGCTAGCTCCCTGGTACTGAGGTAGTGCATCTTTCAGTGGCCAGGCATTAGAAGCAGTCCCTAGTTGTCAGAGGGCTGCTCTTTACACATAAAATCAAGTGCCTCGTGAACATTACTTCTGTGCAAGGGGAATGTGATGTGGTTGTGGAGTGTTTGGTGGTGAGAGGGGATTACTACACCTTTCCACACCATTCAGGTGTGGGTGGGGACTGATAAAAATAGTAACCACATAGAGCATTGGTGCACCTCAACACAATAGTAATGTAGGGACCCCTCTGTCATCTTCAGTAGAGGTGGTCCATGGAGTCTTCACTATGCGGTAGACAGCTGAGAGCAGTAAACAGATAAAACAAAAAGGAAATAAAATCAATATGAGAAACATCCACTTGAGTCATTCGATTTTCACATTGTGCCAGTTGTAATACAAGTTTAAAGCATCTGGTAAAATTAAAGCCATCAGTTATCTAGTAAGGATGATATTAATTACTGCTTTTTACTTGTGTTGAGATGTATAGAAAGCAAAGTTGTAGACTTCATCAAGGGTAAACTTCCTTGCCTTTACTTGTTTTGTTTTACTGCTTGATGCTGTGGAAGAAATTGGAGATGACAGCATGGTTTGGTAGAACAGAGACACTTGCTTCTCTTGTACTTCATTTTATAAATTCTTTCCTACCTTTCCGAAATTGATTTAGAGTAGTTGGCTTAGGTGTTAAGACATTGTTTATTTGCTGTGGTGTTAAGAAATTAAGAGGTTCAGTCAGATCAATAAGAACTGCAGGTGAAACATTTCTGACATACTTTTTTGAATTTTTATTTCCTAAGTGGCACTGAGAGATATCTCATTATCTGCTGAGTGTGTCAAGTCTGCTGTTGTTTTTTATCAGTGTGTAGTATATCAGGTTTAAGCTTGTTATACAGTTAATGGCCAATATTTCTTCAGCTCTTCAGAACTGGTAACTTCTTAGTGGTTCATGAATTATGTGTAGCACATAACAGAGAACCACAGAACTAGCATAAAGTCTGTGTGTATATGTGGACACAGTTTGTACAACAGTTAATTTTGCTGCTTCACATAGCTTGGTTTTCCAGTTTGGCTCTTAGCTAGAGTGCCTTATATGTAGAGCCTACACATTATTGTGATTTTGTCAGAGGCTCCTTTTTCCTCCCACATCCAAGGACATCCCGTAGATGAGGTGTCTTCCTTTAGGGCCTTGCATGTGTATATCCTGAGACTAGTTGCCACCCAGTTTAAGTTTCTCTGCCTTCTGCTCAGTTGAGTACTAGGATAGGCTGTGGCTCCCCCATAGCCATGAATTGGATTAAGCAGGTAATTGAAAAATAAAAGAATAAATGAACTCTCTCTCTCTCTCTATACATATATACATATATATATATATAGATATATATATATATATATATGTGTGTGTGTGTGTGTGTGTATATATATATATATATATATATATATATATATATATATATATATATATATATGTATGTGGATCAGTGTCATTTCGCCAAAACTTTCTGACATAGGGTCCAAATCGCCAAAAATCCATTTCGCCGAAAATAGTACTGACAGCGTATATGCCCTTTTCCCCACTGTAGTGCGATCTCTGAGTGAAAATATTAAAGTAGGGGGGTGTGAGGGGAGTAGCCCCTCACCTACTCAGGTTATAAACTATTTACTTACCCTTTTAATAGGGATTGGACTATGTAAAACAGTAGTAGGCAATATTAAACTATACTGGGTGGGGGGGCTACACCCCCCTACTTTAATATTCTCACTCTGAGATTGCACTACAGTGGGGGAAAAGGGCATATACACTGTCAGTACTATCTTCAGCTAAAGGGATTTACGTCGATTTGGACCCTATATTAGACATTTTCATCGAAATGGATTTTTGGCGAAATGTCATAGACCCATATATAAATATATATATATATATATATATATATATATATATATATATATATATATATATATGTGTGTGTGTGTGTGTGTGTTTATGCATATGCACACATGTACATGTTTGTCCAAGAAATGTAAATGTCATCAGTCATTATTTTGCGTATTGAAAACATTGGATCTTGCTCTAAAAAATTAGTTTCTTCAATTTGTTGTGCAGGTCTGTTTGACTTGCATCTTATAGAGCATCATTTGCAGTAATAATTGAATCAGAAAAGGAAGTGGTCTTGCTTCACAGGAAGTACCACAATGCTATGATGCATTTTAAAATAGCCCATTGAAGTGAAGGGATTACAGTTTGCCCCATAAGAAACCTTGGCTCTAGATGATCGTTACTGGTTATGTGACACTCTGACCCCATGTGCAAAAAATGGGAAAAAGGGATTGTGGCTGGATAGATTAGTAGAGTTGTTGCTTACCGTTTCCCATGTCACTTAGATGTTCACATTCTCCAGTGTTTTCACCTTTCACTACAGGTTAAGTATGATAACATGCTGATCATATAACTGTTTATTTGTGTATTTCTTTTCATTCATGTTTTGGCAGCTCTTACTACAGTCAGCTAAGATTCATAGTGCTAAAATTTAGTCTGTGTTTGGGAAGTGTGTTGCTGTACTGAATAAAAAATCATGTTCATATGTTTACACTGCAACCACCCCACCCCACACACACACACATGCATAAATTCAATATGCCATCTAGTCATAAAAAATGTAGAATTCTGACTGTTGTTTAAAAGGACAGAACATGGAGAGAGTGTTTTTTATAAGCCCTTTGGAGGCAAACCCAAATCCCAGCTTTCATTTGTAGCTACTTCCCACATGCTGCTCAGTTTGAAACCCCTACCCATCTCTCTGGGGTAAAGAAGCTTCTATTTTGCTGTTCTTTATTAATATCAGGATAGTTTCCTTTAAGTATTTATTTTAGATAAAACTGAGCTCTGGTCATAAAATAATTGTAAATGTGTATATAATTGATTGCTAGATGCTGAGCAGTTTTAATTTGATTAAAATGCTACCAAAACCATTTGTAGAAGATATTGATAGACATTTTAAGTTCATGGATGTCTGGTGCAGTGACGAAGTATGATTTTTTTGCACATTTTCATGTCTTGTGCAGCCATTTAAGGAAAACACAGGATTATGTTGATGGTTTTACTATTAACTGTTAATGTTGTGTGCTGTCATAGGTTCATAGGACGATACTTGGCTGTTTGCCCGGAGACCCTTATAAGCCTAGCCAAGAATTTCACCCATGTTCTCACAAAGTCAGCACCTGTTTTCCCTGTCCAGCAGGGACACAGATGGGATCCCAGGGGTATAATTTCTGTTTCCCCTCCAGTTGTCCAAGTTCCTGTTAGAGGGCTAATGAGGTACTCTGCTTGACATGGAGAGGAAGTCTATTCCACAGATCCGGGAGTTGTTGGGACGCAAATCTATCCTGCCAACAAGTTCTATTAATGTCACAGACCAGGTTGAGACCTTGCATGCTGGTTGCATGAGTGGCGTTTGACTTAGATATGCAGCAAATTCATCAAGGCTGAGTCTGAGACTGCCCTGTATGCCAGACACAGGTCACCTCTGAGTAGTCTGTCCGAGACTGAGTAAAGGGACAGGGCTTTTAGCCTATCTGTATAGGACAGGTGTTTGAGACCTTGGATCTTCCTGGTGAGGAACCTCTGTGGTCTCTCAAACTGCTGCATATGCTTGGCAAAGTACATGCCGAAGAGGTCATTGTACTCGATAATGGGTCTGATAAGGTAGGAGTACAGGGATGTTATGACCTCTTGTTCCTGGATGAAATGCCCATAGTTATGAGGTGGGCCATGTAGAAAACCTTCCGTACAACAGAGGAAACATGGTTGTCAGAAGTCGGGTTGCTATCAACCTGGGTGCCCAAGTCCCTTACCACTGATTACGTGCTTAGTATGTTATGAATGTGATAATTAGTTGGGACACCATTTTCCCCAAAGGGGATAATGATGCATTTCTTGGCATTCAGTGTGAGGCCATGCGTCTGGCACCAGTCATTAGTTTGGTTAAGGCCCTCTTGGAGGATGTTCACATTACTAGGGGAATTTGACAATGCCCAGATTGCAGTCATCTGCAAACATGGTCAACCAGAGATCACTGGTTTTGTCTTGCACCTCAGAAAAGTATATCCCAAACAGTAGAGGCCCCAAGACTGATCCTCTGGGTAGGCAGCTTGTTACGGGTCTACTGCCAGAGGTGGCTTCCCCTATTTTGACTGAGTGAGTTCTATCAGTGAGCCAGTTAGCTACCCTTCTGGTGACATACGAGTTATGCCTAGCTGGGAGAGTTTGTCTATTGTGCCCAAGTGGGAAATAGTGTTGAAGGTTTTGGCTAGGTCAGGGTAGGAGGTGTGCATAGTCTTCCCCTCATTTATGGCTTTGGTGACTGTTTTGAAGAAGACTGCCAAGTTTAGCAGGCATGATCTCCCTGTCAGCTTGTCAGTTAGTGAAAGGGCCTTGTGCTGGGGCCCTGCATGTTATCAGCTGGCTGTCATAGCCACACTACAATTTTGGGTTTCCTGACTTTAAATTATATCAGGGGCATATACTTATGTGCATCACTGGTCCAGTTCATTTTACTTTTGGTTACTGGGCTGTGTGATTCCTTAGATTTTCTAGTTTACAGAGTAGTTTTGGCAAAAAGAAAATAATAAGCACAGAATTTTTTTTTATTTTGAATTTTAGAGATTATCTGAGTTGTATTAACAAGTCCCAGAAGTATAAATATACATGTAACCAGGTAGTGCTTCATTAACAAAAGTTAATTCTTGGTGGTTTCAACTGAGAACATTCAATTCCAGCATCCAAGTATGTCTATGCTGTTACTGTCACAGAATGGTGTGTTTGTTTTCCCCAGTGTTTTTCATTTTCTGTGAATGTAAAACAATTTCTCTTATTTTGTCTAAAACCAACCCTTGTTTGCAGACAAATGTCTTTGTCCATTACTTTCCCATCGGTACCAACTGCTGATAAAAAAAAATAAAAAATGACACGCATTGACAAGTTAGATGTCTGACATTGCCTCATCCCAGTCATAATGTGTGACTCAATCATAATGTGTGACTCAAGTTGTACCAACACTATTCTGACCATTGTCAAATTTCAAAGAAAGACTCTTACTTACCACATGTCTAAGTGAGTGGCAGATTGTGTTAATACCTCCAGTCTTCTTTTTTAGAGTGGTGACTTCTTGTCATATCCCTAAAGTATTCCAAGTCTTGCCATTCTGTCCAGTTTAGTCCATATTACTTCAAAATCCTACATTTGCCATTGTTCAGAGGTCTGTACACTTGTATAAAATACAGTAATATACAGTTTATGAAGTAGTTACACCAGTGGTTTGTGTATGCTGTCAGAAGCAAGCATAACCAAGAAGGTCCTGAGTGCTGATTTGAAGACTTGTATATAATTCATTTTGCATGAGCTCTTCCTTTATTGATAGTATGTTATGCCTGCCTAACCTGTGTTTTAGTTGCATTTAGCATTGTCGTAACTCCCCTCTATCCCTACCTTCCATATCCCTCTGTCTCTGTTGTTCCCATGTCTTCTGTGGATTCTTACTCCTTCACCTGTTTCATTAGTCAAGTCAGCATTAATGTAAACATGTAGGGATCCTTCATACTGAAATACTGCCTTCCTTGTTCCTGTGTGACTGGCTTATATTGCCATTGATATCTTGTCGTTGCCAGAGATCATTTGTCAGTAGAGGCTCTCTTGTTTTCAAATACGCTATGCTTGAAGCTTTGTTGGTCCTATTTATGTCCAAAATGCCTTTAAATTCTTGGGTTCCTCTTGTGCTGCCTCTCACAGAATATATGATTTTCAGTAGTTCAGCTATCAACAGTGCCTGTTTACAGTATAGCATAGCATGGACCAGCAGCTTCTTAAGTCACTAGTGCCTTTTGGCAGTAGGTCCTCATCAGTAAACCACAAATAGAGCTCTTTAACATCATTAAAGCCATTAGCAGGAAGTATCATGTAATACAGGAATAACCAGTTAATCTTAGTACTAGTATAATCTTAAAAACTCAACAACTTTGTGCAGTGCAAATAAAGCAGTTCCACGGTGTAGTTGGGTTATTGGTGCTGTTTCCTGAGTGTGCAAAATACATGCCGTCTTGTCGTGTTTCATCCAAAATGTAGGCATATGTAGATTTTCATTCTTAGGTTCTTGATATTGGCTTTGGGCCTACACTAGTGGTTTTGCATATCTAATACATTCGTGTAGTATCTGTGCATATCTGCAGTGATTCAGCACATCCTGAATGAGAGAGAAACGGCTTCATCAGAGACCGAGTGCTGAAAGTCTTTTGAGAGGCATATCTCCAAACATTTTTTTCAGCAAAATGTGCAACACGAATTGAGCAAGCAATGAAACTTAAAACTAAAAGCACTGAATGCAGTGGAATAAAGCACAGCAACATTTATACTGTTTGTATAGCACAGACTATCATGACGGTTACTGAGGATAGTTATAAGTTTGTTTAAAAATGCCAAATATCAGTCTATGAAATTACCTTTTTCCCCTGTAGTACGTATTTTGTAGTTAAAATGTGTTAATACCTAATGATGCCATATTTGAGAGGTATGGTCATGGAACAGTCAGATTTTAGCATTAACCAGAAGCTCACAAAATTTACAGTACAACAGTTTCTGGAATGGTGCTGGATGTTAGCGTGTAGCATACTTGTGGGCACATTTCTGTTCAGCAGTTGCATATGTTTAGTCACCCAGTTGTACATTGGAAGGCAGAGCCATAGCTCTGTCACTTGGTGCCCTCTTTGGCAGTCTTCAGACTGACACCTCCTCCTCAACCAAAAGTTCAGTACAAATAAAAAAAAATGTCTTCCATATTTAAAGACCAAAAGAAAAAAAAAATATTTTTGAAGATGACTAAAAAAAAATTTTGAACTTTAACAGGAGGTTTATACGAGTTCCATGCTACAGTTAAGCTGCTTTTGCTTATATCAACACTGGCACTTCCCTTGCATTGGATCAGCAGCTGTTTACAACTGCCAATCATGCCATCTGACAGTTTGCACACAGGGCAGTTCCCCCATTCACCCCACCCTAATTACAATCCTGTTTGTATGACTATTCTTGGTTGTGTTGTCTCATGTATGCATCTCTTGCAAATGTTCCTATGACTCAGTTTCACACAAAGATATGCAGTTTACTGTGCGGTATTAGGACATTGTGGTATTAAGTCATTATGTATGACTCTTGGAGAGAACCAGAGTGGTACTCAAATTGTACATGCATCTTCCAAAGTACTAATTTTCACATGGAATCTCATTTTTGGACCTCACAAAATGAGTCTTCTGTGTTGTATGGAGAGCACACCTGGTTGTTCTACTGACATTTCTTAAGATCAGACAACAAATGCATCTGCATATTAATCCATTTAAGAAGAGAATCATGCTTTATTCTGTTCAGACCTCCAAATTAACCTACGCCATAGGTGGGATTTGGTGAAGGACTGTTAAAGAAAAATGCAGCAGTCCCCCTCCAACACACACACACACACACACACACATACACAATGTGATTCTAAATTGAAACCTGTATTTGGAGGTTTAGCATGCTGTCCTATTGTGTAGCACTGTAGTGGACCAATTCTAGTGTCATACAGGTCCAAAAATATATTGCTGACCGCTCAGTACCTTTGCTCCTTCTTCCAAGTTATATTCTTTGCCATTCCCTGCTATGTACACATTAAGGCTGAACTTGTCTTGGCAGTGTGGCACCCCGTATGAACTTTGTCACACTCTTTGCATGTTAATCTTGATACTCTAGTTCTTGCCTGGCAGTCAGAATTGCTAGTTCACTTAATGGCAAGGCAGAGTTCTCAAGAGGTGAGCCTGTCAGAGAGCTGACAATAGAGACTAGTGGCTTACTCTTTGTTTTTGGCCTACCTATCTGCATGTGCTGGTGTCTTGTGGCGGTTGAGCTAAGCAATCAGCCGTGATTTACTGGGAGTGGTCTTGCACCAACCATGTCATCCCTTGACCCTTACCCTTGGAAGGTAGAGAGCCAACTCTAACTGGTGCCTGATCCATTAGTTCAAAGTGGATTGCCCGAGTCTTAGCTTTATCCCTGTATGCTAGCAAAGCTCGCATCATTTTCCCACCTTAATCCAGGTTGTACTGAGCCCCCAAGTGTCCAGACATGTATGATACATCTGTCATGGATTGCATTTTCTCTATACCCATTAAGCTGTCACTGTGGCCACCTCTTCAATTTCATTGTGGTAGAATCTGTTATACTATATGTAAATATCAAAAATTTCATTCATGTATTATGCATAGTATTAGCTATTGTCTTCCGATGCCTGCTGGGAAGTCTTCAAGAATCTCCAGTTTGGAGAAGGGGAAACAAGTTGCCCTTAGGTTTTCCAGTTGATGGTGGTTAGTCCATTTCTAGAGGTTTCCTCTGCTATATTTTGAAGCCCCATTTGTTGGCCATTGCAGCCTGCCATGGAGCAAGTGTCAGTAGAGTGGTTTGAAAAGGTTCAGACTTTCTACCTGAGTATTCCACCTTTAAAATTCTCTTTCTGTTCCCCATTTTTATCTTGGGGACCCAAGTTATATTTTGAAGTGGTAAAAACTTCCCTGTTTTGAGATGACCTTGTATGGCTGCAATGTCCTCATCTCTTATTTGACAGACTCACATTTTGCATTGTGTATAGGTTTTCCTTAGTCCTTATAGGAATGGGAATCTCAGTGTGCGCCAAGTTTTGTTTGAGTAATATGTAAGTCTATCCTGTGATAAAGTGTGCATTTCTCTGTAGATTATTTGGACCTGAATGTAATTCTGAAATATCTTCTAACTGGGACTTCAGCAGTAAGTCATTTTTAACGGGTCGCATTGGAGGGAAAAATGAACTTGGAGAGCAGGTGAATTTAATTCCTTAACAGATTTGCTAAAAAAGGAGCTTTGATGCTATAAGGAAGTTAAACAGGTGAAAAGCTGTTTCCATTTAGTGACTCAGAGAGATCTGAATACAGTAGATATGTAATATTTTCTTCTGTCAAAGGAAGAGTTTATGGGTTGTGAAATATTGTAGCTAAGTGTGATAAACAGACCTGGAATGCATTTTAGCCGAGTAGTTCTCAAAATCATTTTCCCTAAAAGTGTTAAAGCATTAGGGACCTTCTCCATCCTAGAGGTTTCTAAGAGACTCCAGAATCACTCATTTGTGACTGGTGCTCTACCCTAGTTAACAAATTCAAACAAACTTTTGTCCAAAAAAATCATTTACATATTCTGGAAGTTTTTGCAGCACAATTGTCTGAAGTGTCATTATCAATAGAAATAGTTGGCTCTTTTTTGATTCTAATCAGGCTGGTCAGGATATAAAATTGCTGTGCTGAATTTGTTCGGTTTGTCTGGAGTTCATAACTGACATGCTGTGACCCTGGAGAAAACAGAAAAATAACAAAGAAATTACTTCCACAATAAAAATGCATCTTCATGTGGATCATGGTCAACAGGTTTGCTTTCTTTCCTCTAGCCCAGTTGTTACTGGATTTCTTTTTCCAAAAGTTCTTACTGGTGTTTTATTTGACATATTTTTGTTCCAATTCAGTACTGTCTCATTGAGCCAGCTGCATGAAAGAACTGTAAAGAAAGTGACCATCCTGCCCTTTATTTCACTTGCTATGTGATCGTGCAAATGTGGTATAATAAGGTAATGGTCCCTAAGCACTTGCATATATATTCTGTCTTTACTGGATATGCTGAATCTAGACTTTTCACATGACAGTTGATCTTAACAGTGGGGAACGCTCTTCACTTGATCTTTCTACTCCAATTTGGCCTGTTTTTCTCAAAAGCTACCGTGGTCAGGGCTGTAAGTACCCCCTGCCAGTGTGTATTATGACATCACTTGCCACAGAAGAGCAATTCTGACCCCAGAGCCAGCTACTACTTTTCTTTGCTTGAACAGTTTAAACCTAAGTCTTGTTATTCACATTGCAGAAGTTCTGATATTCAATAGCTAAAGCAGGTAAGCTGTTAAGGTTATTCATCTGGATGTCAAATGAGCTAGGAGTTGCGCTAGTATTCTCACTAGTGCATGGAAATGGAACTTATGTGAGGCACTTTCATATGTGTCTGCTTTGAATCTGGCCACCTGGAAATTCCAGAAGAATCTGTTCTGTTTTGCTGCTGAAAGGATTGTGATGGTTAAGAGAGACCAGTCTGTGAAGGGATATGCAGTAGGGTCTTAATCCAGCAGCCCCAGACCTATGAAAGTATGTTGTCTAAAGACAAAGGAAATGGGGGGCAGCTATTATTCACACCCTCCTGAAGGAATGTCCATTGCCAAAATGGTCTTACTGGCTTACATTATGAGGACTTCATCCTCAGATATTAAGGACACAAGATTGCACCTATGTTCCACCTCTGCAAAAGACAAAAGGTCATTGAGAGGTACAATCTCAGCAACCACCTTGAGGGTGTAATTCTTAGATGTAAGCGCCTCCAATCCCTGATTCAATGGGCAGAATATAGTCATGGCCATTCTGTTCCTGAGATATGTGGTTCCTAGTATCCTGGAGTGGATAATGTGGTTGCACTTAAGAAGCAGGGCTCTTCTCCTTAAGCTTCCTGTAGGGTTTTTGTTGTAGGTCTCTGATTTCAGGCCTTTGTGCGAGATCTAATGGGATTGGTATTCTTTGGTATGGAAAATTAGTAGGATTGGTAGCCTGATATCAGCACTAAATTATGTGGAGTGCTGCCCTGTCCCAATGTGATCTGAGGCAAGCACATCTCTGTACACTAGTCCTTTGATGCCTGAAAGTCATTGCACTTTTTTAAAGTCCACACATATTTGATCCTAAAAATGCCAGCTTGTCATTAAGAATGACATTTATGTAGCCTTTTAGGTATACAGTCTTCTTGTCTCCTAACAAGGTAGATTCCCTTTACAAGCCCTGTATGAGTGAATGGAATCCTATCCAGGTGACCATGACAAGACTCATGATCCCTTTCATCCAGCATTGGCCAATAAAGATTGTGGAATCTGGCTACCTTATCACACTTGGGACTATGGACTGTTTTCCTCAGGCCTCCCACAAGTTCCATCAAGGTTCAGTGATCAGTACTTTCTTGGCTAATACCTGGTACCTACCCATCACATGTTCATTCACACACTGTCCATCTGCTTGAAATGGTGGTAGCTCAGTTGGATGTAAATAGGTCCACAGCACCTGTCAAAAAGAGTGGGGAAAGTTCCCAGATGTCCTGACCAGGTTTATTGTATTAGTATAAATACCACCTTGAGACTCCCCTGAAGAGAGGCCACTAGCCTAGTGGTAAGAATCTAGTGAACAAAAAGAATAAATAAATAAATGTACTTGCACATTAACCATGCAGAAACGCACCCATTCTGAAGGTAGAAGAGGCTTGGTGTCTGTCTTTTTTTTTTTTTGGACTACTGTGATAAGTCAAGGGATGTTGAAATCTAAGACAGATAAATATGTTCTTAACTCCTCTTGATCCCTCCTGAAGTCCAGTGATGGCATTGTAGCTCTTATTCATCCTCCTTCCCAAAATGTTTTAGGTACACAGAAAAGGGAAAGAGTCATCGTCCTGGGTTTTCCCCATGGATTCCCTCATTAAGGATATAATTTATGCCAAGAAACGCCCAGGTTCCCCTTCCAAAGTTCCAGAGATGGTGGTTGCCCTATTTTAGTCACTGGTAAGTAGCTGAGAGGCTGAGCAAGCATCATAGAGTGAACCTTTGCCGGGGGACTCCAATCTGGAAGGGGCCTAGAGGCTGCAACATTATGCCGCCTTACCATTTTTCAAGGAGTCTGAAGTATCTGACAGGTTATACAGGGTGATGTCTTTCTTTGATACATTTGAGTAAATTCCTTTAACTATTTGTTCCATCTGACCAGGTTTAAGTTCTCCCTGGTGGATCAAGTACTAGAAAATATTTTAACCCTTATTGATTGTAGGTTCAAGGAACAGCTGATCTTGGCTCCATGTACAGTATCCACAGTGTAGTATCATGTGGCTCAGTGTACATTTTGACTGTGCTGGTGGTATGATTAGGTTAGCAGGTTCATACATGTGTCTGCACAGAGGCAGCATGATTGATGCTGTTCTGACCAAAGGAGGAGCATAGCCCTGTATGGCGGGAGATTTTCTTCAGGCAACCTTCGTAGAACATGGTGGAAACAACTCCTTGTCCCCTATTGAAGGTTTTTACAACCCTTGCTTATTCCCCTACTTTTTGAGATCCAGCTAATTCCTGCAAGAAGAAGCCCCCTTGCAGTCTTATCCTTCTCACCCCCCAGTGTCATTTGAGTATAGAGGGAAAAAGATTTTAGCATCCCAGCAGTCCTGATTGGTCATTTAGGGCTGCCATTGGGAGGGCTGTTCCTTAAGCTTATCTGTCTTGGAGAGCTGTTATGAACCATTTAGTTCTCAGGATGGTTACAGATGGCCACATCTTAGAGCTTTTAGGTTCTCCCTTAGAAAAGGTCCTGCTTGGAGACCAGACAGTCTCCACAGAGCTGGGCACATGCCCAAACTCCTATTCCTCAAAGGGAGTAAAGGTTGTCCCTACTTTGAAACAAGGCCTAGGATTCTTCTTCCACCTCTTAATTCTGAAGAGAACAGAGGAATTCTGTCCCATCCTGGGCCTCAACAGCTTCAGTGACTACATGTGGTATAAGTTTCAGGTGATAACTCCCAGATGGTAATAACTGTGCAGACATAGAAAGTCTCTTTGGTGTTGCTGAATATAATTGCCTTTTTAGCACATCATTGTTGGGGATGTACACAGGAGTTTTCCCTTTTGTTTGCTGTGTGTTGATACCCCTTTCAATACAAACTGCTGCTGTTTGGTCTTTCTTTACCCACAGAGATTACCAAGATGTTAATGATGGTGGAGGAGGCCTTGCAGAAGAAGGAATTACATGTGTTCCTTTTTTTTTGGATGACTGACTTCTGGTGGGCACATTGAGAGAACTCCTAATGGTATTTCTGAAGTGGATGCTTCCACTCCTGCAGTCGTGGTAGGAGTCCCATCTGTTTCATTGTAAGAGGATTGCTTTCATTTGTGTGGAGCTGGGCACTTTTCAGTGTCTGTCATTCCTGCTAGCAGAGAGAGCACCTTTTTCTCATGGCATTGACAACCTGATTAAAGGTGCAGTGGAGGTACCTATTCAGAAGCTTCTGCATCCTTTGGTTGATGACCATCAGAGTTTTCTGGTACTTTTCATATGCTTGAGGAGGTGGATGTTGCAGTGGACTGTGAGACTTCAGTGACTTAATCAATATACACTGTTGGATCTTCTCTTGGTGACAAAACGTTGTAAAGCTCTGGAGTAGTAGACAAGACTCACCCATCCAGATGATGGACAGTTGGCTAGCAGGGTGGAAAGCCCATCACAGCTTATTCATAATTCAGGGGAAGTGGTGGCCCTGAAGAAGGTGGCTACTTGCCAGATTCACCAAGTCCCAGTTTGACTTTGCAGGGAAAGGTGCTTCTGGAGCCATTCCTTGTTGGCCTTCATAACCAGACTGTCATGTGATACCAAAACAAGCAAGGGTAGTTTTTGCCAAGTACTGAGGCATTAATGGTCTGGCAATGGCCCACAGACAAGGGGACATGCTGTCAAACTACCTGAGCTGCTTCTGTAGTCTTGTCCTAAAACTGAAGGGTTTGTAAGTTGTCCGGTTTTGATTTTCCCAGAAGTACTGTTTGCCTTTCAGGAGATTGCACTTTGCATTCGCTTCCTCTTCTCTCCAGTGTAGCTGTTCAAGGGAAGGTTCCATTCTAGAGCCAAACCTATTTTTGTATGTTGTGATGTCATTCCCATATTCCACACTAATCACTAAATTCAGTGGAATGAAAAAAGGAATATCAAAATGTATCCTCACTTCCCTTTGGTGGCAGAGAACAGTGTGGATTTAGGCTTTCAGGTCCCTGCTGGTACAAGAAATCCATCATGGCACACCTGGCTAATGCTCTGGTTCAGTTAATATGAGTGACAAAGGTATGGTTTCAAATCCGTTAAGGTGCATTTGTGTTGAGGATGGGTTTGACATAATGTTTAAGGTCTTCACCTCATAGATGCAAGTTACAGTTTTGATTCTGACCTCAGATTATTAGCTAGGCTTACAATATCAATTTGGGGCAATTAGTTTAGTATTCACATAGGAACCTATATATTATCACAGCTGGCCTGACAGTCTGCTGCACTTAAGGTGTGGATCCTGTTTATATGTAATATAATATAATAAAAAAAAACTTGGCTCCTGTTATAGACCCTTTGAGTCAAATAGACCTTATGGTAGGGGTGTCAGAAGTTATCAAAATTTTCAGGAAGTCTTCCACCAAATATAGGTACCCTGGCAAGTGAAAGAAGTTTTCCATTTTTCCATTAGAGTATTGTGTACTTCCCCATTTGGTCAATGTACAGGTGAAAGGAGTATTTCACCTCTGCCCAGCTTTAACCTCTTTCTTGCTTACGACATGAATTGTATAATTAATGGACTATAATGACCATCCCTCAATCCTGATGTATCGATATCATTGAAGTTCATTTCTTGGAAGACCCTTTCTTAATGCCATCACATCTGCTTGCAAGCTTTCAAAGCTTTAGGCCCTTATTTGTAGGTAACCATATCCTGTTTTTCACAGGTATTAGAAGCCCCATAGGTTTAACCCACATGTGCCCGAATATAGTGTCAGAATTGTCCTTAAATTAATCCATTCTTTGTAGGGGCAAAAAAAACAGGAAAGATCCCTTCACAGCATGGATGTACTCATTTGGATCAGGTTCTTCCTAAAATGAGTGAAGGAACTCTGGAAAGGGTGACAGCTGTTTGTTACCTTTGATTCAAGGGGAGAAGGTATTTGTTTTGGTATTTAAGAAACTCTCCAGGTAGTTGCTAACTTCATTATCTTCTGTCATCAGCAAACCATTAATTGGAAAATAATGCTTTCAGTAGTCACTGTGCTAGAGACAAGACATAGTTATTTCCATTGTTTGATTCAGGAATGTCCCCATTCATACTTCTGTGCAACATGACAACCGGGCCACTTGGTTGTATATATTAAGCATTATTACTTGAAACATGGCAATAGGAGTTGGCCTTTCTTAGTATCTCTGCCCTTCAGGACTTTCCCTTCTGGGTTTTTTTGCTTGTTGGACATCTGGTACTTGACTCCCTGTCTTCTTTATACTACTTTGAGTTCTTCCGAAATGTAGATTCACTAAAGAAGAGTCCCAGATGTCCAATGAAACAGATACTTTCTTGATATATCATTTGATTTATGAAAGGATCTTTCTCACTGGATCATGGTTACCTTCCTGTCATTGATTTTTGTTTGAGCAGCACCTCTGTCCAATGTGTGTTTAAAGTTTCCTTCAAGCTAGTTAGGTATGTATGTACTGTTATATCCTTTTATAGTGTAGCTGTCATTACTTCATTGCTTTGTCTTAATTTCTAGGAAATACTTGATCTGATGTTGTCAGTCTTCATTCATTCTTGGCTGATGGGTTCGGTTCCGAACTGACTCAGCCATTATATAAAGCTCCTGCCAGCCAAAAACTCTCGAGCTAAGGCCCTACCCATACTGTCTGTCTTACTGTTACCTCAGATCTCATTTGCCGTGTAGAAAATTGGATGCATCAGATGTTGTTCTCAGCTAAGTGCTCAAAAGTTTTTATTTTTGCCTATTATTCTACCTTATATTGTATAATAATAACTGTTTCCCTTTTGTTTGCTAGTGACTTTATTGATATTTCCTTCAATCGTATTTACCTCAGGGTATCTATTATTACCATTGCTGGTATTGGGCCTCTCCTTCTTGTTTACCATTGGTAACTCTTTGATACCATCATTGGTATACTTTTCCTGCCATTTTCTTCTCTTTTACCCACTCATTTGGGTATTTCTTATGTACCATAGTTGGTATTAAAAAAGAAGCCTTTATATCTTTCCCCTTTTTCTTTGAGTAAGTGTATGCATGTGTGGGCATGTCATTGTATTTGACTGGACAGCATGGCAGAGAAGCAGAAAGGAACCTCTGGGTTTAAGCAATGTAAAGATTGTGGCAGAAAGATGCCTAGTTCTGATGGGCATTTTTCTTGTATTGTTTGGGTGTCCCTCATCTAGAAATTCAACCCCCTTGTGAACTCTGTTAGGGTTTCAGTGCTCGAACTCTTGCAGAGAGACGTAACAAACTGATACTTAAAGGACTATTAAAATGTCCATTTGGTGAAGCTCATTCTGAGGCAGAGACGTCAAACTTTCCAAAAAACTGACACTAAAAAATGGAGCCATTTGGTACCGTCTTCACCCAAGGTACCTGACTCCAAGTCTCAAATATCTCAGGGTATGACACCTTCTTTAGAACCGAAGGCTAAAGTTGCTGAGATATAATTGGCTTCTGCTCTGGCACCAAAACCAACAAAATCTGCTATGGTGCCATCTTCTATTGAAAGTACCCAACCATCCTCTGTACTGACCATGTCTTCGGCGATGACGACCTTCCAGGCACCAATAATTGTAACTTCTACTATTTCGGTTCCATCCTCACCCTCTATCCAACAGATTATGGTGCCAAAGGTCGATATTTAAGTACCTCCAGGACTAGATATTCCCCTTCAGTAGACCCCTTCTTGGGTCAAAAGCTGAGTCACTTCGTAAAAAGACCTGAATCTCCTTTGGGGATGTCAATCCGTTCCTCCAGGAGTTTATCACAAAAGAATATAGTTAGATTAGTGGATCAGCTCTGGACACCCAGAGGCCTCCCTGCACCTTCTCAGATCTCCCTCCCGGAGCCAAGGCTTACTGTCCCAGAACTCGTACATAGTACATAACACTCCACTGAATATACTCTGTCTTTTTAATATTTCTAGATTTGTTACCAGTTAATAGACTTATGTCATGCTGTTGCTTGCTAGTAGACTTGTGTTTTGTGTTGATTATATCTTTGTAACTTTTGTAATAATTGTTAATTTTCTGGAGATTTTCTCCTCTGGTCTCCACTGAAAATGGGCCCCCTGGCTCAGCTGGACTCACTCAGTTAACAAATGTCAATAAGTAAATAAATAATATATTCCTTCTTCAACCTCTCCCCAGGTCTTGGAGCTCATTGCTTCTACACTCCTGGTGCCAGCTGCTTCAGTACTGACTGTGGATCTCCCCTCACTATAAGAACTTACTCTGTGGTCTTCAGCTCCATTGGAACCGTCGCACCCATGCAACCGAACTCCAATTTTTTTTCTATGGCTCTTGGTTCTTTGGCATTTTCAAGTCCTCTCCCAGCTCCTGCTCTGGAGGGCGGCATGTTGGAGTGAGGTGCAACCCCAGTTCAGAGGTTGGCATTTCTTGGTTCCAGGCTCCCATCCCTCTTCGGGTGAGCCTGCCTTCCAGATTATGGAGAGAGCCCTAGCCTCAGCCGGCTGCCAGTTGGTACCAATCCTTTCGGATTGCCATTTTTGTGTTTCCTCTGGTTTGCAGCTGCCACAATCTGTTACATTGGGACAGCGGGCGCAAGAGCAGCAAGATTGGGTGGGATTTGGCATAATGGTTAAGGAGTTTACCTTACAGACATAAGGTGCAGGGTTTGATTCTCACATGGGGTAATTGGCTAGGCTTTAAATGGCCCACAAGGGTAGTTAGCCTAGTAATAATATATGAATCTATACCCTAGTGCAGGGTCGCCTCTCTTTGGAGTCCTTCTCGGATCTTCCTCATGAGGAGCCACCTCATAAGAGATTGTGCAAGAGGAAGCACTTGGATTCCCCAGAAGTATCAGTCACTGAAGATACAGATTACGATGAAGGATAATGGTCACCCCCTGAAGATTTCTTCTTTGGAGCCATCCTGGAAATATTAAAACAGAGGGGTGATTGGAAGTCCTCAAACCCATCCTCAGAGGAATCTGTTTTCTTGCAAGCTTTTTGTGCCTGGCTTCTACTTCTTGGGTGACCTCGCCTGCTGATGAACTAATCAAACTGATTATACAGCGGGCATGAAAGGCTCCTGACACCATAGAACCAATTCCTTGGCGACCGGATGAGATTCTTTCAGTGCCTGAGGATTACACCCATTGGTCTAAAGGTCTAGCAGTGGATGCCATGGTGGTGGTGGTGACCACCATAAAGGAACTCACCAAAGAGAGTTCAACTGTCCATCCTCCTAAGAGTTGCTGACAATGGACAGATTTAGGAAGCGGGTCTTTGCTTCATTGACATGCAGTATTTGGTCCTTGAACTTTTTGGCACACTTCACTAGACTCCAGGGGGACCTGATAACTGAGCTTTCAGACACACTTACAGGAGCAGTGTCTAATGAGGTTCAAGATAAGGTTGCCTCTCAACTTGCCACCCTTGAGTCTATCTCAAATTCGTCCACATGGCTTATTGCTCATACAGCCGAAGGGAAGTCTAGAGCAGTGGGTACAGGCGTTGCCATTAAGCGTCACACCTAGATGCGCTTGTGTGATTTTACAGACCCCTTTAAGTCTTCCTTTGTCAATGATCCAGTTGCTGCTTCATCATTGTTTGGCCCAAAAGTTACAGACACGTTAGCCAGGTGTGAAAAGGACAGAAAGACCCTTTCTGCTGTGGGCATGTGTTTTTCCACTCCACAAAGACCTTACTCTAGGAATCAGAGGAGTGGAAAGATGTGGTTCAAGAAGACCCAAGGGCCTTTTTGGAACACACATGGGAGTATTCTCCCCAGGGCAGAGGGGGGAACTCATCTGGAAGATGCCCTTCCCATGGCAGAGGGGGTCCATGCAACCAAGGGTTCCAGAGATTTTCTTCTGGACAACCCTACTAGCCCTCCTGAGTGGTGGCCCAATTGCTTACCTCTGGAAGCAGTCAGGGAAGATTCTCTCTGCACCACTCAGCCTCTCTTGCAATAACATCGGATTCCTGGGTGCAGACAATAATCACTAGATGTTATCGCATTCCCTTCAGTCTTTTCCCCAAACTCCAAAGGTGAATCCCTGATGTTCTGCCCAGTCAGAGGGATATAGCAGCACTAGAAATTCAAAAGCTGCTTCACAAAGAGTCACCCAAGCAGTACCACCAGACCAAATAGAATCCAGATTCTACTCAAGATTCTTTTTAGTGCCATAAAAGATAGGGGACTGGATACCAATCCTGGATCTCAGTGTAATGAACAAATTTGTACAACAGACAAAATTCCGAATGGTCATGGCTCAGCCTTTCTAGGGAAGGGTGATTTGATGTGCCCTGTAGATCTTCAGGATGCGTATTACCACATAAAGATGGGCAAATGCTCCATCTCCATTTTTGGCTAGGAGCCAGTCATTATCAACTTCAAGCACTGCCCTTTGGTTTCACCACAGCCCCCAGAGTGTTCACCAAATGCATGGCAGTTGTAGCAGCTCACTTAAAGCTACAGGGATTCTACATGTTTCCATATCTAGACAACTATCTCCTCACTGTCCCTCTGAGTTCTATGCTTGCCAAGTTCTTAGGCATTTCAATCAGCAACAACAAAAAAATCACAGCTATCTTCCACACAGGACCTGGAAATACGAAAACCTGCGTGGCCTCCCTTCCTCATCACAGGTTGTTAAAGTTGAGATCGCATCTTCAAGTGATTCCTCTCAAGACAAAGTCCCTGCTCCTCTGGTACTAAAACTTCTCAGATCCATGGCAGCAATAACGTTAGTCCCCCTAGTGAGTTATCACATGAGGCTGCTTCAATGGCTCTTAACGTCATAATGGTCACTCTAACTCATCCCATGTCTCATCCAGTCTTAATAACGGCAAGATGGATTCATCTTGATGGATGAAGCCAGAAGCAGATTTATGGAGTCCCTTCTCCCCCTCTCATCCAAAGCCATAGTGACTACAGACTACGGTCATTTTCAGGGAAGCCACAGGAGGCCAATCTGCACATCAATGTCCTAGAACTGAGGACAGTGCTTTTAGCATTGTAAGCATTCCAGTCTGCCCTTCCATCTGGGACGGTTGCTATCCAGTCAGACAACATGTCAGTAGTCTGGTACAGCAACAACTATGTCAGGACGCCCTAAGAGTTTGGCAATGGGCAATTGCCTCCAACCGCCTTCTAATAGCAATGCAAATTCTGCGGACCTCCAACGTGATTGCGGACAAACTAAGCAGGTGTATCCTTCTACCTCATGAGTGGTCTATTAATCCCAACATAGTGACGAAAATTTTTTGTCGATGGGGTCAGCCTTGCTGCGATTGCCTTTCCCATAAACCACATATGCAGGAGCTGCTTTGCCCTAGTTCCCCCTTGTGGAGAGTCCCTGAGAGATACACTTCTTGATTGGCTCCCGGGACTGCTGTATGCCTTTCCACCAATTCCTCTAATTCCCCAATTTCTAAACAAAGCCCAACGGTTGAGAAGTGAAATGATTTTCATTGCACCTTACTGGCCAAATTGTCTGTTTTCCCTTTCTCTGGCCTTATCTGGTTCACCACCCGTGGACTGTGGATCCAACGCTAGACCTACTACCTCACCCTCAGGGCTTGGTGCATCCCAGCCTCCAACATCTCAAGCTGATGGCTTGGTTTCTCCACTTCCACTGATTGCCAGGCAGAACAGTTTGCCCCCCCCCCCCCAGTGCAAAAGATACTTCTGGCTTCTCATAAACCGTCCACCAGAAAAATGTACCTTGACAAATGGAAAAGATTCTCTATTTGGTCAGATGCAAATGGCTTTGATCCTTTCTTGGCTCCAGTAGATAAGGTCCTGGAATACTTGGCTACTTTATTTCAATTGGGAGCCTCAACCTCTACCATTAGAGTTCATTTCGTTGCCATCTTGAATTTTCATAAGGGTTTCAACAATCACTCATTAATGTCCCATCGTCTTTGCAAATTTTTTCTTAAAGGTGCTCAACATTTGAAGCCACCTTTCAAAGATTCAGTAGTGCCTTGGGATTTGTCCTAAGTCTTGCAATCCCTAGTTCGTCAGCTTTTTGAGTCCGCAGCCACTTGTGACCAAGTTTTTATCTTGGAAGACCCTCTTCCTAGTAGCCATCACATCTGCTAGAAGAATTTCAGAGTTACAGGCTTTGTGCATGAATCATACCTACATCTTCTTCCACACAGAGAGAGAGAGCATCACTCAGAACCAATCCTTTCTTCCTTCCTAAAGTAGTATCAGAGTCCAGTATTAACCAGACTATAGACTTACCAGTTTTCTTTCCAAATTCTTCAATCAAAGGAGAATACTGCCTGCATATGTTGGATGTACACAGGAAGTTACATTTCTGCTTAGATGGAACAAAAGCCTCTAGAAAATCAGACCAACGTTTTCTATCATTTTCAGACACCAGATTGGGAAAACTGGTTTCAAAGGTCACTTTGTCAAAATGGTTAAGAGACTGCATTACTTTTATATACAACCAGAATAAACTCAAACTTCCAACAAAAGTTGGTGTTAATTCTATGAGATCTGTTACCACTTAAGTGGTCTTCCATTCCAGACCTATGGAAGACTTATGTGCAGCTGCAGCTTGGGCTACCCTCATACCTTTATCACTCATTACAAATTAGATATGATCTCCAGGGGAAGAGCATCCTTTGGCACTAGGATGCTCAGGAGTATCCTTCCTTAGGGCCACCCAGGATCTAAAGTAGCTGAGGACTCTGTCCCATCAGTCAAGAATGAATGAATGGCAACATCAGATAAAGAAGTTATGTTCTTATTGCAACGTTCCATCTGTGTTGTCAGTCTTCTTTCATTTTTGACATCCCACCCTCCTACAGACTCCTGGAGGTTCAGAACTAGTCCTGGGGTTTTGTAGGGTTGTTGCTCAGACAGAGCTTCCATATTTTCTTCGTGGTAGGCAAACTCCATCGGAGGTAATGGGATGAGAGGCAGTATGGGTAGAGCCTTAGCTCAGGAGTTATTGGCTGGTGTGAGCTTTGTATAATGGCCGAGTCGGTTCCAAGGGTTCAGAACCGAACCCATCACTCAAGAATGAGTGAAGATCAACAACACAGATGGAACGTTATGGTAAGAACATAACTTCTTTTTCAGTGGGTAGGGGTGAACGCAAAGGCTAAAGTGGTATGCATAATGTCCTGCTGAGGCTCATATTAGGGCACGCTGAAATGGACAGTATTCATGCCCCCAAATGAGGGAACATCAGAGGGGAAAAAAGTAGCCGTCTTGAGAAAAATGGTGGCTATCATACTTCTAGACCAGTTAAGGACAGTCCTGTAATGTATATGTTATTTACTCTGATTTATACACCTTTTATTATTTTTTTTTATTCTGGCTCAAATACACAAACTAGGACAGTTCCAGACAGTCAGGCAGTAACATGTGCTTTGCCGTTAGCAGCACTGACAAAAAACATATGTACTCTTCTAAAGAGTTTGTGTTTGTTGTAGTAACTTGTTATTCAGAATTGAATAGCTGTGAGTCAGAGCTGTACATTTTGCATTCTGATTACTTAGTGACATTCTCTCTAAAAACATGTGGATCATTTCAGTTTAGTGCATCATAGAAGAAGAGCAGAAAGTCATTTTTAAAGTAAGAGAGCAGTTAATTATCTCTCAGATGTCTGAATGAGTGTTTGGCAGACATCTGAATCAGTTCCAGTCTTATAGCTTTAACAAATCTGTTCAAGGGGCTGAATTATTCAGGTAAAAAGAAAATAAGTCTTGAAAGGGTTGTAAGAATTATGTCAGGGCTGTGCTTGTGAAATTAGAAACTATGCCTTTATTAATAAGATTCACATTAAAAGTCAGACTTCATTAAAATTTCTCTGTAGATGTGCATGGATAAATGTATGCAGCCTGATGTGCAAATCAGTTTCCTTAAAGACTAAAATATTTTTGTGATCACCTGTGGTTATTGTAGTACTTGTATATGAAAGTTAAAAGTATTGGCTTTTGTTATTTATAGAGAATGTAGACAAGTGTTCATGTCATACACTGGGAACAGTGTTTTTTATATATTGTGTTTGTTCATAAGTCTTAAGAGGTTTTATTGTTTGTATTATTGCTTGTGCCTTATTTCAGTTTTATGTAAGCATGAGTAAGTTATTGATCTAACTGCTTAATGCACTTTTCTCAGTGCACTGTATAAGCATCTTGAAGGCCTGTTTGCATAATGAAGTTCTTTCATTGCAGTTTTTACATTTTTAGTTTAGTTTAATTTTAGTCAAACGACTTCTGTTTTGTTTCCATTGGGATAACTTTATCTATTCCCTTCTTTTCCAGTTCTGACACCAATCCCATGGTGTGGTGTCATTACTGGAAAAAAATGTGGAGTAGTCTTTGCTCAAAGCATAGAATGTCAGTCTTTCTAAAATCAGTTCCCTCTGTTACATTGATTTGGTTTACAGGGAACAGCAGCATAATTATTGTTTTTTAGTACATACACATGGCATTGTTGAGTATTTTCTGGTTTTCTTTGAATGTTTTATAAGCATAATTTTAAAAAATAATAAAAGTGCATGGCAACCACATTGCCAGAATTTTTACGTTTGCTGTATTTTCAGTTTAAATAAAACATTATAATGAATACTTAATTCTGCAGTTTGCTGAAATTCTTCTGCTCAAGTGTTTTGTGCAGTGCGCAAGCATTAGCTGATGTCAGAAGTAATCTTTGGGATATTACCTGCAGGAACACAACCATTTCACCATTTGATCTGTGGGTAATCCCAGACTCCAGGCACTGAACTTAAAACATCAGGCCATTAAACTGGATACCGCCAATGACGCACCATATCTGCATGCCTCAAGTCTAAGCAGAAACAAGGCTTAACTTAAAAAAAAAAGCTCACTATCTCTTTGGTTCTTTGTTGCTTCCTCTACTTAACATATTCAATGCACTGTGCTCTGTATTAAAGTCCCTTTTTTGAGCAGGTGCTTTTCCAAAGAAGTAATTCAGGTATTATATTTTTGATCCCAGTGTCGCTACTGTATCGTCTAACAGCAAGTGCATGAGTGCTGTCCACTGCTTGAGGCCAGTCCCATACAGAATCTGACAGTGGACTCTGAGGTCTGCTTCTGTACGATAGTTATTTACCTTGAAAGAAAGCACTATGAAATTCCCTTGCAAAACATGGCAAAATGCAGTTTCTCCCTCCAGCTTTCCATCCTTACATCAAGGTGTTAACAGCAGTTTGCACTTTGAGTCAACACTGTCTGGTGCTAGGACTGGCTTGGTCTTAGAGCTTTGACATTCACTAGGACTTCTCCTAGAGCATGTGTTTGGCCATTCGCTGACCGTGTGTATGAGTGATGCTTATGTATTCCTTTCAGTTTCTATTCTGCTAAGTCTGTAGTTGGGCTGATCCAGGAACCATCTGATTTGCTGAATTTCAGTATGTTTTGTACAGTTCACAATGACTACACTTAATTTTGACACCAATGAAATAACCTTGCAGGGAGCACATCTAGCCCACTACTCACACTGTTTTTGTTTTGTACTGCATGGGCCTCCAGCATGACCTGTCACCAAGTCCTTTTTTCTAGCTAAATAAGACTACCAAGCATATGTAGGAGAGTAGTGTTAAAAAACTTTCTGTTTGTAAAATAGCTTGCCAGGGTGGAAGAATAATACCAAGTGAGATGCCGAGCATATGTTTACTCCTTCCTCTTAAAAAAAAAATGAGATTCCTTCCCTGTTCTTGTCTTTTCCTTGAATTTGAAAAGAATCTTTATTATCTTGCATCTTTCCTGGCTGCTGCGTGTCCCTGTTCCCATTGAGTCTTTTTCTCTTAACTGCCTAGCCTGCATTAAGACCTGAGAACCTTCCTGCCTGGTCTGTAAGGACCCCTTCAAATAATCTCAACTGGCTCATCTACATCCCTAAAGAAACCTGTCGGCCATTACTCTAACTCCCTCCTTCAAAAGGATTCAGGAAAAGTATGTGTGACCCCTTGACCAAACTGTGAAGCTGAATTTGTTTTTAAAAACGCAAAATAAATAAGTGTCTGTATTAGTCATGCTCCTGAGCCAGGTACCCAGCAGCCATACCCAGCTCTGTCCCATAGGAATAAAGTCCTGTCTCCATTGCACATATTACTTGACCCATTTTTTCTAGCTTTCTCTATTTCACTAGCTTAACTGAATTTTTACCTTTTGTCCACTTGGTGGCATACTACACTAGGCCTTTGTTGTATCCCATATCCTTTCACTCTCTTATTAAATTCTAGTCTACAATGTAGTTTCTTAGCTATAACTGCAGGGGCGGCTCATGCTATAGGACTGCAGCCCTCCCACCTAGAAACAAAAAGAAAACAAACAGTGAAACAAATATTAAGAAAACAAAGTTTAACAATTATACAGCTGAGCTGTCATACCCCACTCTCCTAGAACTTCCAAGGGCTCCTCAGGAGTCTGCTGCTTACTGATTGTCTCTGGAATTTCTTCTTTTACCTGCTCTAACCCTCTCCATTCGCCCTGCAGGCTCACTCCGCTCCCTTACTCTACCCCCAATTCCCACCCACCCCCAGTGCTCCTACACTTACTCTAGCCATAAGTCCCCTCCCACTTGTCCAATCCAATCCACTCACATCTCCTCACTATCACCACCCCTCCCATCCGCCAATACTTTCTCACCCCCTTCCCAAACCGTAAAGCATTGTATACACTTCTATACACCTCCCTCCTACTCTATCATACTCTCCTACATCCAACTACTTCCTCAACACCTAATCCTCAACTATTAATTTATATCTAAACCTTACCATGCCCTTTCACACCCTTCTCCTCCCTTCCCTCAGCATACTACTTCTAATAACACTATACCATGCCACCTCCTACAAACTACCCACTTCTTTCCTATTCCCTCGTCACTCCACCATCTCCCCTAAAACTAATCACTCTACCACAACTCACTTTCACTCAATATCCCCCTCTCTTGTTCATCCAAACCCACTTTGCTTCTTCAAACTAAATCTCCTATCCTACTCAATGAAACATCATATTCCCAAAGCATTATTGTACCTCCGACAAAATTCGAGGAGTAAATATAAACCCCTGCTCTCATTCCCTTTGACTACCTATACCTAGCAGGAGACATACACCCCAACCCAGGACCAACTAGCAGCAGCAATCCTTCTCCCCCCATTACCACCCATGTTACCAACCCTAAATACCTCAAGCTCCTGACCATCAATACCCAAAGTCTAAGAAACAAAATAGCCCATATTCAACTAACTATTAAGAAAACCCATCAGAAACTTGGCATGCTGTGTAAAAACTCACACTTTCTCTCCCCCTCAACTAAACAGACCCTTGCCTCAACCTACTTACTACCCTCTCTGATGTATGGTGCTCCCTTACTAACCAATCTATCTTCCTCCAACTCTTCTAAACTGGAAACCCGCTACAATAAAATCTCAAAGTTTGCAACTTCGTCCAGATACTCTACTCACCACTGTATACCTCTCCACCAGCTGCAGTGGCTAGAACTTCCCAGTTAGCTGGACTACCTCCAACTCTGTACAAGCCCACAAGCTGATTTTCAAACCTAATACATGTCCCGCACTTGCTAACATCTTACCTTCATACACCCCTCACAGACCCCTAAGATCTGCCCATCAAAACCTAATCTCAGTGTATAAACCAAATCGTCCCACTGGGCAGCTACTTCTGTCCTTTACCTTAGCCAAAAAATGGAACTCTCTGCCTCCATCTTTACTAATCTCTGAAAACTTTGAACACTTCAAAACCCAGCTCCATTCATACCTCACCCATAGTTGGAAGTGCAACTGCTCTCTACCTACATAACATCTTTAACTCATGATCACTTTTATGACATTCAAAAGTCCCATTTTTCCTTACTTACCAGGGATCTATCCCTTGATAACTACTTTCAGATCACTATCTGACATTTCTAACTTATGAACAAATTTTACTCTATACTACTGTTCTCAACCTACAAACATATAAATATGTATTATATATTGTAGTTTAACTGTTCTTAGTTTGCTATTTAATACTTACAAGTTGTTACTGCACCTTTTTGCTACTGTGTATTGTATTTTGTTAACTTTGAAGTGTCTAGCTTTTCTCTGTACTATGTAGTCTGAATTATGTAGTTTATACTTTGTACTATGGAGCTTTTCTCCCTGGGCCTCCACTGAAAACGGGCTCTTTGAGCCCAGTGGACCTCCCCGGTCACCAAACTGGAAATAAGTAAATAAATAAAAATCAAAAGGACAAATCTTTGTAATTGTAGGGAGGAGAAAATGGAAAACTTTTACTGATCAGTTTTTGCCTCATGGTTTATTTGCCAGCTTTTTCACCAAGTAAGTAGAATCAGATCCTGAGACTGTGATATCTGATTATTCTCAGAAAATCCACATCTATTATGTTATTTCATGAAATGGAACCTATCATTCATTCATTTCTTCTGATGCTTCAGGCCATAGGCACAGATGTATGTTGTGTGATCTCATTGCTCCCCTCACTTTGTAAAGCCACCCAAAGTCTTTTGACTTGTACAAACTGGGGAAGTTTTCCCTGGAAATCTGGCTCGTTGGAGGTGGTAAATGCCATTTAAGAGCCTTCCTCTTCTAGCATCTCTTCTTTATTATCATCTCCTCTTCTGTCTAGTGCATTGGTCTTCACATTTTCTCCAGGTCTATCTTGCAGTTTGTCATTTCCTTCCATTTTACTGTTGCAGTATTCATTACAAAAGGGATCCCCTGCCAAGGGTGGTCCGGCATCCAGCCAGTATACCAAAGCCTTTACTCACAAGTATGCTTCTTGCGTATTGTAGGGCATGAAGGTGGCAGGACGTACCATCCTCAGGACCTCTTCGCCACCAGTCCAAACACCATCTCTTGATCATTATTCTGAAGGCCCTTTCTATTTGCGATTTACCAAGCCATTGCAGATCAGTGCCCCATTGGAGTTTATTGTATCTTATCTTTTTATATTTTATTGCTTGTCTGGTTTCATATCATCCAAGAAGGGTAAATGCCAGTGTGGGAGACAGGTTTCCACATAAAGACTGTCACAAGCAGTGCTGCTTCTGCCTTGGTGCTTCCCACGACTGTGTGTCCTATTCAGTCTGTCAGGCTTTTGTTCCCCAAACCCTCTGTAGTAGGCTTTCTTCTTTAGTTTAGTATCTGGAGAATCAACATCTTAGGTTTTTAGCTAAAACCACAATGGAAGGAGCTTCCTGCTTTGAGGGGCAGCTGTCCATGAAGAAGGTGGCCAAGAAGGCTAGGCCAGATTCTTCTGCTATACAGCCTCTGCTGGACATCTCTCTCAAGGCAAATGAAAGGCTGAAAGTTCGCTTGGCTCCAATGTTAAATTTTTCGACCATGACTCATTTAGAGGCCGTTGGGGATCCAACTTTAGCCACATTCTTGGAGGCCTTGCAGACCTCCATATCAGATGTTCAGGGGCAGCCTCTGCTGATTATTTCCGAGGGACCTAGGGATCTTCCTCAAATTCTACTCAGGGAAGAAGTTCATACTACAATTATTGAATGTTGTCCAGGGTCAGAGCCTTCCACATTTCATAAGGAGGATGTCCCCTTAAAGAAAAAGCAGAAAACTAAACGTATTACTACAGCTTCTAAAGACCTACAGAGTGAATGGCAACATTTCATTCAGGGACTTGTTTAATGCTTTGATGGCTTTAAAACCTCCTCATGGTGTTTATGTTCCAGCTCCACCTTGGTACTCTACTCCCCTTAAAGGACCTAGTGAACAGGATTCCTCTGAGGAGGAGGCAGATTCAGATGAGAAATACCTTGGTTTCTCCTGTCATATTCCCTCTCCTTTAGATTATGGGTCTGATGAAGAGGAATCTACTAGTCCTGATACTCCTTTTGAGAAAATTTGTTTTGGAGACAAGTGTCTACAGTGATGGAGTGGAGTACATGTTGGCTCTTCTTTCCCAGGCCAGTCAGGTAATTTCCGATCTTCCAGACTCTGATGGGAAGACTTCAGCTCTATCCTTGTTAGGGACTTCCTTCCAGGTGGCTCATCATTCCATCAAGTGCAGTTATGATGCAGCAGATGTTTCCTCTCGGGTTGCTGCCTTTGGGTCTGTGATGGAGATATTCTTGGCTTCAGCTTCAACCTTTGCCCGATGATATTAAGGCTAATTTGATGGATGCTCATCTGGATAATAAACACTTGTTTGATGAAGCTGCTGATTTGTTTAAGTCCCTTCAGGATCAGGGCAAGCATTTACAGGAAATTAAACACATTTGTGTTTCTCCTGTACCCAAGTTTCATTGAAATTACCCCTAATAAGCCAGACCTTGTTCATAGGCAATCTTGCCCTCACCTCAGGCAAGAAAGGTAGGAGGCAGGCACCTCCTGCAAAAGCTACTCACACTTCTGTGCCCCAGAAGTCTTCTGAACCAGGTGCTGTCTCACTATCTTATTATTCACAGCCATATTTCTCTATCTCTCCCTGTTTGGTTAAAGATTACTATGGACTTGTGGCTGTCTGTCCATCATCCACCAAGGGTATTTCATGTCTGGAAATCTCTTCCCTCTTTATGGTATTCCTCTGCCCCCTCAGGAACAGCTGTCCTCCTTTCCAAGGGTGCTTCGGGATCTCTTGACTCTGGGTACTATTTAAGAAGTTCCAGTTCCCAAAGGGGGTGGGGAATCTTCCTAGAGGGTACTTACAGACCAAATTTAGACCTCTGTCATCTAGATACATTTTTGAAGGTTTCCTCTTTTCGAATGTTGGCCCTTCAGACTTTGTTCCCTCTTTTGCTTCCTCAGATTTGCATGGTGTCTGTGGATCTTAAGGATGCTTATCTCCATATCCCAATTCATCCCCTTTCAAGAAGTTTTCACATTTCTCTGTTGCTTCCTGACATTTTCATTTCTCTGCTTTGCCCCTTGGCCTTTCCACTGCCCCAAGGGTATTCACCAAATGCTTTGCTTCCATGATTGCTTTTGTAGGCTAAGTGGGATCCAAGTCTTTCCCTACTTGGATGACCTCCTGTTTCAGGCATCCTCTCCAGAGATCTTGTTGCAAAATCTTCATTTTATAATCTCCCTTCTGCAGAGCCTGGTGTTCACTGTAAATCTCAAAAAGTCCTTTCTGACTCCTTCTCAGGGTCATGTTTTTCTGGGGTGCAGGATCCAGACTGTTTCTATGTTGGCATCCCTGCCTCCTCCCAAGGCCTTTCCTCTCATTTCTTTTTTTTTCAATTCTTTTCGCTGACCTCAGTAACAGCAAGGGAATTTCTGAGACCTCTGTGGTTTATGGCTTCCACTATTCCTATGCTCCCTTTTGCCAAACTCCACACTGGAAAACTTCAGTGGTTTCTAAAGTCAGTTTGGCTTCAGCATTCTCATCCTCTCGATTTCTTAGTTCCTCTTCCATGTCTCAAGCAGGAACGTCAGTGGTGAATTCAGCAGTTGACTCTCAATCCAGAGCTCCCTTTTCATCCATCTCTTCCATATCAGGAGCTGTTCACAGAAGCCTCAGATGTGGGATGGGGAGCAGCTTTTGGCTTCATAAAGGTGCAGGGAGTCAAGTCACCTCTTCAACAGAAAGACCACATCAATATCAGGGAGATGAGAGCTCTTACTATCAAGATGGCTGCACATTGAGAAACAGCTTGTTTCTAGCTCTTCCAGTGTGAAAACAGAAACTCAGCAGAGAAGGCCAGTAGACTTGTGTAATTGGTTAGTAAGTGCACTGCCTGGATGCCTGGAATAAAGAAATACAGAAGACCTGGAAAAAATCAGCTACAAAAAGTGAGGAAGACTCACTGAGTTCTGCAGCTGTTTAGCAAGAAGCAATGCAACCTTCAGACTTCCAATAACCTACCTACAGGAAGATACAAGACAACTGCATACAGAAGTGGTTAAAATAAACAAAATACTGATGGAATATATCAACACAAACAATTCTGTATTACTTTTTTTTTTCTGTTTTGTATACAGTTTTTTTTCTTTTAAAACTTAAAAAGAGTGTCTCTTGTGAGTCAGACAGAATTTATGTTCACCCTCCAACTCTGTTAATGTTGTGTTCTTAACACCATTGTCTTTCTAGTTGTCAGCCCCTTATGGTAATTTAACCATATACAGTGGACATAAAAAGTGTACACACAACTGTTAAAATGCCAGGTTTTTGTGATTATAAAAAAATGAAACCAAAATAAATAATTTCAAAACCAGCTTATTGTACAGTTTTTTTACCCTAATATATTTGTTTTTCAATTGAGTTGTACAGCTTATAGGTCACATTAAAGGTGGGAAAAGTTTTGAAATGATGGTCTCATTTTTATATCACAAAAACCTGACATTTTAACAGGGGTGTGTACACTTTTATATCCAATGTATCTTATTCCTTCTGTCCTTTCACTGGCTAGTGTGCGTATGCACAAAATTATCGTTTTGTTAAATCACTCCCCTTCAACTATTTAATTTTATTGGCCATCCTACTGTATTCCATAGTACCAGAAAATAAAAGACCCACCCCTTTCAATCTATCTTGCTGTTTTAAAAATAGTGGCTCTCCACTAAAAACTAACTTTTAGACAGCTAAAACTTAAGTTACCCACTTTCATATCTAACTGCTCAGTGCATACTGCAGTGTTTAGGATAAACCATTTTTCTCATCTTACCTTTAAGTGTTTATTGCAAGACCACCAGTTACTGCAGAGCCCAGATTCTGCCTATCAGTAGTCATCTTGCGATTAGTGCTTCTGTTTTCTCATTTGAGAAGGAGCACAGGGACATTATTTTCTGAAGACTGCTGATCACCAGAAAGCCTAATAACTGCTTTATAGGTGACAGCTTGGAATGTGTGCTTATATTCTGATCCTGATGAGAGAAGGAGCAGAGTGCATTGCTTTCTGACTGTTTCTGGTTGGAGAGTGAGTGTCTGTGCTTAACGTACATGGTTGGTCTGGTTGCTATTCGAGGCATCTAACAGAAAAAGGATACAAGCCTGCAGACTTTTGCATCATCCGGGAGAAGACTGTGAATCACCAAACAAGCTGCGGCCTGCATCTCTTGGGATTGGTGCGAACATTTTGCTTTTGGTGAAAGAAGAAGCAAAGAAACATTGTATACCAACAGAGTGTAGCTGTGGTGAAACCAGCCCAAGCAGTAGCCGTTCGTGCAACTCCCCTCTTTTCATCATTCGTGACAAGCTAATTCTTTGTTTTCAGTAAGTACTGCTTGATTTGTTTCTAACTTCAGAATATCCACCTAAATATGCCATTCTTAAATTTTCAGGGTCTACATATTTCCCATCAAGTGTTTGGCAGTGCTCTGTACAGACTCGGACACCTTGAGTGACATTTTTCCTGTTGTAATTTCTCCAATACCGTTGCACACAGGACAACTGCTTTGCAGCAACAAGCACTGTCTACATAGTTGCAAACCGGATACTCCTGACAGTGACTGATATTCTCACACCCACTGTGTAATCAATAAAAAGGGTGTATTGCCATGGATATGAACTTTTCTACTTTCTCTGTTACCAGCTTGGTGGATATGGGCATCCTGAGGCAGTGTAGAATTTGCCTCATGTTTACTGACAGCCAGTTAATTCTCAAACAAAATGATATGGTATGTGAGAGATGTAGTTAAACAACTTCACTGGAAGCAAAGCTCTCACATAAAAGTACTCCTAATGTCAATAAGGATGTTCTTCGTGTTTCACTGTTGCAGTCATCACACTTGGGTTATCTGCCTGCAGGTAGCCCTCAGCCTGAATACCAGAGTCTTAGGATTTCTGCTTTGGATGCTTCGCCTTTTCCATGATGTCAGGTCGTCAGGGGTATAAAACATGCAGCCGACGCCATTACATCAGTCTTTGTTGCCGTGGAGGAGCCCAAAGCAGAAGCAGTTCACAAGTGCCGGTCGACCGCTGCCTGAAATTTTTGTTTTTCGAGTTTCAAACCTGAAGTCTTCTAAAGCTAAGTACCCCATTGGGGATCCTTTTTTCTTCCTCTAACCAATGTCAGAAAAAGTTAACAATTGTCTTGCCTGTGGAAAGAAAATATCTCTCGGAGATTTTCATTCTTACTGCGTCACCTGTTTAGGCCCAGACCACGACATCCCTTGCTGTCAGCTTTGTGCCTGGTTTAATGCCCGAACCATTCATCGTCTGGCTATCTTTGTCACTAAATTCCTTTGCTCTCGTTCTCTGTATTCCGAAATGGCTTCGATAAGCCATCTGACTACTGATGATCTGAAAAAATCTAAGGATAGTCAGACAGACCGCATAGATCCAAAATTGCCAACGACACTTCCGTTAAGCTAGTCACCAGCCCACCGGTACTCAGTGAGGCGCCTTTGCAGCCCCTGATACCCACTTCTACAGATTCGCAGGCCTCTGCTGAGACCCATTCAAAGTCCAGAATGCCGCAAGATGCTTTTTCAACTATTGAACCTGCGGATGTCTCTACCTTGGATGCATCTGGAGTCACTGTGCAGGCACTGGCTTCTGAGGGTTTATTCCTATTTACCGATGTTCGTATTAAACTGACAACTTCGTTTTTAGCTAAAACTCCTGAGTTTCTCAGGCCCAGAGTTCGCACTACGCCTAGAAAACTGACAACCAAAGCGCATGCTCAAGCTCCCATGCCACAAAAACAAATGCTTAGAATAGCTGAAGACCTTATTACTCTAATTAGGGGAAGCCAGCCTTCCCCTGCTAAAAGACAAAGAATTACATTTCTTTCTTATTACACAGACCAGGTGTCCGTTGACTCTGACCCTTCTGATTACAAGGACATACCCTTATCAACCTGTGAGGATTCTGATGCAGAGGAATCCATTCCCTCTGCCTCCCCTCCAGAGGATTTTTCTTTTGGTGAAACTTGCATGCTTTAAGAGAGCATTTCTGCGGGGAATGCCAGGACTATCCTCAGTCCCAAAAGAGACTCAAGAGCATTTTTAGATTTGCCTCAGCACAGGCCTCTAGCTATACCCCCTGTCCTAGATGTTGTAGATGATGTTTTCAGGGAATCCAGTCTTACTTCTGACACTCTACCACCGGCCCCTAGAAAACCTGACTGATACTTGAGAGTACCTGACTCTCACAAATTTCTCTAAGAATCTTGCGGATCCAGAGACCACATCCCAGGGACCTAAAGGCATTTAGGCTACTACAGATAAAAACCTTACCCTTTCAGACAGGGATTCAAGAGCTTTAGACAGATGGGGTAAGAAGATATATAGCTCTGCAACTCTTGCCATCAGGGCTTTGAATTGCCAGTTTGACATGTTGAAGTACCAGCAACATATTACGGAACTAATTAAACAAAAAATGCTGTTGCTTCCAGATTGTGCAGAAAATAAAGATTTACAAGAGTTAATGCAGTCTGCAAACCAAGTTTAGTAAACATACTTTGCAGTGTGGTTTTGATGCCTTAGAAGCATCTTGCAGGGCTGCAGTAACTTGGTCTGTACTGAGAAGGCATGCTTAGCTGAAGAAACAAGTCTTGCAAGACCATGTCAAAGCAAAATTACTAGATGCTCCATTAAATCAGACCATTTGTTTGGCACCAAATAATAAGTATTTAAAAAGATGGAGGAAAAAGCTAAATCTATGCAGACTGTCAAAGATTTCTTACAAGTGCAGCCACCTAGATTCAGTAGGCATTGGTCTTCTAAAAACTGGTCCTTTCCAGTCCATCCCAGACATTCTTAGTCCAAACCCAGGGGGAACAGACCACCAAGGCTATAGTCTTGGGGTATGCAGAGCTCTAAATAATGGAGTGCTCCCACCTCAAAAACAGGGAGTGGTAAGCCACCCCCTTATGGAAAAAGTTCACAATGACTTGTCAGTTATCCTTCCCAGCCATGCCCAAGTACTTGCACCTCTAGGAGGAAGACTTGCCCTTCATGCAAAAGACTGGATGTCCATTACTTCCTCCAAACCAGTGGGCAGAGGCTCAAAAGCAAGTACTTTCCCTTCTCAATATCAGGGCTATTCAACCTGTTCCAATAGAACAAAGGGGACAGGGTTTCTACTCCAGACTGTTCCTGGTGCCCATAAAAGGGGGCTTTTGGCACCCTACCCTGGATCTATCAATTCTCAACACCTTTCTGGTGGTCCCAAAATTCAAAATGCTTACACTGCAACAGCTTCTCCCTATGCTAGTCAAGGATGCCTGGATAGTCACCCTAGACTTATGCACATCCCCATAAGGGAGTCTTGCAGGAAATATCTACATTTCAGGGCAGGCTTCTATGCACCATCAGTTCTCTGCACTTCCCTTTAGCTTATCTACTGCACCCAGAGTATTCACAAAGTGCCTGGCTCCAGCCATTGCATACTGCAGGCAGAGAAATATTCAAATTTACCCATACGTAGACGATTGCCTGATTCAGGCAGACAGGAATTGCTACTTCAGCACCTGGCATTTGAAAAACGACTCCTAACTTCACTGGGGTACACCATCAATGAAAAGAAATCACAACTGGTGCCCAGTCAAAAAATTGTATTCCTGGGAGCAAGCATGAACACAACTTCCCAAATGACATTCCTCACTCCAGAAAAGCAGGTCGATTTGACAAACTACTGACCACCAAAACCCAGATATCTGCAAGGAAAATATTGCAAGCCCTAGGGTTCATGACCTCATGCATTCTGCTAATTCCATATGCAAGACTGAATATGAGGAAACTTCAGTGGTACTTAAAAAGTCTCTAGTGTCAACATTCTCAAGACCTGGAAACAGTCATTGCTATCATATCTTGTCTAAGGACAGAGTTCCTTTGGTGGGCAGAAGCATGCAACCACAACAAGGGACTCCCTTTCACTCAACCTCTCACCACCCAAACCCTGACAACAGACATCAGACTATGCATGGGGGGCTCACATGGCAGGCATGTGCATTCAAGGCAAATGGAGCCCAGAACAAAGTCTCCTACACATCAATCAAAAAGAGATGCTAGCTGTAAATAACACTCTGACAACCTTCAAATACCTTATCCTTCCAGGACAGCTCCTGATAGACAACACCACAGTTATGTGGTACATAAACAAGCAGGGGGGAACTCATTCTTACCCACTCTACAGGTTAGCCACAGCCTTGTGGAGCACAGCCTTGAGCAACCAAGTGCACCTACAAGCTCAATTCCTGCCAGGCAAACAAAATTCACTGGCAGACGACAAGCAGAAATCTACTGGACCCACACAAGTGGAAACTGGAGCCCAACTCATTCAAACTTCTAATCCAGAGGTGGACCTCTTTGCCTCCCCCAAAACCACCAATTGAGCAAATTTGCACCAGGAACACTCACAGCAGGGCCTGGAAGCTGGATGGCCCTATCCTTAACATGGGAAAACCTCCCCATTTATGCCTTTCCCCCTCTGCTCCTTCTCTCGAGTACTACTCAAGATCAAACAGGACAGACCAAGGGCAATCCTTATTGCCCCAGACTGGCCACGCCAGAACTGGTACCCACTCCTACGCAGTCTGACAGCAGTGCCACTCTGGCACCTACATCAGACACCTTCCCTGCTGTCTCAGCAGGAGGGACAGATTTTGCATCCACAGCTGAAAACCCTAAACCTTGCAGCCTGACTTATCCCCTGAATACACCACCAGCAACCCTCAGCAAACAGGTGCTGAACGTCATCCTTGAGGCCAGAAGGCCTAGTACTAGGAAATCCTATGCTGAAAAGTGGAAAAGATATTGCTCTTTGAGTCAGTCTCAAGGAAAGGACACAGCCGTGCCCACCTTACCTCAAATCCGTGATTACCTAACAGAGCTGCCCCACAGAGCCCTATCCTTCTCATCCATTGAGATTCATGCCTCTGCCATCTCAGCTCTTTATAATACTGAGCCACGTCTCTCTTTTTTCACCCTCTAATCAAACAGTTCCTGAGAGGGGCTAACAATTTAAGGCTCCTAAGAGAGCTCCCACCACTGCCTGGGACCTTAACTTTGTACTGGAAAAACTCACGCTTCCACCTTTTGAACCTGCTGCTTCAGCAGAATTAAAATTCCTCTCTTGGAAAACAGCCTTGCTTCTAGCCATTACTTCAGCAAGAAGAGTGTCTGAGTTGCAGGCACTAATGGCTGTGGAACCCTTCATTATTTTCCGTGCTGACAGGATTTCCCTCAGGACTTAACCCATCCTTTATGCCCAATGTGGTATCCAGTGTGGCTCTAAACCAATCCATCCATTTGCCAACCTTGTTTCCTAATCCTCAGAATAAAGGGGAAAGGATTCTGCACTCCTTGGACGTGCACAGATAGCTCAGGTTCCACCTTAACAGGACTAAACCTTTCAGAAAATCTGACCAGCTGTTAGTTAGCTTTGCTACAGGGGCAGAAGGCAAGGCCATTTCAAAACAAACCATTTCCAAATGGATAGCACACTGCATCCATTTCTGCTACAAGCACCATGGAAAACCTACCCCACATGAGATCAGAACACATTGCAGTAGGGATAGTTCAACCTCTACAGCATTTCTCAGGGGAGTCCCTACCAGGGACATCCTGGAAGCTGCAACCTGGAGTTCTGTACACACCTTCGCTAAGCATTACCACTTATCTATTTTTTTCTAAATTCAGAGCTGGATTTGCTACAGCAGTCTTACAAGGCCTGCTAGCCAGCCCTGACACTTCTTGACTGCCTCCACCTGTCTTTAGCTTTGGGAATCAACCCAAATGTGATGACTGCAACAGTGAAACGCAAAGAGCATAGTACAGTTGCCTACACTTACCATAAATGTAGATGTTTGAGTGTATTCATTGTTGCAGTCCTGGTTACCCTCCCTCCAGCCCCCTGACTTCACTTTACTTCTACCTATCCTTTTTGTTTGGCATACCTTATATCAGTGGTATTTGCTTTTTGCTGGGGGTGTTCCACACCATGTAATTGCTTCCTATTTAGGGGGCTCCTGACATCTGGGGCAAGAAATACTGATGTAATGGTGTCAGCTGCATGTTTTATACCCATAACATCATGGAAGAAACAACAGCAACCGATGCAGAAATCGCAAGACCCTGGTATTCAGGCTGACTGAGGGCTACCTGCAGGCAGATAACCCCAAATGTGATGACTGCAACAGTGAATACACTAGAACATCTACATTTATGGTAAGTGTACACAACTGTACTATACTGCTGCACATCCCCTACTGTAATGCCTTCCCTGGTAAGGTCAGACCACAAAATGGTCTCCTTTGAAGTAAAAATAAAACCTGGGCACCTAGCTAAACCTGGAATATACAGGAACTATTCTAAGGCTAACCTCCTGCTACTAAGTGAGGGCCTGGCAAACTTTCAGGTCTCCATAAACCCTGAGAACACTTCTGCCTATGCAGAAATGTTCACAGAAACCCTGTACAAGCATGTTAATTGCTGCATACAGGAAGAAGTGCAGAACTAACTCAAAAAACAAGCCACCTTGGTGGAATCACAAAATCAATCTGTATAACAGGAGGAAAAAAATCATGATAAAAATTAGGAATTACAGCACCCAGCAGGATAACAGCACTCTCATCAAACTAAGCAACTCAGAGGACTAATAAGGTCTACCGAATTTGAAGTAAGTTTGGCCTCCCAGGCCAAGGACAGCCACAAAGCATTCTTTAACTATGTCTGCAACCTTAAAGGCAATACACAATTGTGTACAGAGTTAATTGTAAATGGAGACACCTATACTGAGCCAGAAGATGTAGCAAACCTCCTGGCTGATAAATTCAGCTCCAACTTTACTCCTCTCTCCCCACAACCTTCCCTCAGGAAATATCATCAAATAGAACTCTCCCTACAATCACTAGGGAACAGGTCCTTAAGGCTCTCTCTAAGACCAAGAACACTGCATCAATGGGCCCAGACAGTGTCCCAGGATGCCTTCTAAATATCATGAAACATGACCTGTCAGGGCTTCTGGAATTACTGTTTAACTGTAGCCTCCAAACAGACTTCTTGCCTCATGAATGGAGAAAGGCAACAGTCATCCCTTTGCACAAAGGTGAGCCATCTACAGATCCTGGAAACTACAGACCCATAAGTCTCACTAGTATATGTAAAGCCATGGAAAGAATTATCATGGAGATGATCAGTAGAGATATAGTAAACTTCCAGAGACTGGACCCAACCAAGTTTGGTTTCGTGAAGGCCAGATCATGCCTACTCAACTTGGTGGACTTCTTTGAGAAGGTCACCAAAGCAATAGATGAGGGCAGAATCATTCACACTACCTACTTGACCTGGCCAAGGCATTTGACACAATACCCCACTCGTGTATTATTGATGAACTCAGGACGTTTGGTACAAACCCGTATGTCACCTGGTGAATAGCCAACTGACTCACAAATAGGACCGAGAATGTTAGAATTGGGAAGTTCACCTTTACAAAGAGGCCAGTCACAAGTGGAGTCCCTCAGGGATCAGTCCTTGGACCGCTCCTTTTTGGCATTTACTTCTCAGAAGGCAAGGCCAATGTCAGTGGTCTCTGGCTGACTAAATATGCAGATGATTGCAAATTAGGAGCAGTCATTGAATCTCACACTGACATGTTCTGCAGGAGGGGCTGACACAAACAACTGGTATCAGAGCCATGGACTAAAACTAAATACCAAGAAATGTATAATAGTATCCTTTGGGAAGTTGTCCATCCCTGGTAACTATCATATTGACAACACACCCCTTAGAGTTGACCTAGTAGTCAGGGACTTAAGGACATACACAGATGGTAATCTAGCCTCTGATCATCACGTGTCTACAGTAGTGAGGAAATCATTCTGTTGTGCAACCTATTAACAAAGGTACGGCATCTAAGTCCAAGGAAGTCATTGTTCCACTGTATTCATCATTCATCAGACCTATCATTGAGTACAGTGCCCCCCATTGGTATGTACCTAATCAGGCATATCCAACAATTGGACTGTCCACAGATATTCCTCACTAAAAGAATACAGTGCATAAGTAATATGTCCTATGCAGACCACCTCAAGGCCCTATCCCTATATTCTGTCTTCTGCAGGTTTTTGAAGGAAGATCTGTGCCTGGCATACAGAGCATTGTCAGACCCCACTCTGATGGACCTCGTACATATCCATAAAACAGACAACACCAGAATTACCCATTCTAAAGACTTAAACCATACCTGTGATAGAACTAGGACCTGCTGGAGACATAGGTATGTATCCCAGAGACTACCCCTCTATGGAACAGGCTCCCCATCCATGTGTGGCAGAGTTCCTCCTTAACCCAAAGTGCAATTTTGACAATTGGATGGGAAACTGGAAATTCATCCCTGGTTTGGCACCTATGTCTGTAATGGACACAGGTAACCTGAAAATGGCTCATCTCGCAGGCCCATGCTTACACTTATCAAGGGTAGCAGAACTTGTCAGAGATTTGGGATACATGGCCCCTTGTGGTTGTTAGGCTAGTAAACACCTATGAACCTAAAAGGTTGGAAAAAAATTGAAGAAGCTTTAAACCGATATTCAGATGAGATGATAAAGCTGCAAACATCAGAGGTCTAAATGAAGAAAAGGGTGGCTGAATGTGAGATGGCTCAGGAAGAGCAGTTTCAAAAAATAATAGAATTAGGGGGCAGAGTACATAGGAAAACCTGAGATTTTCAGCTATACCAGAGAAGCTGGAAGGAACAGACTGCATTCATTTTATAAAAGCACAAATAAGCAACTGGACTGCTATTCCACAGCAGGAGTTTAGTTGAAAGGGCAAATCATGTGTATACTCAAAACCTAGCTGTAAAAAGGCAATCTAGACCTTTAATAAAAGTAAAGATGCAATCCTACCAGCAGAAGGAGTTGATTCTGATAAAACTGTGGCAGAAGGGCAAAGTACTAAAAGTGGGAGACAGAAAAGAGTTTGTGGAGAACGATTACTCATTGTAAACCAGACAGAAGAGGAGTAAATTTATTCCATTATTCAAGGAATGTCAAAATGCAGGTGTAAAATCAAACTGCTGTCTTCAAGGTATCCTTCCCTGGAGGGACAAAATCATTTTTTTAAATGAAGTACATGCTAAGGAGGGAATACAGGTTTGTCAAACAAAAAGTAAGCTGTGGAACAGGAGGCGATTCTGCTTCTTGTTGTTCTGGTAATAAAGACCACAGAGAAGCTATATCTGTGAAACCTTTTCAAAATTTTCAACGGAAAATGGAGAGAGGGGAGGGAGCATGAGAGTTAACTAAAAAGAATCAAGAGTTCATTGGAAATGAAGCAGAGAATGGAACTTGGAAAGGAACAGTAATAAAGCCAGTAACTTAATATGGGATTACAATCCAATAATTATATTTGCGAACTATGACATAAGAAAATCTGGAAATATTGAACTTTTTCAGAATTTGTTGGACTTGTGGGTGACTTTAAAGGATATGCCTTACTTCATGTCATTAATGTTCAGAAAAGTAGTTTGGGGAGGGGAAGAGGAGGAAGAAAGTTGACTTTAAGTAAATATTTTTTTTCTCGTAGGACCAATTTTGTGGCATGTGGTTTTCTTCACAAGCTATAAAGTAATTGTTTCTGTTACTTGTAAGTGTAATGGGGATTATAAGCAGATATTGCTGTTATTTTTCTTTTCTTTCTTCAGTTTTAAGAAATATGAGCACTGCAATATAAAACATTCCTGGTTAGAAAGCATGATAAAAGAAAACAATAATGTGCTTTTTCTCATTCTTGCATAGGGGAATGACTGGATTAAAGACCTTAGATTGATTTAGTAACACGTTTTAAGAGAGAGCAAGTAAATGAAAAAGAACAGTGAATATTATGAGGCTTTTTTTCTAGTAAATATATGTATGGCAAGTACCAATTCTGCAGCTGGTCTTCATGTTTCCATGGAAACAATCTGATAGAGAAACTGGTTGCCTGGTTCTCCTGTTTCCATGGAGGCAATCTGATAAAGAGAAAGGGGATGCAGTCTTGGTAGACCGTGAATGGCTGGGAAAAGAGAAATTGGCTAGGAGATAATGTTCTGTAAAAGCATTCAGGGGCTTTACCAGGGTAGATAATGTTCTCTGAAAACATTTGGGATTTTTATCAGCTGGGAGAGCTATAAAAATAAGACAAAACTAATCAGCACGTAGTAGAAGCACAGGCTGTGCCATGCGTCTTGGCCTGGCTAACCTTTCTTTTAGGTTACCTCAGGTCTGTGAGTGTGGCTGTCAGTTTGGGACTTCTGTTCCTATTAAGAGGGTAAAACTTCAATATTGGAAGGTGTACATAGTTTTGTGTGTTCATATTAAGTTGATAGATTTTAGGGAGGTATTGTGTTTTTGAGGGCTTTCAATAAAGCAAAAAGTTTTATAATATGTGGCATAGGCTAAAATGGATATGACAAGAAAAATACAGTTCTGTACACGTACCATAAATGTAGATGTTCGAGTGTATTCGCTGTTGCCGTCATCACATTTGGGTTATCCCTGCCAAGGTAGCCCTCGGCCGGCCCGAATACCAGAGACTTGGTATTTCTGCATCATTTGCTGTGGCTTAAGGACTGACGTCAGGTCTTCAGTAGTATAAAGTAAGGCAGCCGATGCCATTACATCAGTTTTTCTTGCCCTAACCTGTCAGGAGCCCCCGAAGTAGGAGGCCAGATTCTGGTGGAAGAACCCCACCAGTGGAGAATAAATACCAATATGTCCCTTGCAAGGAAAGGAGAACAGCAAGAAAGAATGGTAATAAAAGGAGAAAGAGAATAAAGGGGGATGGAGGGATTGAAACCAAGACTGCAACAGTGACTACGCTCAAACATCTACATTTATGGTAAGTGTATACAACTGTACTATGTTCTTTGTGTTTCACTGTTGCAGTCATCACATTTTGATAGATTCCCAAAGATGAGGAAATGGGTGGAGGCAGTCAAGGAAACTAGGGGCTGGCTAGGATGCCCTGCAAGACTGCAGAGGCAAACCCCGCCCTGGATTTGGAGAAGAGAGGCAGGTGGTAATATTTGGTAAAAGTGTTAACAGATGTCTAGGTGGCAGCCTGCAGGATGTTCTTGGTGGGGACTCTTCTGAGAAAAGCGGCGGAGGCTGCTCTGGTGGGGTGCATCCTGACCCCTTTAGGGGGAGGCCTTCCATGCTGTTTGTAGAAGAAATGGATGTAGTGTGCTATCCATTTGGAGATGGTTTGCTTGGAGATGGCTTTGCCTTCTGCTCCTGTAGCAAAGCTCTAACCAGCAATTGATCAGACTTTCTGAAGGATTTAGTCCTGTCCAGATAGAATCTGAGCTGTCTGTAGAATCCTTCCCCCTTGTTGTGGGGATTAGGAAAGAATGTGGGCAAATGAATGGATTGGTTGAGACACTGGACAGCACCTTGGGCATGAAGGATGGGTTAGTTCTGAGGGATACCCTGTCTGCATGAAAGATGATGAAGGGTTCCACAGCCATGAGTGCTTGTAGCTCAGAGACTGTTCTGGCAAATCAAATGTGATGACCAGAAGGAATGCTGTCTTCCAGGAGAGAAATTTCAACTCTGCAGAAGAAGCTGGTTTGAAAGGAGGCAGGGTGAGCTTTTCTAAGACAAAGTTAAGGTCACAAGCTGGTGTTGATGCCCATCTGGGGGACCCTCAATTTGCTAGCCCCTCTGAGGAACTGTTTGATCAAAGGGTGTGAGAAAAGGGGCTGCTCAGTGGCAAAATGAGCAGAAATAGCAGAGGCATGAATTTTTATAGAGGCGAAAGAGAGGGCATTGTGTAGTAGGTCAGCTTGAGTAATCCAGGATGAGAGGGATGGAGGGCTGTGCCATATTGGCTCCCTTAGCCTGGATCCATGTGCAGAACCTTTGCCATTTATCTACATAAGACTTTCTGGTGCTAGGACATCTGGCCTCATGGATAACATCTAGAACGTGCTTACCGAGGATGGCAGGTTGGTTCAGGGTTAGGGAATAAGCCAAGCTGCCAGATTGAGTGGCTTCAATTAGGGATGCATGAATTCCCCTTCCCTCTGGGTCAGGAGGTTTGTAGTCTGAAGAAGATGCCATGGAGGCAGCAGGGTCAAGCTGTGCAGCAAGGGTTGCCAATGTTGGGGCCAGTCTGGAGCTATAAGGATGGTCCTTGGTTTTTCCTCCCTTATTTTGAGCCGTACCCTGGGGATGAGAGGTAGGGGAGGAAAGGCATAGACCGATAGATTGACCCAGGGGAAGGACAGGGCATCCACTTTCCAAGCCATGCAGTGATGCTCCCTGGTGCAGAATTTGCTGAACTGATGGTTGGTGTGGGAGGCAAAGAGGTTGACCTTCAGGGTTCCCCATTTCTGAGTTATTAGGGTGAAGGTACTTCTGTTGAGTTAACACTCACGTGGGTCCAGAAGATTTCTGATTAATTGGTCTGCCAGAGAGTTGAGAGAGCCTGGTAGGTATTGTGCTAACAGGTGTAGTTGCCAGGAAGAAGCTGTGAGCCAAAGGGTCATGGCCAGCCTGCATAGAGGGTAGGAGTGCATCCTTCCCTGCTTGTTGATGTACCACATCACAGTGGTGTTGTCTGTATTGATCAGGAGAACCCCTGGAGAGAGAAGGGCTTTGAAATCTATCAAGGTGTGCTGCACAGTCATCATCTCTTTTAGATTGATGTGCAGAGGGATTTGCTGTGGGCTCCATTGGCCCTTTATGCACCTGCTGTCCAGGTGTGCACCCCAAGCATAGTCTGATGCATGTGTAATGAGGGTCAGGGTGGTGGGGGGAGTGGGGAGAAGGGCAGTTCCTGGTTGTGGGTGCAAGCTGTTGCCCACCAAAGAAAATCCTTTCTGAGGCAAGGAATTATACGTATAAGAGTTTCCAGGTCTTGAGAGTGACACCAAAGGCTCTTTAGGTACCATTGAAGTTTCCTCATATTCAGTCTGTCATATGGAATGGAGTAGTATGCAGGATGCCATGAACCCCAGAGCTTGCAGGATCTTTCTTGCAGATATCTGGAGCCTGGTGGCTAGTTGAGAAAAGTAGGCTGTCAGGAAAATTTGTTTCTCTGGTGTAAGGTATGCCATCTGGGATGCTGTCTCTCCAGACTTGCTCCCAGGAAGATTATCCTTTGGGTGGGTGCCTGTTTTGGATTTCTTTTCATTGATTATGTACCCTAGGGAGGTTACTAGGGTCTTTACAAAAAACAGGTGCTTGAGCAGCTTTTCCTGGCTGCCTGAATAAGGCAGTTGTCTAAGTATGGGTAAATTTGAATATTTCTTTGTCTGCGAAAGGCAATGGCCAGAGCCAAACATTTTGTGAAAACTCTGGGAGCAGTAGATAAGCCAAAGGCAAGTGAAAACTGAAAGTGTTGGGATCCTGCCCTGAAGTGGAGATGTTTTCTGCATGATTCCCTGATAGGAATGTGGAGGTAGGCCTCTTTTAGATCTAGGGTGGCTAGCCAGGTGTCCTTGGAAAGTATGGGTAGCAGCTGCTGGAGGGTTGTTTTTGAATTTTGGGATCACCAGAAAGGTGTTTAGAATGGATAGATCAAGGATGGGGCACTAGGTGCCCTCTTCCCTGGGCACCAGGAAAAAGTCTGGAGTAGAAACCTTGGCCTATCTGTTCTGCAGGAATGTGCTCTACTGCCCTCATAGAGAGCAGGGAAAGGATTTGCTTTTGAGCAGCTGCCCACTGATTTGGTGGTAGATCTGGGAACCCTTCTGGGGTTGGAAGGAAAATTTGTATCCCTGAGACACAATGTTCAGAACCCATTGGTCCTTGGTAATGGTGGCCCAGGTACTTGAGTGAAAGGATAGTTTTCCTCCCAAGAGTAAGTGAGGGTGGGCAGAGCGGGGGAGGTGAGTCATTAAATGCTCTTTCCATAATGGGGTGGCTTAGAACTCCCTGGTTTTGAAGTGGAGGTAGTCCACTGCTTAGATCTCTGCATTCCCTAGGGCTGCTGTCTGTGGGGGGTCTGTTTCCTCTGGGCCTAGGCTGGGCCAGTTTACTCAGAGCAGAAAAGGACCAGTGCTTGGAGGGACAATGCCTGCTGATCCTAGGTGGCTGGACCTGTAAGAAATCCATAACAGTTTGCATAGATTTTGCTTTTTCTTCCATCTTTTTAAGATCTCTTCTGCCTTAGTGCCAAATAAGTTATTTTTGTGCAAGGGGGCAGCCAACAATTTAGATTTGACATGGTCTGGTAGGGGTTGTTCCTTAAGCCATGCATGTCTTCTAATGACAGAACCAGTGACTGCTGCCCTGCAAGAAGCTTCTAGGGTGCCAAAACCACAGTGCAAAGTGTGTTTAGTTACTTGACTTGCAGAATTCATTAAATCTTGTAAATCTTTAGATTCTGCCCAAGCAGGAAAGGAATACTTTTTTTGTTTAAGGAGTTCCAAGGTATGTTGATGAAATTTCAGCATATGGAACTGACAATTTAGTGCCCTGATAGCAAGAGTAGATGAGGTGTATACTGTTTTACCCCATCTGCCCAATGCTCGGGAATCCCTGTCTGAGAGGGTGAGATTCTTAGCAGAGGTTGCTTTAATCCCTTTTGGCCCTTGAGAAATGACCTCAGGATCAGCTGTTGGATTTTTAAAAAGATATTTGTGTGAGTCATGGACTCTATATTACCTTTCTGGTTTTCTGGGAGCAGGAGGTAGGGCATCAGGATTCAAGCTGGATTCATGGAAAACATCCTCCACAACATCCAGGACTAGGGGGATGGCCAAGGGTCTGTGTTGCGGAAGATGTAGGAATTCCCTGAGTCTCTTTTTAGACTGAGGGTAGTCCTGACTCTCCCATTGAAAATGCTCACTCTGGGGGAGAGGCTGAAGGAATGGAGTCCTCTGCATCAGAATCCTCATAAGTAGAGAGGGGTTACATGTCGTCATAGTCAGATGCATCAGATTAATCTGACTCTTGCTCAGATAAAACTACAGGGGACAGATCTCTTTTCCTTTTGGAGGCGGTAGCTTGGCTTCCCCTGATCAGCATGATAAGGCCTTCTGCCATTTTAAGCATTTGAGACTGAGGCAAAGTAGCAGGCGCCTGAGAGTGGGTTGTTGGTTTCTTTGGTGTGGTACGAACCCTGGGCCTAAAACTCAGTCGTTTTTGAAAGAACGGCAGTCGCGAAAGAAGACGTCAGTTTGTGTCGAGATTCGGTAGTGTGAAGGACTTCCTCAGAAGCCGGTGCCTGCTCAGCGGCTCCAGACCCATCCAAGGTAGAGATGACCGCAGGATCCTTAGTCAGAGTTTTGCGGCATACTGGACTCAGAAGGTGTCTTGGTGGCAGGCTGCGAATCAACTGAACCAGACATCAGTGGCTGCGAAAGCACCTCACTGAGTACCGGAGGACTGATGACTAGCTTAAAGGAAGTGTCGTCAGTAGGTTTGGACCTGTGTGGTCTGTGTCTGTCTTTATCCTTACGTTTTTTTGGAAGATCTGCTGTCGGATGGCTTACCGAAGCCATATCAGAATTCGAGGAATGTAAATGGAAATATCAAGCTACAATAAGGGCCCCGGCGATGGATAGTTCTGGCATTGAACAAAGCATAGAAGTGACAGTGGGGGACATCGTGGTCTGGGCCTAAACAAGTGATGCAGTAAGACTGGAAGTCTCGGTGTGGTATTTGCTTTCCACAGGCGAGACAATTATTAACTTTTTCTGACATTGGTTTGTGCAAGAAAAAAGGATCCCCCACAGGGTACTTAGCTTTAGAAGACTTCAACTTCAATTCGGTAGAGGAAAACTCAGGTAGCGGCCAACCGGCACTCGTGCAAACTGCTTCTGCTTTGGGCACCATGGCAAGAAAGACTGATGTAATGGCGTTGGCTGCCTTACTTTATACTACTGACGACTGGACGTCAGTCCTCAAGTGACCGCAACCGATGCAGAAATATGGTATTCGGGCCGGCCAAGGGCTACCCTGGCAGGGAATAACCAAAATGTGATGACTGCAACAGTGAAACACGGAGGACATCAGCTGTATAAAAGTTCAACCTGCCAAAGAGTGTATGCATGTAACACAAAAGCTGGAACTTGGCATTTAACAAAAAAAATGTTGTATATAAAAGGTGGGAATAAGAACTTTTTAATACAATGATGCTTAATTTTATGTCTTTAAATGTAAATGGCCTCACAGATAAATACAAACAAGAAAGTGTAGTGAACTATATTAAGTAATGTAAGGTGCAAATAGTTATGTTACAGGAGACGCAAAGAACTGAACATGTGAATTTGATAAAGATTTTCAAGATGGTTATTCAGCGGAATACCTGGGCCAAAGGAAAAGAGGAGTACTTGTATTAATTGCAAGAGGAGCTCCAATAGTGATAGAAGAAGATAAAAAGATGATAATGGCAGATTTGTAGTGCTAAGGGGCTATTGGCAAGGGAGAAAGATTACACTGGAATGCATTTACATTCCACCTAAAATTGCTATAATGGAGTTTAAGAAAATTCTGGGAGAATTTATCAGTTTTTAACAAGGAATATTACTTATAGGTGAGGACTGGAATGTGATTTGCAGTAGTAAAGATGTGTCTGAGGGGCCCAGAAGGAAAATATAACTAAGGAGGGTAGCTTTTTGAGGAAATTTATGAAAATATTTGGCATGGAAGATGGGAATTGAATAACGAGTTTTGAGTGAGTTTACATATTATTCCACAAGATATAAAAACTGGGCTAGGCTAGACAGAATTTACATTTCACAGGAACATGTGCATTTAATTGATGGTCTTGACACTTGCACAATAACGGTTTCAGATCACGTGTCCATAATAGCTAAAATAACAGCACAGGGTAATGAAATAAAGATGAGACATTGGCACTTTCCTACCTAATCTGTTGAAAAGAGAGGAATTTAAGGAATGAGTAGTGGACATTATTCAGAAATTTTGAGAGGATAGAATTTTTTTCTGAAAATATAGCTAGGGAGTGGGATAAAATTAAGGTGGAGTTTAAAAACAGGGTGGAAATAAAAGAAAGGGAGCTATGGCTAAGAAGTAACAATAATTATTTAGAGGTACTGACCAATGTTAAAGTATTGCAGAGTAGGGCGAATCTCACAGAACAAGAAGAGGATTAACTGCAGAATGCTAGGCAGAAAAGGGATTAACTCGATAATATACACAAGCATAGAAAGATTGCTGTTAAGCAGCTGTTTTTTGATCATAATATAGAGCACAAAAACTTTAAGCACAATGACTCGGGCAACAGAAGTAGAAAGGGCTGTCGCCAGACTTAAGGAGCCTGTAACAAAGAAGGTAACAAGAGACCCTGTAGAGGTATTAGAAATATATTGGAAATTCTATGAGAGTTAAAGCAAAACAATATGAAAATCAAACAAAGATAAAAATGGAAATGTTTATGGAAGAATTAAATATGCCAAGGTTAGAGATAGATGAGACCCAATTGCTAATGGTTAGGACAGGAGGAGGTGAGATAAAAATTGTAATGCATAACCAACCTACAGGAAAGTCCCCAGTAATAGATGGCATTCTTGTGGAAGTTAGGAGGAGAAAAATTGATAAAGATCTAGAAGGTTTTGTTTAACAGTATCTTAAGAGGAGGAGAAGTACCACCATCATCGAAGAAAGCAGTGCTTCATACAGGCCCATTTCAATACTAAACCATGATTATAAAGTGTTCATGTCTATAATGGCTAAAAGAATGGCAAAAGTAATGCCAAAACTGATAGATATGGATCAGTGTGGTTTTGTGCTGGGGAGGCAAACATTTGACAACATTAACAGAACATTGATGGTCCAGACGGAAGCAGAATATAAGAAAGTACCATTGTTGGTGGGTTTTGGTGCAGAGAAAGCATTTGACAGAGTAAGCAGGGACTTTATGAGCATGGCAAGGAAGCATTTTCATTTCCTGAAAAAATTATAAGGTTGGTTAGGAAGATATATGAGAGATTAGAGGCAAAAATTAAAGTGAGTGGGACCCTCCGATAATTTCTGCTTGAGCAGAGGAACTGGGCAGGGGTGTCCTCTTTCCCCTTTGTTATTTCCATTATATTTAGAACCATTGACAAAGAAAATAAAGGGACTCAGAAATTCAAGGATATAGTTGGTGTGGTAGTCAAGAAAAGATTGCACTATTTGCAGATGATATTATTTTATACCTGACAAAACCAGAAATTGACATTACTGTATTGTGGAATATTTTCAGACAGTTTCATATCTTTTTGGGATACAAAATTAATGAAGCTAAAACTAAGGCAATAGTAGTAAATTATGTACCCACACATGATCTGGTTCAGGAATACCCATATTTATGGGGATGTGAAAAATTAAAGTATTTAGGAATATGGATAAAAATGATTCTAGTGCAGCAGCTAGAATATGCAGGTAGAGACTAAATAAAAGATTATGCAAAAGCAGACAAAATGTTAGCTTTGTTATATGGATATGGATAGTAAGATACAAGCAATTAAAATGGTTTTAGTCGTATACACAGGTCACACATTTTTATCAACCAGAGGAAACGTTGTGGGTAGCAATTAATAAATACCTGAAGGACTTTATGTGGGAGGGGAAGACTGCAAGTCAAGTGGGATAAGATGATTCGTCCAGTAGAACAGGAAGGATTGGGATTACCCAATTTGAATGGGGGTATTTCTGAGCTGCACAGTTAATTCTCCTATACATAGCACAAGCATAAAGCTATAATTCAAAGTGGAAAGGGATGATGATTATGAAACGGGGAAGCTCAAGAAATAAGGAGAGACTGGGATTTTGGATGAAGGCCTTTAAGGAGAATAATAATAATGCAGAATATTATATCCATAAAGTAGCAGAAAGTATCCTAAGGATTAAATCAACATGGGAATGGAAAAAGATTCTGCCAATGAGGATGACTGCAATTAGGGATACCGACAATAGGCAAGAGGGGTCTGGAATTTATTGGAGAAATCTGGTAGAAGAACCAAGGTATTGGGAGCAAATAACTAGAGAAGGAAAGATGATAGAATGGGAATATGCCAAGAATTTATTTGGACTGCAGGTTAGACATTCTTCCCTCTCAGGTATTGATATAGTATAGGCAAAGAGAAAGAAATAGGGGAGTTCTAAATGACAGACCAGCACTGGTAGAGTTTTTAATAGAATCTAGAACAGAAGCTGCCATTAAAAAGTAATAATTAGTAGATCATGTAAAATATTGTATGATAACTATAAGAATCAGTCAGAGGAGGTTAGAAAGGATTGGAAAGAGAATATAAAGCAATTATCAAAGAAACAATGGGGGGATATATGTATGTCTCTCAAATATGCAACAAAATCTAGAAGATTTAGGATTTTTGCCTGAAAATGTTTACATAGATATTTTTATATCTCAAGTAGACTCCGGATAATTTTTCCTCAAGCAGACAGCAAATGTTGGATGTGTGAAGGGGAAGAAAGAGGTAATTGGGAACATATTTTCTGAGAGTGCGGTGAGCTGTCAGCCTTTAAGGGTTCCCTGTGGGGTGCACTGTTGGAGATGCTGGGCTTGCAGATTGGTCTAACAAGGGAGATGATTTTTCTGAGCTATGATACTGAATCAGAATTGTCTAGACATGGTAAGGCCTTGCTGTGTCTAATAATGGTGGCTGCCAAAAAAGCAGTTACTAGAAAATGGAAATCAAAATCTAAACTAAGTATACTGGAAGTAGTGAATATAGTAACAGAGATAAAACAACTGGAACTGAAAAGTTTAGAAAAGGGTAGGAGCAAAGTATATAGGAAAAATAGGAATTGTGGGAACAAAACATACAATGGAGGAATGAGGTTTAAAAGGTAGTGGGACTTAAATGAGCTATGTAATGTTTCAGTGAGGAAGATTGTCTAGATTATAAGTGATGTATAATGTTTGCAACTGGTTGTGTGTCAGTGTGGTTTGTGATGTAAAATGCTTGCAACTAGGATCCGTGTCAATGTAGTTTGTTTTCATTTGTATAAATGTATGATTGCCTATGTAGTAAGTGATGGCTTAATAAAAATGTTTCTTGATGTGATGTCAATCTTGTCATTTTTTGCACTGATAAGTCAGATCTGTCTCTGACATTACATAAGCTCGAGGTCCTCAGCCAAGCTTGTGGGCATTTTTCCCTACTGCAACTGTTCTATAACCTTGTATCTCATTTGCCATGCAGCAAAGAGGTTCCTGTTTGCTAAGCTCTGGACTAAGTATTGCTACTTGTTCATTATTTTAATCTCTTAAAAATTTATTTTTCTCAGTCATTTATCCTTCTTTTTGCCAGCGTGAGTCTTCCCTACCCACTTTCCATCCCTACTCAATTTCCACCCGTTTTAAGTTAGAGGGTGAATATCATCATCCATTTTCGTTAGAGGATGATTTTCTCGCCCTTTCCTCCCTTCTCTAATCATCTGTTTAAGTTAAAGGACAATTTTTGTGTGTACTGTTTAAAACAAAAAAGTTTTCCCTTAGTATTTCCCACTGCTCTTTTTCTGTTTCTGCTTCAGTTGTGTGTTTGGGTGTTCATGTGTTTTTCAGTTATTATGTCTCAAAAGCAGGAAGGTAAACCATTAGGTTTCAAAAAGTGAAAAATTTGAGAAGATGCCTCTTAGTGATCCTCACATTCTCTGTTTATTGCTTGGGGCCTCTTCATCTCCAAGAACCTTGCTCCATATGTCATGCTTTTAATCAGAGTGCTTATAGAGCATAAAAATAAGTTAATTTTAAAAGGTTTATTAAAAAAAAAACTTTTCGGAGGCTATTTCTTCAGTCATCTAAATCTCCAGACAAGACTTCAAAAAGGGCATCTTGAGCTCAAAAATGTCATCAGAGCAGAGACCAAAAACCCCTCTCGACTCTCTGCTTCACCAGTATCTTTAGAGCAGATGGTCAGTCCGGGATCCAAGACTACTTCAGAGCTGACAGAACCTTCAGATCCGATGTCTTCTGCTCTGACAGGGACTTCACACCGGAACCAATCGCCTTCACTTGCACAAGTGACTTCACAGTTCCCATCACCATTACTAGCTAAACCTAGATCCCCATCTCTTTCTACTTGGTCTACCAGGAGCTTATCTGATGAAGATGTGGATAGGGTTGTGCAGAGGTTGCTGAAGACTCTGGCCCTGGCCAAACTCCTGTTGGATCCGAACCCAAAGGAATGTGATCAGTTACAATCCACCTCCCTAGTAATGGTTCCTCCTCTGATCCGTCCTATTTCAGAGCTGGAAGACTCCAATCTCCAGATTGTCTGTGTCGGCTCCAGGATCACCTGTTTTCTCAGAGCAGACATTCACCCTGAGCGTTTCCTTCCATTCAGAGCAGGATACTTCTAGGAGCCGACGCACTCTGGTCAGATCCTCGGAGCCAGCTTAGATCTCTCCAGATCTGACTCTGCCTCTCGGGGGTTTGACGCAGGTACGTTCTGCTCTGACCTTGGCTTTGGAACTTCTGTCGCTGGTTCCACTGATGCCTTCGGCTCTGACATCATCTTTGTCAGATCCAGGAGAATCCTCTGAGTGGGGGGGGGGCAGTCTGCCTTCAAAGTTATAAGGATGGTTTTGACTCCTACCAAGTCTATGGCACATCCTTCATTGAATCTTTCTCCCTCTACAGGTCAGTTATCTTTGTCCTCTCAGGTAACTTCCACAGGATCGCAGAGACCCAGGCCTCAGGTTGTCCACCATGAGACTCCCCCCGCTTCTGAAACCGCTCCAGAGCATCCCACTGCGGCGATCCCTTGGTAGAGGACCTGCAAGAGGAAACACCTTGACTCCCCAGAGAAGTCTGTCACATCAGACACTGACCTCAAGACAGAAGGGTCCCCAAGGTCACCTCCTGAATTATTAAAACAGAGAGGTGACTGGCAGTCCATCCCCCTTTGGCTGAGGTGTCAGTTTACCTGAAGGCCTTTGGGTCTGACCCTCCCTCCTCTTGGATGACTTCTCTTTCTGATGAGCTTATGGACTTAATCTCTAGGAAGGCCTGGGAGACACCAGATTCCATACAGCCTACTCCTAGAAGGCCAAACAAGTTTAATTACTGCCCCTAAGGATAAAGGGTTTCTGACTAAAGGAGTTGTAGTTGATGCCATGGTTGTGGCAGCAGCCACTAAAAAGGAGCTATCCAAAAACTAGCTCCTCCATCCATCCTTCTAGAACTATGGATAGATATGGGAAGTGAATGTTTTCATTAGAACCTTTACCCTTTGATTTCTGAACTACCTTACCCACTTTACTAGGCTACAGATGGACCTGTTAAAGGAACTCACAGACTCCTTCCAAGGAGCTGTAGCTGAAGCAGTAGCAAATAAAGTTAATGCTCAGCTCACCACCCTCAATACTGTAGTGAACTCTTCCATGAGGATCATATATACAGCAGATGGAATGAGTAGAGCTGTGGGTTCAGGTATTGCTCTTCGGAGACAGGACTGGATGCTCCTTTGCGGAGCTCTTCAAGTCTACCTTTGTTAATGCCCCTTTGACACCTTCTCTCTTTTTGTGCCAAAAGTGATGGAAATTCTCACCAGGTGTGAACAAGAAGGCAAAATCTTGTCTGCTGTTGGGAGTACATTTTTCTGCACCCATCAGAGCTTTTCCAGAGGGTCAGAGGAGTAGTGGGAAAATATGCTTCAGAAAATCCCACAGGTCTTTCCATGACATACAATGTGAAAGTTCCCCCAGGGCAGAGGGGGGGAACAATAATGGTAGAAGCTGCCCTCACAGCAGAGGTGGCTCGCTTAATCAGGGCTCCAGAGAATCTTTCTTTGGAGGGCTGTATCAGTGCTCCTGAAGGAGTGCCCGATTGCTCACCTCTGGAGGCAGTCGGGGGTTGTCTCTGCACCAAGAAACCTGGCAAAGCATCACAAATGACAGATGGGTGCAGAGTATAATATCCAGGGGATATGTCATCAGTTCCGGACATTCCACCCAGTAAAAAGAAACAGGCAACCTTAGAAATTCAAAAGTTGCTAAACAAAAGAGTCACCCAGCAAGTCCCCACAGACCAGAAGGGATCTGGAATTTACTTAAGATTATTTTTAGTTCCAAAGAAAACAGGGGACTGGAAGACCCATCTTGGATCTCAGCATTCTAAACAGGTCTGTGAAAAAGAGCAAGTTCTGGATGGTAACACTGCAGTCGATACTTCGTTCTTGGAAAAAGACAGTTCAATGTGCTCCATAGACCTTCAGGATACATACGATCACAGTCTAATGAGCAGACAATCCAGAAGGTTTTTATACTTCTGACTAGGAGCCAGTAACTTCCAGGTTTGAGCTCTGCCCTTTGATCTCACTACAGCCACCAGTGTGTTCACCAAATGCATGGCAGTAGCAGCAGCTCACCTGAGATGCAAAAGATTCCTTGTGTTTTCATATCTGGATGACTGGCTCATCTCTGCCGCAACCAGGCATCTTTTCAGAAATCCAGGGACTATGCCCTTCAACTTTGTTCATCCCTGGGAATCACCATAAATTACAAAAAAATCTGCTTTAGAGCCATGTCAATCCTTGGCTTTCATAGGAGCACAAATACACATCAATTATGTCTGCAAAGCTTCCCCAAGAAAGAGTGCACGATCTTCGGCATTCTGTAAGGATGCTGATCAACAAGAGAAAGGCTTCTGCCAAACTAGTCTTACAGGTTCTAGGCAAAATGGCTGCTTCAGTTGTGCTAATACCACTAGCTCGACAACATATGAAGAATCTTCCAGTGGCTACTTTCGACACAATGGTCCTTTCGAGATCTTCCAGTGTCGCATAGGATTATACTACCACCTCTTGCAAAAGAAACCTTCAGTGATGGCTCACTCTCCCTAGTCTCTCAAGGCCCATCCTTTTCTTCCCTGAGCCCAAAACTACAGTGACCATGGACACGTCCGAGATGGGGGGGGGGGGGCATTATCTCAGGAACACAGTCCAAGGCACTTGGCAAGAACACGAGGCCCATTTGCACATAAATGTTCTAGAGATGACAGTGGAGCTCCTCGTGTTGCAAGCATTTCAGAACTCTGTCCCTCTAGGTACAATAGCAAGTCAATCAGACAACATGTCTGTGGTCTGGTATATAAACAAGGGGGAACCAGATCTTACCCCTTATGTCAAGAAGCCCTGAGGGTCTGCCAATGAGCAGAGTCCTCCAACCACTTTCTCATAGCAATACACATTCTGGGGAAATCCAAAGTGATTGCAGACAAACTGATCGAGCCATTTTTTGTGTACACGAGTGGTCCATCAGTAAGAAAGTGACAAAAGAGATGATCTGCAAATGGGGCCAGCCTTGCTGCGATCTCTTTGAGTCAGCCATCAGTGCCAAATGCAGCAACTACTTTGCCCTGATCCCCCCAGCAGGGAAAGGGATGCACTTGTTCACAATTGGCCCCCGGGACTTCTTTATGCTTTCCCACCAATACCTCCGATTCCAAAATTTCTACAGAAAGCAAGCTTGCTAGAGACCACAGTAATCCCAATTGCCCCCTATTGCCCTTGAGAGACATGGTTACCCATTATCCGGCCCCCATGTGCAGCTCCGGATCTACTGACACATCTGTCAGGAGAACTTCATCCCAGCCTACACAATCTCAAACTGACAGCTTGGCTGCTCCACTCCCATGATAGCCAGGTTTCCTCTGCTTTCTTCTCCAGTAAAACACATTTTGCTTTCTTCCACCAAGAACTCTACTCGGAAACTGTACAAGAGTAAATGGCAAAGATTTGTGGCCTGGTCCAATCTTAATCAGACAGATCCATTCACATCTCCTTTGCATTCTATTCTAGAATTTTTATCCAAATTATTCAGTGAGGGAGCTGCTGCAGCTATTATTAGGGTTTACTTAGCAGTGATTTCTAATTTTCACATAGGAGATAATGGTACAACTATAATAGGTTCACAGGTAGGTACTAGGCTTTTGCCACCCAAGAAAATTATTCTCCTGTGCCCCTGTCAAGCAGAGCCACAGAAGTGATTCCCAAGGTGAATTTCCTATCTCCCATCCAATCATCAAGATTTTTCTTGAAGAGTGCTAATGAGGAGCTTTGTTTGATATAGATAGGTAGTTTGTTTGAGAGTATGGGACGTCTCTGGGACAGGAATCTATCCCTCCAGCATGTTCTGTTTATTGTAGTGACGAGGTTTAGGTCCCTAGAGTGTGTAGCTCAGAGGGATTGGGATTTCTTTAAGTGGAGCATGTCCAACAGCTCTGAGTTTGACATAGCTTTGTATGTTAGGCAGAGATCGCCTCTAAGTAGGCGATATGCAACGGAGTAAAGCTGAAGTTTTTTGAGATGGTCTGCGTAGGGCATCTGTTTGAGGCCGGTAATCCTCCTTGTGAGGTATTTCTGTGGCCTTTCCAGTTGTAGCTGTCATGTGAGGTACATACCAAAAGGGGCACTGTGTTCTATAATGGGTCTAATGAGTGACGAGTAGAGGGGGAACAATGACAACTTTTTTCCTGGATGAGAAACTTAACCTTTTGTGATGAGGTGTGCCACGTAGAAGGATTTCCGGACTACTATGGCAGTGTGATTATCAAAGGAGAGACTGCTGTCCACCTGGGTCCCAAGGTCTCATCACACTTTCAGTGTTAAGTAGACTACCGCCTATGTGGTAGTTCATGGGTACAGAGTTTTTATCAAAAGGGATGACAATGCACTTTTTGGCATTGAGCTTGAAGCCATGGCTTTGTCACCAGGCATCTGTCTCAGTGAGGCCCTTTTGAAGGATGTCCACATTGTTAGGAGTTTGGATTATGGCTCCTAGTTTGCAGTCATCTGCGAACTTCATTAGCCAAAGACCTTCTGTGTTAGCCTGTACTTAGAGAAGTAGATACCAAACAGGAGAGGACCCAGGACTGAACCCTGTGGTACTCCACTTGTCACTGGTCTGAAGTCGGATTTGGAATCTGCTACTTTCGCAGTGTGGGTTCTGTGAGTGAGCCAGTTTGGCAACCCATCTTGTGACATAGGGATTTATACCTAGTGTTTATCTATATTTCCAGAGTGGGGGATGGTGTTGAAAGCCTTCGCAAGATCTAGATAGGCTGTGTGAACCACCTTACCCTCATCTACGGCTTTGGTGACCTCTTCAAAGAAGTCTATCGGGTTTAAGAGACATGATCTGCATTTTATAAACCCGAACTGGGTGGGGTCCAGAGTTTGGAGATTACCCATGTCATTGTTTATAAGCTCCATGATAATATGTTCCATAACCTTGCAGACCAGGCTCATCAGGCTAATGGGGCAGTAGTTCCCAGGGTCTGTGGTGGCTCCCCCTTTGTGGGGTGGGATAACCATCAGGCTATGATTGAACATGGTACTTAGGTGGGGTGCCAGTTCATTCTGTAGTTCGTGTAGAATTCAGCCTGGGATATTGTCAGGTCCCATGGATGCTGTGTTCTTGGCTTTGGAGAGTGTGTTTTTTTACCTGTGCAGCCATGATTACAGCAACTTTGGATTCTTACGATATAGAGATGGGCCCTTTAGGGGGTAAGAGGGGGGTAAAGTTAGCACTGAACCTATTTTCCAGGATGTTGACAATATCAGTTGTTTCTGTATATTTAGTGCCATTGTGCTGTAACTCAGAGCAGATCTGAGTGTTGCTATTGAGATTCTTGACATAGCTATAGAATGCTTTGTGGTGGTCTTTAGAATCAGTTGCGATTTTGTTTTCATAACTAGCTTTAGAGGATTTTATGAGGGATCTCAGCTTCTTACTGAGGCTGACCAGGGAGTTCCTCCAATCATGGGATTTTACTCTTTTTTGCAAGTTTCTTTCTTCTGTTGTAGTTTATGGCAGGGGACCACCAGATTGGCTTCCTTTTTTTGGAGGATAGCATCTTGGTTCTGTTGGGGATTGCATGATCCGTGCACTCGTGTAAGTGCTTAAAGTGCATTTGTGTAGGATTTAGCAGTCATACCTCTATTGTCCATCTGCATGGGTGTCGTGAAGTTTGCCACTCCTGTCTTAAGAAGCGTGAAGTTGGCTTTGGAGAAATTTTTTTCGGTGGTTTCCCTAATGGGAGGTGGGATGTGGATGTCTAGGGTGATTAGCTTGTGGTCAGGTCTGACCAAGGAGGAGTTGACCTCTGGTGTGGAACACCGGTTGCCCATGTTGGTAATGACCCGGTCTAGGATATTGCTGCCCCTGGTGGGGGTGTGGCTAAGTTGATCCAAGGCGTTGGAATTTATGAATTCCAGAAAACGTTGAGCAAAAGAGCTGGTACATGAGTAATGTCAAACAGACTTTGTAAAGCATTCCTCAGAGGTACTTCCTTAATTCGCACTCCATACAGAAACCGTATTTCACCTTGGGACTTAAATTTCTTATTGTCAAAGCTGGTCTATCCACCTTTTGAACCTTCTGGTACATGTGATTTGAAATGCTTATCATGGAAAATGCTTCTTTTAGTAGCTGTAATTTCAGCAAGAAGAGTTTCTGAGTTACAGGCCATATCCTCTAAGCATCCGTACATAATTTTTCATAAAGGCAGAGTCTCTCTGAGAATGAACCCTTCCTTTTTACCTAAGGTGGTTTCTAAAACTAACCTCAACTAGTCTATTGAATTACCAGTGTTCTTCCCAAACTTTCAAAACAAAGGAGAGTACACTCTACACCTTTTAAATGTTCACAGACAATTACGTTTCTATTTGCACAGGACATCACAATTCAGAAAGTCAGATCAGCTCTTTATCTCATATTCAAACATTAGGAAAGGCAAACCAGTTTCTAAGGGAATACTATCCAATTGGCTAAAACAATGTATATTTTTCATATACAATTCCAGTGAAAAGACTACCTCTACTCCTATTAGAGCGCATTCTACCAGGTCAGTTGCTACTTCAGTGGCTTTCCAGGCTAGATTGCCCTTAGACAGTATCTATACTGCTGCAACATGGGCTAAGCCACATACCTATATTACTCACTACAAGTTGGATTTGGCCTCTAGGAGTAGAGCATCCTTTGGTTCTATGGTTCTGAGGAATATTCTCCCACGAGCCTCCCAAGAATTAGGTAGCTAGGGACATGGTCCCATTAATGAGAATAAAGATAAGAGTGACAACATCACATAAAGAAGTTGTGTACTTATCATAACATTCCATGTGTGTTGTCCATTTCATCATTTATTCTCACAACCCACCCAGTGTGTCTTCACAAATATTGAAACTCCACGTCCTTTGGCTTTGTAGCCCTCTGCTTGAGGTCTGAAAGTATGGTAGAATAACCTGTTAAGGTTGGGGTGCTCTCCGCAGCTTTGAACCAGGTTTCAGTAACTGCACAAATGTCAGCATCCTCCAAGGCGAGGAATGCTTGCAATGAGTGCAGTTTCATGCTAAGACCCCCAGTGTTTAGCAACATGACCTATAAATTTTGTTTAGAAGAATTTTTCACTTTGGTAATTTTGTGCTCATGACTTTGCCTAAAAAAAGGCACTATGGGGGAGGCAAGAGCCTTTGCCAGAAGTCTGGAGCCCAGGAGAGACAGATGAAGGTCATCTCTGGCAAAGCATTGTGGTCTGTCAGTCATGTCCTCTCTGGCTGTCAGGTACTGGATCCCCATGGAATGACACCAGAAACTAAGCCAATTGTTAATGTCTATTTTCTGTTTGTATTGAGGCATCATTCTGGGTGATGGTAGGATGCTGCTTAAGGCTAGAGACATAACTGCCTGGGACACATATTCAGCGAGCTCAATCATGTCTCTCTTCACGTAGTCCAGGGAGGTACATCTCAAGTCACTCACACCAACATGGACTATGATAGAAGTTGTAACAGTACCTGTTGTTAAGAGACTTGAGTGCATGTCTGATATGGTGGATTTTAGCACCTGATAAGCAACTTACCGTGACTGTCTCCTTGTCTAGGCTGGTGAGGGGCACATCTGTGCACCTCACAATAGTCTCCTATGACTAGTATGTTGGATTTGTGGCTGTGCCTTAGAGGCTGTGAGACACAGGTGTGTGTACTTTGTGGTGCTTGGTGCTGTGGGTTGTGATGTATTTGTGTGTTTTTGCTTCGGAGGTCTTGTTTCTTTAGGTATGTCTTTGTTGAGAAGCTCTGCATATGTAGGAGTGTGTTGTACAGGTGTGGGTGGTATTAGAGGTGCGGTATTTGTAGTGTATGAGCAGACATCCTTCTCAGTGCCAGATGTACTGACTTGTGACTGAGCCAGTAAGGAATATAATTTCTTAATGTAATTGCATCTCTCACATATTGTGTTCCTAGGTGGTAGTAGTAGAGGGTTGCCCATGTACATGAGGCAGTTACTGCACTGTCTTAGGATGCCCATATCAACCAGACTAGCAGGGGAAACCATAGGAAATTGTCCATCCATGGTTGTCAGAATCTATGGAAGAGAGGTCAGGGATAATAGAGTGGGTACTATCTGAGAAGAGTACCTATTGGTGTGAGTAGGGCTGTATAAAATCAGTACAGTAGCTGCAAGAGTGGGCCTCACTTATACAGGAGTGCTGTTAAGGGAAAAAATTAATCTTGGATATCTCACAAAAGGTGCAGCAGCTATGGACAACATGCAAACAAGCATGAACTAGGGGTTTAAATGCCACGAAAATTAAAGTAAAATAGAAACACTGGAATTGATCAGTCAACCATTGTCTCTGAGCTCTTAGCTAAACACCCCATGCCAGACCAGTTCCAACCAGTTCACCTACTCCCACTAAGTGCAGGCAGACCCCAGCCAGCACAAGATGGCATAGCAGGAAACACAAGAATCACACAAACAGATCTGAATACAGCATAACCTGTAAGCAGACTACGCTAAAGATATTTAAAATGGTTTAGGTTGATTTAACACTGGAGAGCAGACACACACATATATCACAGTAGCAAACTGATTTAAACAAATTACTCAGTTAACCAATAAAAAAACTCAAAACCGAGCCCTGTTCCAGCAACCTTCAATCAAGATGAGTTCTAACTGCACACTCCTGTCACTAGGCTGCATGGGAATCCTTTTCTACAAAAGATGGCATGGTTTTAGTGCTTAAGTTATACAAACAGAGCTAGATTCAGCAGGACTAAATTTAGTCTATGCTACAGCAAACAAGGTGCACAAATTTCAGAAAGAAACCGTTCAAATAAGCAGGCACAATAACCTTTCAGCCAGCAATTTCCAGCTCAAAAGGGCAGAATCTACCCTCTCCTCCCACATGAGTGCAGACCACAAACCTTCTTAATGTAAAATAACTGGCCTGAAGCCCAATTGCTTAAACCAGAATTGACATTTTTAGAATAACAGGCATACTAAGCCTTTAACCAGCAATTCCCAGCTTAGAAGGATGTAAGCTACCTTTCCTGCCACAACAGGAGTGTAGACCACAAACCTTCCCAATGTAAAACAACTGGCCTGAAGCCCAAGTGCTTAAACCAAAAGGCTTAGAATAACAGTTACAATTTAATCAGGCTACTAGCAAGCAGTAATAAATGCAGCAGAATAAATGCAATTGAATACTTTTAAGAACAAGCAGCAAAAGCAAAATAAAGTAGGAAGAAACAAATACAGTAAAAGCAGATGAATAAAGGATGGTGCATCTAGATGTCACCTTTATGCCCTACACTACACTGCACAATGAACATGCATGTGATGTATGGAGTACCTTAAACCAACCTAAAGGCTTTGGTATACTGGCTGAACATTGGGCCGCCCTTGGCAGAGGATCCCTTTTGTAATGAATATTGCAACAGTGAAGAGAAAGGACATCCACTGTTATGATAAGATTTTACACAACTGTATTTTTTCTGACTTTGTGATGTTGACCATAGCCATACATTTTGCTGAATGAATACAGAATGTTTGGAGTACTGTCTTTTCCATCTCTCTTAGACATCATCCGAAGTCGAGCTTGTTTTCCCCCTCATTTTTCTGGAGGCAACCTACATGTCTTTATGGACTCTTGAGATCTTTTTCTTGTCAGTACTGGAAACATGTATACCTTATCTGTCATTATTCACTCATTTACTGCTGTAAGCCTATCTAGACTTGTGTTAATGCTATAAGGGGTCTGGCTGCCTCAGCAACTGACATCAGAGCAGACTGTCTTTCAATGTCTGTGCATTCATCTGCCACATTTTCTTAAACGTAGAAGCTGATACCATGCACAGCACAGTAGGCCACTGTGGCCAGAGATGTGAGGCTTGAGCTAAAAAAAAAACACCTTGGGAATCCTTATTAGATGGCAGATAACTGCTGTCATGTAATACTGAGGTGTGGAACTGCAAATTCTGTTGGAAGTTTCACATGCGTCCTGTGTGATCTCCTCCAAGTAAATGGCCTGAACTTTGCAGAAATATATGCTGTAACCTAGGGGCCCTGCTGAGTTGAGGAGCATACAATAGGGAATCCTCATTCCATGCCATTTAACTTTTGTTTTGTAAAACTGAGGTGTACAACCCTAAATTCTGTTGGAAATTTCACATATGCCCTATGTGATTGCCCCCATGTAAATGGTCTGAACGTAGCAGGTTTATATGCCCTAACTTAAGGAGCCTTGTTTTCATGGTCTTCTCCAAGAAGTATGTCTAATGTTATTCAGCAGCAGTTTTAAGAGGAGTTTATGGTTCCGTCCAATAGAAAGTTTGCCAGAAATGTAGTTTAAAGGCTTATTTAGTTTGAAACTTAAATCCAGTCATCTGTTAAGACTGAAGTCCAAGCTGCTTTTTTCCACATTCATTAGATTTATTTGATATTTTACACAATTCTTCAACCTAGTTTTATTGAGTCTAATGTTTGATCAACAATGGGCAATTTAATGGAGTATGGTCACAGTATAGTTGTGGTAAGGAAGATTCTCTTTATCCTCAAAGTTGCATGAGCTCAGAGGTAGTGTAGTTAGGGATGTGTGAGTGCAGGAGTGCTTGTCCCTTAAAAATATGTTGATTTTGTGTTTTTGCTTTACATTTAATTGCCAATTCAGAAAGGTTACTTTGAGGTATCATCCCATTTCCACTTCAGTGACAGCCCTACCACAGTGCTTAAGCACGAAAACATTCACATCATGTTAGGCTGTCAGTCTCTGTGGCCATGCTAAATGCTAATGAGGCATTCTGAGGGAGAGGCATATGCTAATTAGCCTTGTGCTCTCCCCTAGAAATGTCTGTATAAGCATAAACTACACAGATGCTTCCATTAATGAGCATGGCCAAAAAGCTGTGTTCACGATACAAATCCAAAACAATTCATATAACAGCAACCACATTCTAGTGTTACAACCCAATTAATATAAATCCAAATAAAATGCCAGCACTGCAGAGCTTGTAAATCCCAAATTTATTGCCGGTACACAGGCAGAAAAGAGAAAAGACCATTTTCCCTGAGCTTAACCCAGCTTCTTCAGTTTATCAAGAACCACCACGTTGGCTAACCCTTAAATACCAGGCAAAAATTACATGAAATGATTCAGAATGCTTAAAGGTGCAAGGTGCTTAAAATATAAAACAAGTAGCACCCAAAATAATTCACACTGGAGTGTAATTGTGGCAATCATAAAAATATATTGTTTAAAATATGTCATTTAAACTATTTTATGGGGGGAGGGTTCAATGCCCTACCTAGTTAATAACATCCACAGATGTTCTTTATAGTTTAAATCATGTCATTTAAACCAGGGGAAAACAGTACCCAGTTAATACCATCCACAAATTAGTTAAAATTTTCATGTCACTGTATTTTATCCATATTAAAGCAAGTGGATATTTAAGCACTGTATTTAACATTAGTAACTTTATAACTACTGATGAAGGGCTTGTGCAGCTCAAAAGGTCGAGTAATTGCTAAACCTATGTTGGTCCAGCAGAAAGTATTACATCAGATCTGTGTCCCAGTGTCTTTGTGTTTTCAGTCTTTTATTGTGTATATGTTATCTTCCCAATCTTAGGCCTATGGTCAGGGTCTATACTTTTTAAGTACTCTCCCAGTCTGTGATGATTCATATTATATCAGTGATCTGTATGATGAACCATAGTACAACTGTGGAACTCGCTATAAAGATAGATGTTCAGATAGAGGGATCCCTGCTTGCTGTAATATAAACTCCATCTCACGCATCTCCTTCCTGTTTCTCTGGAAACACTGGAGATTACTTTATTTCTTCTGTTTATTTCTTTATTTCTTCTGTTTATTTCTTTATCTCCACTCTTCCAGTATATGCTCCTTTGACTGGATAGGGAGATATTATAATGGCAAGTATGGATTAGACCCCCCCCCTACAGACCAAAAGCCACTACCACACTTGATGGGAGCACACACTCTTCCATTTCTCATACACAGTAAAAATCACTAACACTGACTTGGGCTGATCTGTGTCCCAGCCCCACTTTTGTGATATCCAATGCTGTAGAATTGAGTTGAGTGGAGGTCCACACCAGAGAGAAGTTGTTGGAAAGATAAATACCTCATTGGGAACTTTTTTCTCACGTCAGACAAGGTAAACAATTGTCTCTACTGTGGCAAGCAGATCCCACGCAGAGACTTCCATTCATTTAGGCCTGGATCACATCCCTAGTTGCTGTTTTTGTGCCCTTTTTAATTCTAGGACGATCAGACATAGGGCCAAGATCTTGGCTAGATTCCTTAGTCTTGGATCTACTCCTCAACATCTGGTGGTATCCACTGGTTGTTCAGAGGTTGAGCAGCCTAGGCATAAGCGGGAAAAAGATAAGAGACCCAAGCTTAAGGCTTCGAATGACAACCATTCTCTGTTTTTCCTTCAAGGCTTGTGAGCATTAAAGAAGGTGAGCACTTTTGCAGCCCCCTTCTGTGTCTGAGGTGGTGGCACAGGCCTCTATCAAGACTTGTATCATGTATCCCGGGGGACACTGGATTGGAATATTTTGCAAACAGTCTTAGAACCATTTCTAGTTTCACTTGGGATTGAATCTGTGTTTTGGTCGACATGATGTCTTTGGTCTTGGATTATAACTTTATCAGCTTTGAAGGAGAATTTTACAGACAGATTAGAGGGGTGGCGATGGGTGCCTCTTGCTCACCCATCTTCGCCAATCTTGTTATGTATGAGTGGGAGAAACAATTTCTCTTTCCTTGTAAATACTTTTCCAACATCTCCTTTTATAGTAGATATTTGGATGATTTGTTCATCCTATGGAATGGGCCCGCTAGTGAGATCCTATTTTTATGGATTATATTAACAAAACTACGGATTTTTTGCATTTTACTCACCAATTTTCCACTAATGGGATTGCTTATCTGGATACTTTCATTAGTCACTCTTATAAAGCACAAAACAATAATTCTGCACCGTACCAAAGTCCAGCAAATGTGACCCAACGACAATGTATAAAAAGAAAAGAACACTGCTGGACACTGCTCTCCTTCAAAACCTTTTATTCCATAAAACACAGGATAAGCGCTTTCGGGAAATATCCCTTCATCAGATAACAGAAAAAAGCAACTACACCCTTTTAAAATACCAAACAACCAATCACATTCATTAAAAATTCAAATTCAATAAAATACCCTCCTTTTTTGAAGAGCAGGTTTCACTGGTATAACAAAAAAAAGGCGGGTATTTTATTGAATTTGAATTTTTAATGAATGTGATTGGTTGTTTGGTATTTTAAAAGGGTGTAGTTGCTTTTTTCTGTTATCTGATGAAGGGATATTTCCCAAAAGCGCTTATCCTGTGTTTTATGGAATAAAAGGATTTGAAGGAGAGCAGTGTCCAGCAGTGTTCTTTTCTTTTTATTCACTCTTGTAAAGGCTTTGATTCTAGGATATATCGAAAAGACACATTTTCAAACAACTATTTGCATTTTTCAAGTGACCACCCTAGGTACACTTTTAAGAACATATTTAAAGGGCAATGCATCAGAGCTGCCCGTATGTCATCCAACAAAGCCGTTATGGTAAAGGAACTCGAATTTATTAAATTAATGTTTTTGGATAGGGGTTATCCGAATGGTATGTTAAATGACGTTATTTCTTATGTTAAACATGAATGGGGTAATAAATTCTTTCCAATTTTAGTGGAGGGTGACCTTTTTAGGAAAAATCATCCGTCTTCCTCCATTCACAAGTCTAGAGTATGTGTTTTGACCTTCTCTTCGTATGTACAATATATAACAAATATTATTTTTGAATGTTGGAGGTTGTTTCAAGCTGACAACGATTGTGTGAATATCTTGGGCAGCCAACCTAATTTTGTGTATAGAACAGGCCCAAATATTAAGGACCTTCTTGAGTTAAGGAAAAAACCCAGATTCACCTTTGGAATGACGAAGAAATCTGGACATTGTGGCCAATGTTCATCTATATTAGAAACTAATGGGGTTAGGTTGGATGACCTTAATAAAGTTTATGTTAAGAGTAAAGGTGGTAATTGTCAAACTCCTCGAGTGGTATACATAGCCCTATGTTCCAAATGTTCTGTGTTTTACATCGGAAAGACCGAGAGGTCTTTCAGAAAGCGTATTTATGAACATTTGTATAAAATTAGAACTGGTGATCTTAAGAATGCCTTAGCCCAGCATATATCTTTTTACGATAACACCCATATTTTTAAGTTTTTTATAATAGATAGGGTCGATATTGTTCCTAGTGGGGGGAATTGGAAAGTTAATTTGGCTAAAAGGGAGGCTATTTGGCAGTTTAGAACTAATGCCACTTGTTTCCCAGGTATTAATGATTTTATAAGTATTAAACCATTTTTACAAGTTTGATTCACATTTCTAATTCCCATTTTTACCTTACACCACCTTAGGGTATTTTATTAGTAGTCATTTTTAAAGTGTTTTTAAATCATGTTATTTAAGTGTACAAAAGATGACGTGTATATATTTTTATGCATTTATGTTTTTGTGATGGGTAGGTTTAATATACACGTTTAGAAATTATTAGTCTTTTGTATTGAGGAAGATGTCATGAATTGTATTGAAATGTTTCTTTAAGATTTTTGGCGCCTATTTTTCTGATTAGAGTATAAAATTGGGTAGAATTTCCTTGTTCAGGGTTCTGATGAAGTCTGGTTACAGATGAAAGCGCTTAACCCTGTTTTTGTGCACTTTTGGTTGGATTTCGTGGATTGTTCCTGTAATAAATTATTTCATTCCTTTACTGGTACCTCACCAAGTGGACTATTTTGTCAAGTGGACATTTTTTTTATCTTTTTGGTTTGTGCCTTGTGCAGTTGGGAGTTGGAGCCTTGGGGCAGCTTGATTTTTCATTTTGTTTGGTTGTTTGGCTGTATTTTACGGGGTCTCTATCAAGACTTGTTTGGAGTCCAGCTTGCTGTCTGGTCCCTCTTTCTGCACAGGTCCTTGCTTTCAGCTCATTGGTCAAGTCCAGGGCTGCTCAGCAGGCCTTGGCTTCTGATGAGCGCACATCAACTGGTGACACTCCTTTGCAGCTTTGGCCTACACCAGCTCCTCATTCCTTCAGAGAAACAGGTGTTAGAATTTTGGATATCCCTTGGCCCAAGGCCAAAGCGACTCCTAAGAGGGAGTACTTCTGCAGGGCCTTCTCCTAGGCCTCTCCTAGGCTTACAGACTCCCTTACTCAGGGATATCAGCAGGACTTGGTAAGGCTAGTTGAAGACCTAATCTTCATAGTCAGATCTAGATAAGCTCTTGGGGATTCTTCCCCAGGAAAAAAGGAAAATGAATCCTACTTTTAAAGTTTTTCAGATCCTTTTGAATCTCCTGAGGATTCTGACCTAGAAGGGTCGATTTCTGAAGAAAAACCCTCCCTCACTTCTTTTGAGGAATCAAATTCTGAGGAGAACCTGGCCTCTGCTTCCCCCCCAAGGATATTACCTTTAGAGAGACTGTCCATGCCTTGAGGGTAAGGTTACCATACGTCCCGGTTTCCTCGGACACGTCCTCTTTTTTGGGCTCCTGTCCAGGCGGTTTTTAAAAATTCTGTGATTCGCAGAATTTTCAAAAAACAGACACCCTATTTCAGAGTCTTTCCTCCGCTTTGTTTTTTTTTTGATTGGCTCATATACGAGCCAATCAAAAAACGGAGCTCTGTTCAATGCGGAACTGCTTGATGTTCTGCATTGAACAGAAGAGGGTCCGCTGCGCGCATTTTTGATTAGCTCGTATACCGGCCTTACGGGCCAATCAAAAATACCCAAACACAGACCTTTTTTTTTTTTTTTTGCTCTTCAACCTAAGAGGACGAAATAATATGTGCTGGTAGCAGCACATATTTTTTCGTCCTCTTTTACATACAAACAATTATGGTAACCCTACTTGAGGCAACATTTCCATTGGGAAGCACAAGAATACCCTCAGCCTAAAAATAAAATTAGGGAGTTCCTAGATCTGCCGCACAAGAATACCCTCAGCCTAAAAATAAAATTAGGGAGTTCCTAGATCTGCCAGAGCACAAAACCCTTGCTGATGTCCTTCAAGGATGCATCTGCAGTCCTTACAAATGGGTTGTCCTGTCGTCAGGCAGCCCTTCGGTCGGCCGGATTCCAAAGTCTGGGTCTGGCCTCGGCTGGTGTCGCACTTCACCCGACGTCATAACTGCAGTTCTTCGGGTATAAAGGCATCAGCCAATGCCATTTTCCTCGGTCTTTCTTGCAAGCAGAAGCTGCAAGTGCCGGTCGGTCAGATCCAGAGATTACTACTACCGAATACTACTTCAAGACTTCTAAAGACTCTTTCTTGCCTCAGCCGATGTCAGAAAAAGTGAATAACTGTTTAACTTGTGGGAAACAAATACCTCATAAAGATTTCCACTCTTACTGCTTACCTTGTTTAGGCCTAGACCATGACGTAGCAGCTTGTTTAGCCTGTGCTTCTTTCAACCGCTTAGACGCCGGTCGGAGTTTGCTGAACAGTTTTTCGGCTCAGATTTCTCCATTCTCCTGACTACTCAAATTGTTAAGAAAAAAGAAAGAAAAGGAAACGACACTGCATTCCCATGGTTTAAAACCGGTACAAAGAACTGGCTGCGACCGGTTGTTTTGTTTTGCGAAAACCGAGCAAAATCTTCAGCTTTCGGAACCATCTACTACTACGGGCCCCTCTACCCCCTAGTTATCGGCCTCTGAAGTTTTTACCTACTCTGTGGTTTCACAAGACTTCGCATATCGGATCCTCTGACTACTCAAATTGTTAAGAAAACGCCAAAGAAAAAAACCGACACTGCACTGTCCGTGTTTTCGCCCGAAACTCGGTTATAAACTGCGTTAGCGAGTGTGCTTTTTTTGACGGCGCAAACGAGCATTCAATCTTTCAGTCAATCCATGATTCACCTACCGAGGCCTACCCTAGTTAGTTGAATCGGCCTCTAGTTTTTTACTACTTGTGTGGTTTCACAAGACTTATCGGACACCATCCCTTTGGATGTTTCTACCCCAGCACGTGGTGCTGCTAGGCCTCCTGCAGCCATGTCTATAAAGGCCTTTGCCAGGGCTAAAGCAGCCAAAACTTCTAAGTCTGTGCCTGTTAAGCCCCCTCTCACAGGCCCAGTTCCAGTTCCCAGATGCTTACTCTGGCAGAGGATCTCATCTCTTTAATAAGGGGATCCCAATCTCACCCAGACAGGGCCTCTCAACCTCCAGAAAAGAGACCTAGAGCAGAGCCCCCTGAGCCAGTGTCCTCAGATGACTCTTCTGATGATACAGACAATACAGACCATCCAGAGGCTCCTTTTTTCTACGTATGAAGATTCAGATGTTGAAGAATCGATTCCTTCTGCTTCTCCACGAGAGGAATTTTTTTTGGGGGAAACTTTACATGCCATGAGAGAGCAATTCCAATGGCAGGGCAAGATTTCTCAGATTCAAGGAAAAGGCTTAGGACCTTTTACACTTACTGCAACATGGGCCTTTAGCTATACCTCCAGTTCTTCCTGTTGTGGATGATGCATTCAATGATGCTTGCACTGCTCCTGATACTTTACCTCCAGCCCCTGCTAAGCCCGATAGGTTCTACAGGGTCCCGGACACTCATCACCATTTATACAAGGCTCCTTTCGCAGATCCTGAGACTATCTCCCAGGGGCCTAAGGCAGTAGCCGACCTCAGCTAAAAATCCTCTCCCTTCTGAAAGGGAATCCAGGTCCTTAGAGATGGGGTAAAAAAGTATACACCTCTGCTACTCTCTCAGCTAGACCATTGAACTGTCAGTTTCATATGATCCAATACCAAGAGTTTATGCTTGATCAGTTAACTAAGAAACTGTCCGGATGATTCTTTAGATAAGAAATATGTTCTAGAAATGGTGAATAACATTCAGCAGGTTAGTAACCATTCCTTAAAATGTGGCTATGATGCACTGGAGGCTTCATTTAGATCAGCCATGACTGGCACAGTTATAAGAAGGCATGCATGGTTGTAAGAGCAGCTCTTGCGGATCATGTTAAAGCAAAGCTATTAGATGCTCCTATGGATAAGGTCAGTTTATTTGGTTCTCCTGCCCAACAGGTACTGAAGAAAATGGAAGAGAAGGCAAAATCTGTACAAACAGTAAAAGATTTCTTACAGGTTCAGCCTCCAAGGTTTAGCAGGAACTGGCCTTCCAAAATTGGTCCTTTCCAGACTCTAAAACTCAGAGAGGCAGGAATAGGCATTCAAGAGGCAGAAATCAATCCAGAGGAGGTGCCTACAGGGACGCCAGTGGCAAGGTAACAACCAACGAAGCACAGACACAACCACTACCACTGCAACAGGACAATCACAGTGACGCCTACCAGGGAACAAATAGCAGCACCCTTAGGCGGAAAGTTAGCACTATTTTCAAAAACTGGCACTATATCACAAGAGACAAGTGGATTTTGCAAACTATAGACCAAGGCTACAGGTTTCATTTCCACTTTACCGAAAGAGAGGAATGCCAAACCTACCACCAAATCAAAAGACAGAAGCTCTAAAACAAATAGCTCAATTAGCAAGGATGAGAGCTGTGGAAAGGGTACCACCTATGGAACAAGGCAAGGGAATTTTACTCCAGACTCTTCCTGGTACCAAGAAAAGAAAAATTGGAGGCCTATTACCTGTCCGCTTTAAACACATTCATCATCGTTCCAAAATTCAAAATGCTGACCCTACAGCAACTTCTTCCCATGCTGGGCAAGGAGTATTGGCTGGTAACTCTAGATCTCAAGGAGGCATACCTGCACGTCCCCATACGACCACATTGCAGAAGATACCTCAGATTTCTTGCAGGATCAGAGCATTATCAATTCTCAGTATTGCCCTTTGGCTTATCTACTGCACCCAGAGTGTTCACGAAATGCCTGGCATCAGTAATCGCTCACTGCAGGCTTCAGGAATCCAAATTTATCCATACCTGGACGACTGCCTGATACAAGCGGACAACAAAAACAAGCTAACAGAAGACTTACAAAGAGTCATTTGCTTACTACAGGCCCTGGGATACACAGTCAATATAAAAAAGTCAAGACTGATACCATCCCAAACAATAACCTTCTTAGGTGCAGAATTGGACACAGTAAAACAGATGGCATTCCTAACTGCAGAAAAACAAGAACAACTTCCTCTCTACTTTTTGGCATTAACAAAGCAGAACAAACTAACAGCAAGGAAAGTACTGCAGGCCTTGGGCTTCATGGCATCCTGCATAATCCTGGTCCCTCATAACAGACTGCATATGAGAAAGCTACAGTGGTACCTAAAGAATTTATGATCTCAACACAGGCACAGCTTAGAAACCGAAATACCACTAATTCCATGCCTGAAACAAGAGTTCCTATGGTGGGCTCAGGCATGCCAGTCAAACCCAGGTTTGCCCTTCCACAGCATTCAACCAAGCCAAACCATCACAACGGACGCCTCAGACCTCGGTTGGGGGGCCCACATGCTGGACAAGTGCATACAAGGCTTATGGACTCCAGAGCAGCTGCACCTGCACATAAATCAAAAAGAAATGCTGGCAGTGCAACTAGCAATCCAGAATTTCAGACCATTCCTCCAAGAAGGCCAGTTGATAAGGACAGACAACACCACAGTCATGTGGTACATCAACAAACAGGGAGGCACTCATTCATACCCTATGCCGAATGGCCCTGGACCTATGGAATATGGCTCTGAGTTACAACATTCAGTTACAAGCAATTTTTGTACGGAAAAGAAAACATCCTAGCAGACATATTAAGCAGAACTACCTCGGATGCTCACGAATGGATGCTACAGACATCTTCAAGGCCATCACAAAGAAATGGGGACTGCCACAAACAGACCTATTCATCCCCACTCAATCACCAGCTCAAGAAATTCTGCACAAGGACATACCACCCACTTGCTTGGAAGGTGGACTCTCTATCCTTCAGTTGGAAAGGCCTGACAGCATATGCATTCCCACCTCTTCCTTTGATGCACAAGGTGCTATTGAAAATCAAAGAGGCAAGGATAATTCTGATAGCTCCAGACTGGCCAAGACAACATTGGTACCCATTACTAAGGAGCATGTCTCGGGGAGAATGTGGACACTGCCCTGATTCCCTTGATGTTAACTCAGAGCAACTACAACATCCTGCATCCAAACCTGAAAACTCTGCAACTGACTGCCTGGAACATTACATAAGAGCAACTAACCCAGATTTATCCCAAAGGGTTAAAGACATTATCCTTGAGGCCCCGAGACCCTCAACAAGAAGGAACTATGCAGGAAAGTGGAGTGGAAAGGTTTCTCATTTGGTACCGACAGGGGCAAAGATGTGTCAAAGGTAGACATTGCCAACATCCTGGAGTATTTGGCAGAGCTTTTCCATACGGGCCTGTTCTATTCCTCCATCAAAGTACATGCATCAGCTATTTCTGCAGAATACAGCTTCGATCCACCTGTCTTTTCTCATCCTCTACTCAGGCAGTTTCTGAGAGGAATTAAGAATGTAAACCTCCTAGGAAACCACCATTACCAGCATGGGACTTGAACTTTGTACTAGAAAAATTGACACTTCCCGAACCAGCAGCAACGGCAGATCTTCAACACCTATCCTGAAAACTGCTTTCCTGCTGGCAATTACCTCAGCAAGAAGGGTTTCGGAACTACAGGCTTTAATGGCAGTACAACCCTTCCTAATCTTCCATCAAGATAGTGTCCATGAGAACTAATCCTACATTTATGCCTAAGGTGGTATCCAGAGTGTCTTTAAACCAGGCAATCCACCTACATACCTTCTTTCCCAATCCACAGAACAGGGGGGAAAGACTACTGCATACCTTGGATGTACATAGACAGTTACGCTACTACCTGGACAGAACCAAGGGCAATAGAAAATCTGACCAGCTTCTGGTAGCATATGCAACAGGAAGGGAAGGAAAAGCAATTTCAAACAGACAATCTCAAGTGGATAGGAAATTGCATTAGATTCTGTTACTCCTACCATGGAAAGCAAATTCCACAGAACATAAGGCCTCATTCTACAAGGGCTACAGCCACTACCACAGCTTTCGTGGCTACCAAGGACATTATAGAGGCTGCTACTTGGACCTCCGTGCATACATTTGCCAAGCATTATAACTTACCATTATACTCTAGATCCCGAGCAGGGTTTGCCACTGCTGTTTGCAAGGGATCCTAACTACACCATAATTTCTTCTTCCTCCTCCCCTAGTTTGGCTATGGTATTCTACCCATTTGTAAGGACTGCAGATGCATCCTTGAAGGACATAGTACAGTTTTGTACCTACCATAAATGTAGATGTCCGAACAGGATAGCATCTGCAGTCAGGATTACCCACCCTCCTTCCCCTCTGTGGTACTCCTAGGGTATTTGCCCACCTAATAGCTAGCTGGGGGGATCTCTTATGGTGTATTTGTTTGTATATATGTACATACATGATTATTTTTTGTGTTTGCCTTCTACTATTTGGAAACATTGGCATTTATCCAAAATTTAGCTATCCAAGAGGGCAACTGGCATCTGGGGCAAGAAACACTGAGGAAAATACCCGAAGAACTGCAGCTATGACGTTGGGTGAAGTGCGACACCAGCCGAGGCCAGACCCAGACTTTGGAATCCGGCCGACCGAAGGGCTGCCTGACGACAGGACAACCCATTTGTAAGGACTGCAGATGCTATCCTGTTCGGACATCTACATTTATGGTAGGTACAAAACTGTACTTTCCCCCTATATTAGAGGTAGTTGAGGATGTCTTCTTGAACTCCTCTTTGAATCCTGATGCTCTTCCTCCAGTTCTTCAAACATTAAACAGGTTTTATAGGGTACAGGATTTCCCATAAATACTTTTTCAAAAATCCTTATGCTGATCCAGAGGTGGTCACCCCAGGACCCAAAGGGGTTAGAGCCAGTTCGTCTAAAAATCCTTTCACTACAGATAGAGAGCAGGACTCTTGATAGATTTAGGAAAAATGTATATACCTTAGCCACCCTGATAGATTTTAGGGAAAAAAAGTATATACCTTAGCCACCCTTACCATGAGGGCTCTCATCTGGCAAATTCACATGATTAAACATCAGCAAACCATTCTGAATCAGCTGAAACAAAAGGTCTCTTCCCTTGAGGATAAAAACCTTTCTAAAGAACTTTTGGATCTTTCCTACTCCAGTTCACAGGTAGCTAGACATTCCTTACACTGTTGCTGCGATGCTATGGAGGCCTCTAGCCAGGCATCAGCCACTGGTTCTGTTATTAGAAGGTGTGCATGGTTTAAGGAACAATCTCTTCCTGACTATGTTAAATCTAACCTTGATGCTCCCCTAGACAAGGACTTCCTCTTTGGGTCTAAAGCTGAGGCTATTCTTAAAACGATGGAAGACAAAGCCAAATCTATGCAGACTGTGAAAGACATCCTTCAAGTTCGGCCAACAAGATTTAGAAGGAACTACCCCACTAAACACTGGTCCTTTCTCACCAAATTTAGCAGCAGGCAGAGGAAACCCCAGCGTGAAAGGACTCAAAGGTAGCGGCAGCAACTGCAGAGACCCAGGCAGTGGACCTCAGAAACTTCCAGGCAAGGGAGTTTTAGGCCACAGGTGCCTGCAAGAGAGCAACAATGACACACCGACCCCACTCTCCTTGCCCCTCCATAAGACTAGGAGGAAGACTGTCCCTGTTCAAACAAAATTGGTCCCTTGTCACTTCAGACAAGTGGGTTCTAAGCATTATTGCAAATGGTTACAAACTTGCTTTCAAAGAGCCTTTACAATATTCAGGCTATCTGGATATTCCTTTAAATAAAAAACAGGGGCCCTCTCTCAGATCCAGCTTTTACACTCTCAGGAATCTATGGAACCAGTTCTAGAACATCAGAAGGGAAAAGGGTTCTACTCCAGGCAGCTTCTCGTTCGAAGAAAAGAAGGCTGCTGGCATCCTATCTTAGACCTGTCCACCCTCAATCAGTTCCTTCTGGTTCCAAAATTCAAAGTGTTGACTCTTCAAAAACTCTTGCCCATGATAGCCCCACAGGCCTATATTGTCTTACTGCATCTAAATGATACCTACCTGCACATTGCCATACAGGAATCACAGAAGCTTTCTTCACTTCAGAGCAGATCACTTTCAATTTTCATCATTGCCTTTTGGCTTGTCTACTGCACCCAGGGATTTATATGAGTACTTATCCCTTATAATTAGCTTTTGCAGGACCACAGAAGTCTAAATATACCCCTACCCAGATGATTGCCTACTACATACCACAAATCTATCAAAACATCTCATGGATCTGAGGTTTACCCAGAACCTCCTGTCCTCCCTGGACTTCACCATAAATCTGCAAAAATCCAACACTGTTCTGTCCACCAGGATAGTTTACCTGGGGGCCCTCATGGACTCCTCTTGAAAAAGCCTTCCTTCCCCCCAGACAAGGTCTCCTTTTTGATCCACTATTTCAAAAGAATCCAGCAGAAACAATTCACCTCAGCCAGAGAGTTCCTCTGAGCACCAGGTTACATGGCATTTTGTATCCTCATGATTCCCTATCCAGGCTGCACATGAGGAAACTCCAGTGGCATCTTAAAAATGTATGGTGCCAACATACTTTGTCCCTGGTGACCAAAATAAAGCTGATTCCTTGCCTTAAGGAGAAGTTTACATGGTGGGCACAGGCTTGTGCACAAAATCAGGGCCTTCCATTCAGACTCGCTCCCCAGGGCCAAACTCTCACCACAGATGCCTCGGAGACAGTCTGGGGGGCTCACTTCCAACACTTCCCATCCCAAGGTAAGTGGGAGATTCAGTTCAAGGACAGGCACATAAACTGGAAAGAGCTTACAGCAGTGCAAAAAGGACTGGCTCTGAGAGCAACCCAGCTTCTAAACAGACTATCTCAAAATGGATCTCCCACTGCATCTCATTTTTTGTTACAGCCATCATTGCAAAAAGTCACCTGAGAGACTGTCAGATCACACTCCACTAGGGCTACTGTGACCCCTGCTGCCTTCCTGAAAGGAGTCTCTACCAAGGACATTCTGGAAGCTGCCATCTGGTTATTTGTGCATACCTTCACCAAATACTACCACTTAGCAGTCTTCTCCAGGTCCAGAGCAGGATTCGCCTCTGCCTTCTTGCAGGGCATCTCTCCTCTCCTCTCCCTAATCTCCTTCCTCCCTCTTTTCAGCTTTGGAAATCTTCCCACAAGTCAGGACTGCAACAGGGAAACACAAATAACATAGTACCGTTGTGTGCACTTACCATAAATGTAGATTTTCGATTGTATTCACTGTTGCAGTCTTCTTTCCCTCCCTCTTTCCCTTCTTGGCCTACAAGTAGTCTACTTATAACATCTTCTATCGCGAAGGGAATTCCCTTAGGCCTCTCCTTCTGTATAGGTTCTCTTCCTCAGTTCCCTACTGCCCATTTAGGGGCTCCTACTTTTTAGGGGACAAGAAAAAACTAATATACATCAGCTGGCACCCTATATACCCAAGCTCACTGATGTCAGTTAGGACATTCACCTGCCTAAGGAGGAGGGGAATTTTTCTCTGGTAGTCAGGCTGTCCAAGGGCTTTCACAATAGGAAATCCCACAAATCAAGACTGCAACAGTGAATACATGCTCAACATCTACATTTGTGGTAAGTGTACACAACTGTACTTTTTCATCTAAAAAAAAAAAAAAAAACTAAACTCATCCCATCAAAAAACAAAAATCATAAACTACATATCCTGGCTGTTCAGTGTAGTGAAACCCATGAACAAAATAGTCCAAACAACCAAGATGAACAACCTGATAATCTGACCTGTTCTGTACCAAATCATAGCAACAAAGAAACACATGGGACATCCAGTCTAGGGAGTTTTAACTCCCAGCCCACCCTTTTAATTATATATACTGTCTCCACAGTTGAGTTGTCCAACTGCAACCTAACTAAATCTATGTTAAACGATATATATATATATATATATATATATATATATATATATAAATGTATAAATAAAATGTGTGTATATTGAGAGTGAGAGAGACACAGCGATGTATATATGTATAATGATACATATATATTTTCCTTCACGTTACTAAGCAAATGAGAGATATATATATATATATATATATATATATATATATATATATATATATATATATATGTAAATTGTATTCTCACAAACCTGCCTATGTTTATATATATATATATATATATATATATATATATATATATATAAAATTTTAGTGCACTGTGGAGTATGTCTGCCCTCCTCTTGCTCAATTCTCCTAACTATTGTAGTAAAAAGTAAATCCCCCAAAAAAGAATTAAGCACTTTAAAATGAATGGATAGGTTGTATTAGCCCCATATCTGAAAGAGCCTAAGTTGGTGATTCTGATCGGCAAAAAAGTTCATGACTGAGTGTCAAAATAATCAAGATGTTTTGAGTAAATAGAGTTTGAGGAGTTCAGAATGATTAAGTAAGACTGAGAGAAGAGGGAGGTAGAATATAACATAATGTTTTTTATGGCCACCAATGGGGCACAGTTTAGGCTGTGTTCATCAAGTGAGCCACAGAGAGAAGTTTAGATAAATGTATTCTAACTCATCACACTTGACAGTGCTGACACTAACTAACATGGCTTTTGTCTGTCTTCATTATAGGTGATGCACTGTAAATGTATATTTGTGATAGCAGAACTTAGTATTATCTCTTGTCATGGTAGATGGTTTGAAGCACAAAAGGTTCCAGGAGGATCAGCCTTTTCTCTCTTATTTGGTTATAAAATGAATACAGCATTTATGACTGTCCCTTGTCATTCTGAACTGAGACACTGTTTTCATATCAACTCCTTTGGCAACCTGGCTCCATGGTGTAGAAAAGTGAATCCCTGACAACAGTGCAGACTATCCAGTTTTAAGAAGTGATTCTGACACTGGGGGAGTTGGGAATGGGAAGGTGAGCTAAGCAGCAGACTATGGAAAATCAATTGCAGATGACAGGGAGATCCACTGCAGTGCTGGCAACTACTGGAAAGAAAAGTATATCGCATATGGGTCAGGGTTGTGACTGTACTTTGACAGTGGTAAGCTATACTACCATAGTATTTGGCATGTGTGGAAGCATACATGCTCCCTCTAGTGTAGATGCACAGAAAAAATAGCCATGAGTGGTGGCAGTCCAGGCGCATAAAACAAAACACTGTGCTTCTGCAGTTGTTGATGTTACTAATCTCAGTGCCTGACTCACGACTTTAAAGGGAACAAACAGGCTTATGGGCTTTCACCCCATAATGGGTTTCCAAAAGTTGGCCAGTCATCTTTTATCCAGAAGAGAAACAAATAAGTCTGTAGGGTGGCCAAGAGGCATGGTTGATGGCCACATGGGTTTCTGATCCAGAAAAATTATTAAAAGGAAAATCATTTGGCTAATGGCAACTCTGCATCCACAGCCCTTCTGTAACCAAATAGATGGTGCTTGACTTCCTTTAAGGGCGGTCATGCTTCAAGTCACAAGTCAGCTACCTCTTTCTCTCCCAACATTAATAACAGTAAAGTTACATATCCCATTGCAAGTTAAAAAGTCTTAGTTTTAATCATGCTAGCTTCATGACGCAAACTGCTGCAAGCCCTTAGCCAAGTTAATGTAAAAAAAGAGAAGAAATAAAAAAAAGTTAAGTGACAGGCTGAAACCAGCAGAGGTCATCTACTGAGCTCGGACAACACTAATACTCCTGCCGTGAAAACAGAGAGTTTGAATAAGAAGTTTGACTTCATGACGGAAATCCAAAAGGTGAATACCACCCTGTTTTAATATGTTACCAGGACAGATTCAAAAATGCAAAATATGGAGAAAGCCGTCTCTGGTCATTCCAACCTACTTCAACAGAATAATTCAGAGATTACTTGACTGAAACAGCAGTTAGAAAGCACTGAAGCCAAGCTTTTTGACTTGGAGGATTGCAGCAGGCATAACAATATTTGGCTGATAGGGGTCCCAGAGTGTATGGAGGAGCAGGATTGTATTGCTTTTGTTAGAGGTAAGTGCTATGAATGGTTGGATATTGCAGTGCAAGAATACAGTATTGAGCATGCACATCAGTTATTATAGCCAGTGATGCAATGACATAGATTTCTCTGTCAATTTCTCATATACTTTGTTACATGCCAGTTAAAGGAAAGAATTCCTTCTGCCATGCGGAAAAAGGGCAAAAATTAATCCTGTAATGGAAGTAAAGTTTGGGCAGATAATATTTACTCTGCTGAAACACAGGTATGAAGGGCAGCCTTCAGACCTGCAACTGTAGTTCGTAAAATAAATAAATGGAGATGTATGCTGCTTTATTCAGGAATTTTGAGGGTTTGGTTGCACAGCGGGTCGTCCACTTTTGGTTCTGTTGAGGAGGTGCTGATCAAGTTAAGGACCTCTTCATTAGAAACTTCTTTGATAATGCAAGGATAAAATTAGGAATCAGATGGGCACTCATAATCTGAGGTGCCCATGCATAAACCCTTGGAACCAGCCTTGTACAAAGACAAAAGGCAGCTCTGGCAGTTAATACTAAGTATTTGCTCAGCAGATAGGTGGATAGCTGCAGAGAATAATACACCCATCAAAGCTGTGCCCAACTATTTATGTGACTTAATGTGTAATGCATTCATAATAATATGACAATTCTATTGTAAGTTGGGAGAAGGAGGTTTACAGATGGCCTTGGTCTTAAAGATGGATGGCTTTGAACTGAAATAATATGTTTCATTCTATTTGACCTGTCCAATAGAAGGTGTCTTCTCCTCCTTGGGAGTTTGCTGAATTCTTGTAAACAGTTTTCATTTTTATTTATTTTTAAATGCTTGCTTAATTTAAAAAAATGCTGTTAGTCTGTATTTGGTTTTGAAATGATAGCCTATTTTGGTATTGAGGTATGTTACAATGTCAAAGGATTGTCTTTAAATAAGGTTAATACTAATTTTAAGGAATCCATGTACATTCTGGAGTGAGATTTACAAATGAGGGGTAACTTTCAACCAATGCCATGGAAATTTACAATATATTAACCAAGAACATTAATGCTATCACTAAGGGCCAAACTTTTTGGTTATACTAAACCAGTTAAACCACATTTGGAATGTATTCAGGAAACCCACCACAATAACCAGAAGCATTTAAAACTTGGGGGGGGGGGGTTATTGGTATAGACATTATTTGGATACATACCTACATGGAAGAAGAGGTACAGTGGTTTTGATCAGGAAGGGGATGCCTTTTGAACCCTTGGCTCAATTAGAGGATCAGGGGGGATGGTATATGGCAGTTAAAGGCACTGTGTATGGTAGTATGAGCACTCTTATTAGCATATATATCCTACCAAGTTCATCACCTGATCTTCTCATTATGATAGTAAGAAAATGGAGAGTATCCTAAGAGGGAGTAATATTCTGGCCAGATGACTGGAACGCTGCACTTTGGAGGAAATACACTGTGGGCCTTGAACAGTCTCTTTGTCATTGAGCTTTGAGGAAAAAATGTTAATTTAATCGGAATGGTAGACTTATATTCTTGGCACAGACTTCTAAATCGGATTACACATGTTACTCCTAGTTGCAGTTACTCATAATCTACGACTGACAAGTGTTTTCTTTCTACAGAACATATTTAGTTGAAAGGTTGACATATGGACCAATTTTTATATCATATCATGCCCTGTAACTACTGCAAATTCAGATATTTCAGGGGAAACCAGTGAGGCACTGAAAGCTGAACATATATTACTGTAGGGAGCCTGATTTAAAAAAAAATTGAAGAGTGGATGCAACAATGAGTAGATCTCTCATCTAATGCTGAAACATTGTGTAGTGTGCAATGGGAACACATGAATATCTCCCTAGGAGACATTCTCTGGGCCTATACAGCAGAGGTTCAATCCCATTCCAGTTTTAAACTTGAGTCACTTCAGAAGGCACCACTTATAAAGCAGGTTAGGAAGATATAACACCTGGGAGTAGATAATAAGGAAAAGTTACAATCCCTTTGGCCTGAAATTAACAAGCTCCTGGATATAAAAATTGAGCAAAAACTAAAACTGCTTTAAAGATTGGTTTCTTGAGAATTCTTCCAAGTCACAAAATTATTTGGCACTATGACTCCGTGTACAGACTACTCAAAGACTGATTACTAGAATTATCCCCACTGAGACGGGGGGAAGCATTTTTCTTCACCTGGTGACCGTCTTTATTTTACCATTATATGCTAATCTATATAAAGGGGGAACTTGGACTGTAGAGAATCAGGAGTGCATGAATCATTTTTTGGCCTTAATTATAATTGCCTCAATCAATGAAGAGCATAAAGAAAGGTTGTTAACACCTATAACAAGACAGGAGTTGGATTTTATGCTTGGTAAAGCCTCCAAAACAAAGATCCCAGAACTAGATGGTCTCCCAAATGAGGCATGTAAATCTGCACATAATAAATCTGCTGTGAATTTTACTAAATTTGTGAAACATTTTAAGAGGTGAAGACCCTCCCCAGTGGCACCAAGCAGCTATCTTATTCGAAAACCAGGAAAGGACCCTTTACAAGTAGTTTTGTACAGACCAATATAAGTCTTCAATCATGACTAGAAATGATTTATATCCATTACACCATCCAGGTTGGCAACATGCCTGACTACATTGATAAACATGGATTAAATATGATTTATACCAGGATGCACCACCTTTGATGACTTAATTAAAACATGTTTTTTGATACTATGGTGATAGACACAAAACACTCCTTCTGCTAACTAGCCTGGATACAGAAGGTGGGTTGGGGGTTCTTTTCACATTGATGGATAATGTGGCATTTCCACTGTCAATAATTGCAACACTGCAAAAATATTATATGAAAGATCTTTGGCAAGGATTAAAGTAGGTACCAGGCTCTCTGTCTCTTTCTTGAGATTAACAAAAACAGGGATACTGGCTATCCCCATTAATCATTGCCTAATGTCTTGAACCCCTAGTAGATAATTTGAGTAGCCACAATCTCAGTACCCAGGATGAGGTATGGGAAATGTAAAGCTTCTCGGTATGTTGATGACATCCTTGTTATCTTACTAGCCCAGAGAAGACTTTACCCCAAGTTTTTAATATTCTTGAGGAATTTGAGCTATGACATTATAAAATAAACATACATAAGACTGACTCTACTAGAATTCATTATTGCTCTCCAGTGAACTTAAGGCAGGAGTTCCCCTTACTTGACAAGGACAGGCCAATATAATATTTGTGAATGCTGATATCTAACTCAAAGCTACTTCAATAGAGTGTAATAATTCAGAGTTATTTCAGAAGGTAAATGAGGAATTGAAACACTAGCAACTATTATGTTTAGATATAACACAGAGTTCAAGCAATCAACTGTTTTATTCTTCCATTAATACTATGCTGGCACAGGGTCTCCTCATGATTTTTTAATTCCTAAAACAATTTTAATCTGAGCTTCTAAAATTTATGTGGGCAAGTGGTAAACCTAGAATGGCTGTTCATATTCTTACTCTTCATACACATATGGGAGGGCTGGGCTTTCCTAACTTAGGTGTGTATTAAAAAGCTATAAATTGGAAACTCTGTTTTTTTTTTTTTTTACACCTTTATTAAATTATCACTTAAGATATAGGCACACATACAGTAACAGAAAACGCTCTATATTCCTGTTTATTTTTCATTTATATACATTGTACATTACATATGTTTTCTTTCTTTACCAGGCCCATTTAATCCAATATTACATAAATTGCTCAATTCCTGCCTTCCATTAAACTTCACTCATCCTCCTCAGCATAATTTTGCATGCATTATTCCCAAAGATTCAATTTATTTCTATGTAATTTTTTTCATTCCCTTTTCTAATGGTCCAATTTCTGATTCTTTTATCTCTTTTACAATATTCACCACTTCAAATTCAGTCAGTTTAAATTATGTTTCCCTTTTCTAGTAATTGCTTTTTTTGGAAGACAGTAAAATTAAACTTAATAAGCCTTTATAAAGTCTATTCAATTCAGATCCTGTTTCCTAACTCAAAATAATAATTTCCTTAATCACAGCCAATATTTCTGACAGAATATTTTCTGTTGGGAAATTTTTTAATTTGCCAACTCATTACACTCCCAAAAAACATGTCCCCGATTACCTCTTTCTTCTCTACCACACCTCCTACACTTGCTATCTATGTGAGGAAAAAATATTTGAAGTTTGTGTGGGTTTCTGGAATTTGTTGTATACTTCGGAGCCTTACATATGTCCTCCCATTGTCCCCTTGTAAATTGCTTTTCCAGTTTCTCTTCATAATCTTTAACCTCATCTGATTGATTCTAGTTATCATGCAACATGTTAATTATCCCCTCTTTCACAGCAGCTTTTGTTCTAGATTCAACTAAAAACTCTACCAGAGCAAATCTTTCACTCCCCTAACCCATTCTCTTTGCCTTTACTCTATCAGTCCTTGGAAGGGCAGGCAGCTTGTAACCTGCAATCTAAACTTCTTGGCCTCATCCCACCATAACAGAGGTCTTTTAATCCATACTCCTAAACACTTCATCTAATCATGTCCCCATAAATATGAGTATTGCTGAATCAATTTGTTTGTGGATACATAATTTACGGCTATAGCTTTTGTTTTATCATTAATGTCATATCTGCAAAGTACTTGAAACTGTCTCAAAAAGAGCCACAGTAACGAAATATCCTTTTCTGGATTTATTAAGTACAGAATAATGTCTATAAATAAAGCCAGCTCTTCCTGATTTCCATGCCAATTATATCCTTGAATTTCTGGGTCCCTTTTTTCTTTGCCATTGGCTCTAAGTATAAAGCAAATAACAAAAGGGATAGAGGATACCCCTTTATGGTTCCTTTATTCAAACACAACTTATTGGAGAGGAACACTCCCACTTTAATTATTGCCTCTAATCCTTCATATATCCTCATGATTAACCTTATTATTGTATCAGGAAGTGCAAATGCTTCCATTGCCCTACTCATAAAATACCAGCTTACTCTGTTGAGTACTTTCCCTGGTTCAATACCCCCCAATTGCAGGAATATTTTCTTACATTCTGCTTCCCTGTAGATCATCATTGTTCTATTAATGTTGGCAAATGTTTGCCTCTTCATGAAACCACATTGGTTCATAGCTGTCAATTTAGGCATCACCTGTGCTATTCATTTAGCTGTTATAGACATAAACACTTTATAATCATGGTTTAAAATTTTAAAACAAAATATTTATCACATTCTTCTCTCCTAATTTCTAAACTTCCACAGGAATGCCATCTGTTCCTGGAGACTTCCCTGCTGATTAATTAATACATAGTTTTTGCCTTAACTCCTATCTTAACTATTAGAAGAAACCAAAAACAAGTGTTTTCACAGGGGGGCAAGTCCCGCTGCACCCACTCTTAATTATATATGTTAATGCCAAGATTGCACAATCCCAAGGGAAAGAGAATACTTCCAATCCTGGAGACTGGCAGTCTCACCCACATGCAGTCCATTAGTTTCAGTCAACCAAACAGACATCAGTCTTGTGTCCATTTGACCAAAGGTAAGCAACATATATAGATTTTGTGTGTGTGTGTGTGTGTGTGTGTGTGTGTGTGTGTGTGTGTGTGTGTGTGTGTGTGTGTGTGTGTGTGTGTGTGTGTGCGCTCGTGTCAAGATTATATATATATATATATATATATATAATTTTTTTTTCCTGGAATTAAAAGGACTGACTTGATCTGGAGAAATAGGGAGGTGTGGAGCATTATGGGAATTAGGGAAGAGCTTTTTGAACTTGGTGAGAGACTTGAAGGTGCTCAGCACCTATTACCTGTGATATACCAGACCCACTGCTGAACTGAAGAGACGTGTATCATGAAGATTTGATGTACTAAAAAAAATTCAGTTTTTGCTTGAAGTACTGTAAAGGATGGTTTAAAAGTGATTATTAGTGTGTGCATGTGGTTTTGAGGAAAATTTGGATTTAATTGGAAGACATTTGATAAGTTACTGATTTTAATAGCTCCACTGAATATTCAAAGTCTGCATGCCTATTGCCTAAATAGGATATTTTAATAGAATGGATGAGTAGAATTAAACTTGGCTGGTATATTTAATAAGATCATGGTGTTCTGATAAGTCATGTTTATGATTGTCAGAAGGTTACAGTGTTAGAGAAGATAGAAAGAAAAAAATATGGGGTTGAGTATAGTTATTTGTGAAAAATAATTTGCTGTTAGAAAAAAATTATGTGCATGATGCTGATATTGTCATTTTTGTTACAATTTGCATTACATGATAGCAACAAGATGTATTGCTTAATTCAATTTATTTGCCTGCTGGCATTTTATAATTCATTTACAGTCTATCGAATATGTTATAATTGCCAGAAGAAAGCAGGCTCACCAGCATCTGTTTGACCAAAACAGCTATTTATTAAACTGTTGTGTGCTTTTGTCTTACATTAACCCCGAGTACCTTCTCATGGCACCTCTGTGCTTACCTCCAAGCAAGCCATGAGAAGACTGGAATTACAAGCTTTTACCCCCGAGTGCCTTCAACAGGCGAGTGAAACTTTAGTGCAGATTTGTATTTGAGCTTCATGCAAAACATGCTGAAATTGTAACTTGACTTATTTACCTTATATAGTTACGATTCAGTGTGTTTTTACATGCTGCTCACATTACACTTTTAGTTGAAAATCTGCTTTCAAGTTGTTAATAAAGCAAGTGGTGGCAGCCAATTGGATTCTTGCAATCCACGCCACCACTTGCATAACACATCTATCTTTTGTTTTCTCCAGATAAATAGAGGGTCCAGCAGCAGGTATTTCCTTTCTTTTTGCTGATATTTAGAGATTTACCTTCTACTGGATCCCTCTAGTTTATCTGTGCACAGATCGCTGTTAGAGAGCCACACCGGTTTGTCAGATTTTACGAGCAGGTTCCCAGATTAATTAATTTTCTGCTTGGCCCGCGAACAGTTTTTTTTTTTTTTTTTTCCAAGTAAGCTATTGAATGCAAGTTGGGCAGCAGGAGCAGTATTTTTACAAATGCTAAACTGCCGCATCCCAGTTATTTTTTGTATTGACAGCAGTGTCCGCTGCTGCTGCTGCTACACTGCTAGGTGTGATCTTTGCTATACATGTAGAGAAAGAATGTTTATCTTTTGTATACACCTCATCAGGATTGGGGTTGGAGTTAATGTTTTTATTTGGGGTTTATGAAGCTTTATCCACAATTATATTCTTCATTTTCAGATTCCTGCTTCGATTTCATTTAATTCATTCCCCTCTATTTAGCCCTGGTTAGTTTGGATGGTAGTGTTCAGTGCTCCTTTTTAGTGGACCCGAATTCACAGTATTGGTTTTCAGCTTTCCCAGCTGAAGGTCAGGTTTGCTATGATTGGACATTTTTGTTGTCCCTTGGTGCTGATTGGGCACCTTTCTCATTTTAGTTGTATTCGTAGCTCCTTCCTGCGTTTATTTAGTAGGCAGCATATCTCTTATTACATTTTGTTTATTCCCTTGCACGGCCTTTGTTCCTTGTTTTATTCCCTTTCTCAATTTATCCGGCAGCAGGTATTTTACATGACCTATCGGTGCATTTTGAAACCAGCTGAACTGTACCCCCCCCATTAGCCTAACCTTCTTATTTACGGATGATTTAGTGGGCTCACATTGCCTGTATTGCTATTCAGTTTTCCCAGCTGAAGGTCAGATTTGTTGAGATTGGACCTTTATGTGTCTACCCTGCTGCCGATTGGGCACCTTTCCTTGGAACCACTACTGCTTTTTATATCTAACCATACCATACCCCTTCCACTAGCTACAACTTTTTATAATTGACTGAATATCTTTATCTTTTCCAGTTTTTGAGAGGCTGTGGCACTTTGTTTTTGGACAGTGTTACAGGAAAAAGAAACATTTAGTTTGTGGTGTCCCTTCGAGCATTATCGCTAATTCACGTTTATGTTTTTCAACACACTTTATTTGGATTTTGATCTGGATTTTATTGATTTTAACCAGCATTTTTGGATCACTCACTTTCCAGTACTTCACTTTATTTCATTCTTATTTAATTCCATTGGTTTTGTTTGAATCAGGGACCTTAAACACTTATTATTCTCCCATTCCCCTCTTCATTGTTTCCCTTGCCAATTGTGTCTACTGAATATTTATATATTTTTGTAATATTATGGCACGCTGTTTTGTATGTGTCACAGGGAATTGAACGGTAAATTTGGATGTCCCTTCCACTCTGTTTGCAAGGTACCCTTCTCACTTAGTCCTACAGCTGGCAAGAGTCTTATTACATGCCTTATACAGTGCCAATACCACTGAGATTTGCTTTACTCGAGTCTCACCACCATTTGTATTTTTATACATTTTTACTGTCGCCTTAACTGCACAACCCTTATTATCACAGCATTTTTCCAGTACAGGTCTCTACATTCAGTCACATCATATTTTAGGATGGTTGTATACTATTTAGCAGCTAGATTTAGCTGTCTGTATTGGAGGTTTAACTAGCTCTAGATTGGCCAGTCTCATATTAACATCATTCAGTGTGCTATGTTGTTAATTAATATTGAATTGTTTTGCTGATGTTTTACTTTGAAACTAGGGATGAATTTATTTTGCTACTAGGCTACATTGCAATTTTAGACAGGTGTGCCTCTCCTTTGCTGCTGATTGGAACTTGGAATTTTAGGGCCACTTCTTTGTCCTTTTACCTCCATACTTTGCATCTAAAGCACAGTCAGGTACATTTAGTGAACATAAAAGATTAGTCCAACTGAGCCAAAGACCCATTTTAAGTGGAGACCCGAGGAGAAAAACTCGAAAACATCACAAAAAAAAAAATACACAAAATTCACAGTCACATCAGAAAAGCCCCAAAATACCATAAAATACACAAATAAATACATAAATAAAAAGCTATAAATGTCAAATGCAGGCAAGTAAGAGGAGAAAGCTAAGGGGGGGGTGGGGGTGTTGGGGGGTGAGAGAGTCTGAAGGTGAATCTATGGAAAAGAGAATTTTATTGTCTTATGATAATGTTTGTACATACAAAAGCAATCCAGCACAAAGGAAGGTAAAATAAGTAGGCTTTATTGTGGAAACTCCATCATGCAAACCGGTTTTGGCTAAGAATCAAGCCTTTTTCAGTGCAACAGAAAATTCAATTGGAGCACATCCTAGTGTCTGCTTTTATATCACAAAATTTAAAGAGATATATTCAAAATAAATAAATGTGAAGCAGAACCACCAAAACAAAATTTAACTTAATTCATTAAAGCCAGGTCTAAATAAAGCTCCCAGCCTGGTGATCCAAGAGAATTCCATATTGTTTAGTATATCATGCCAACCTGCTTTGGAAGTTCCGTGCATTTGAATTTTATCTATTATGATAAACTTGAATTTCGCAGTTTTGTGTGTGATGGTGTGTTTATAAAGGGCGTTAGAAACTCTTTTATTTCTGATCTCACTTAAGTGTTCACTTATGCAGTGTCTAAAGGGTCTAGATGTTTGTCCCACATACAAAGATGAACACGTGCAGGTAGCTAAATAAATTAACCAGTCACTGCTGCAGTTACCAAAAACTCTGATCTGATACACTTTAGAAGTGTTACAACTAGTAAATTCTTTGCTTTTAAAGATGTGTACATGCACTGCAGTGACCACAGGGAACACAGCCTACTAAAGAGTCACCAAATAGTGTTTTCTGCATTGGGATGGGTGGGTTGTGGCGTTTGTAATGAGCAAGATGTGAGTTGATGGTTCTACCTCTACAGTAGGAAAAAGCACATCTATCTTGTAGTATCCCATTTAAATGTTCATGCGCACGTAGAATATCCCAATGATTGTTAATGATATCCCTAAATCTTGGAGTGTTACTTCCAAATGTAGTGACTAGTCTAATTGGTTGGGATATCTGTGTATTGTGTCCAGTGCTACCGTGTTGGTATTCCAAAAGTTGTGATCTCTGCATACGGTTAACTTGGGTTACAATTTGGGTAATGCGATCTTTGTTATAACCTCTAGTTATCAGCCTGTTTGTTAGATCTTGTTGACACTCCTGGTGAGATTGTTCAGAAGAGCATATACGCTTAATACGTAAGAATTGGGACTTTGGGATGTTGTTGATAATATGGCGGGGGTGATGACTGGAGGCATGAAGTAAGGTGTTGTATTTTGGAAATTTTCTGTGTACCCGAGTTTCCAACATATGGTCTTGTCGAGTAACAATGAAATCCTAAAAGATTTGTTGATATTCAATATTTAGAGTGAAATGAATATCCCATCTGTTACTGCTGAGATATGTAACAAATTCATGTACAAATGTCGCATCACCCCACCATACCATCAAACAGTCATCCAGATATCGTCTCCAAATATCTAGCTCATCTAAGAAAGAGTTATTGTTGGTATCATAGATAAACCGCTCTTCAAAAAAACCCATGAATAAGTCAGCATAAATGGGAGCAAAGGATGCTCCCATGGCTGTGCCTCTAACCTGCCAATAGGACTGGCCATCAAAGTAAAAAATGCTTTTTGTTAAAACAAATTCTGTTATTTTTGAAACCCGGAGTGTATAATTGGGATTTCTCTTACCAATATTCAATGGCCTGTAATCCAGCACCATATGGTATGTTGGTGTAGAGGGAGGTGACATCCAGTGTGCAGAGAAACCAGTCTGGTTCCAATTGTGTATCACGAATGATATTCAAAAACTCAGTGGTGTCTTTGAGTCTGGACCTAACCATGGACAATAATGGTTTTAAGTAGTGCATCAGAAAAGCAGACAAGAGGTTCAGTAAGAGAGCCCTTACCAGATACAATAGGTCTACCTGTTGGCATGTAGGATGTTTATGTATCTTGGGGAGTAAATATAGGTACTAAGGAATCGGGTCTGGAACCTTAAGTTGTTTACATGTATGTTGATTAATAATGCCCTCCTCCATAGCTAAATCCAGGAATGTATCAATATGTTTTTTGAAATCGGGTGTGGGATCCACCACCATGTGCATGTAAAAACGGGCATCAGATAGTTGTTTGTGCGCCTCAGCCTGATACATCTCCCAATCCATCACTACAATGCCACCTCCATTATCAGCTGATAAAATTACTATATTGTGATTGGAACTAAGTTCATTTAGTGCTTGCTGTTCTTGCTTAGTCAGGTTGTGTCGAATAGGCTGATAACCTTGAGAAAAATGCAAATCCTTAAGAATGCATTCTTTAAATATAGCCACATGTTTATCCATGGGGGGTTAGAAATCAGATCTCCCAAATTGAAACCCAGAAGATCTTTGAGTGTTTTCTGCATCTGAAAAAAATATTTTAAGGTTAAGTAGTCTGCAAAAATCATTCAGTTCATTAACTAAAACATGCTCAGGAGCAAAAGACATAGGTACAAAGTTGAGACCCTTGTTCAATATTTTATTGTGTACATTTGACAGTTAATATGAGGAAATGTTGTGTACGTTGTCTATTGAGTTAAATCTTCTGCAACAGTTGTTGTATGTTCTGTGTGTTTCTTTCCATGTTTTCTCCCCCCTCTGCGTTTTTTGAAGCTAAAGGGTTTGAAGGTTGTTTGCGTTTAGCCACTGGAGAATCTTGGTTAGAAGGGCAATCAAAATCAGTGGCAGAAGATGATTTATCCTCTGAGGTCCCACTTGGTGATTGCATAGTTTTTCTAAGTATAGATCTTGGTCTCTTCCTTCTGTTGGTAGATCTATAACTGGGGTCAGAAAATCTAACACTTTTTTGGATAACAAAAGGTTTACCTTTTTCATAATCAGCAATATCTCTGAAATTTCTGAGTTTTCTTTTTGATAAGTTGTTCCTCTAATGTAGCTAAATCCTTGGCCAAGTTGGCCAAATGGTTATTAGAGAAGCTTTCAGACTCATAAGCCTTGGGTTCTTGGCAATTGGCATTGATTTCTAAAGTCTGAGTTTCTATCATCCTTTCATAATAAGTAACCAGAGTATCTACAAATAGCATTGATGCTTGGTGTTGTGTTTATGCCCAATCTGTGGACAGTTGGTCATCAATAACACCCACAAGTGGTTGAATTTGGATTCTTAATCCTCGTGGCATTATATTTTTCAATTTATAAGCTTTGAACAACTTGAGGTGCCAGATATTGGCCCTTAAAGATCTCGTGTTCTTTGTTAATTTTTGAAATAATACACCACAAAGATGTTTGGCATCCACCATATCAGTAGTGAAATTACTAGAATCTGGTAGCTGTAAGCCGAAAACATCTAAATTATCTTTATCTGTAGCTAAACCCTGTAGAATACCTGTGAGATCCATGGTGCCAGGTGAAGCAACACTATAAAATGATATTATTCTTGTGCCAATGTAACTTTATAAATATACACCGCTACGTATAGAAACAATATAAAAAATGGTATATATAATACCAAATAAATATATATAGTGTGTGTATATTACATTGGCATAATATAACTATTTTGTGCTTGAGTCACTGACCAGAGTTCATAAAATCATGTGAAAACTGTGTAAATGCTAATATAAGACCTGTTGAACACACCAAATGCAAATCATGACAAAAAACTGAGAAGGGGAACAAAATGCCTAATCAATCAGACTCTTCAGTATGGAATGGACATACGTCCTTGAATAAGTAGCCGACCTTCGTCTCAACTACTAATATATAAAAAAAAGATGAAAAATTCACCTAGCCAAATACTCATTATGTATGTTTTATAAAAAGGGAAAACATGCCTGTCTCGGCAGAGCATGAACAACAATTAAATAGTCATGGATAATTCCAAATTTTATAGAGATAATCAAAATTCTGGCCGACCTTTGCCTTAGCCCTATATCACATTAGTGTTCATATAGATACAATTGTAAAGCATAGATTGTGGTTATATGTTTCATATTTTTGTGAACTACTGAAACTGAACATCGTATCATGTAGTCATTTACTGTATCACACAGTCACTATATAGTTTACTGGTGCATTGCTTTTCATGTGCTTCTGTGCAGGTATATTACATCAGAATGTTCTATACTATTGTGTTTTTCAGGTGAAAGTTCAAGTGGAAACCAACACATCCCCAAATAAAGATGCCATCTGTTGAGGAGAAAGCAAGCAGCATTTACCTGTTGGGTGAGGAAACAGACTCTAATGTTTGTAGCAGTGGTTCAGACACAGGTATGTACCTTGAGCCACCACATAATGCCAACCAGAGTGAGGATGAAGATTATGACACAGACGAGATTCCACTCGCACGTCTGCGTGACAAGGCCATTGCCTGTGATATGGATGATGCCCCTGTGCCAGCCATTCCTGAAAGACCACTACGACTTGCCAGATCAGACCTGACCAATAATTATGACACTGACCATGATAGCGAAGATGAGGTACCACTTGCACTCCTAAGGAAGGGGGCCAAACATAGTGGCCACCCAGTGCATTCTGATTTTGACCCAGAAGATGACTTGTCTTTATCTGTGTTAAAGAAAGCACGTTGTATGACTGACACACCTATGAAGTCCTCCACAGTGAATGACACTGCAAGTGCTGACAAGAATTTGGATGTTCCTTCGACTATACATGACATTCAAAGCAGTCCAGTGCATGTGGATTGGGGTGGAGAAAATCTACTAGATCTGAGTTGAAGTAGCTCCTTGTCAAGCAAGGATATGGTTGTGCCTCACCACGGAACATCTGCTAGTAGTTCACTAACAACTGCATGCAGTACATTTGGTACTGACATTGAGACGGCACCATCTCTGAACCCTACTGGACGTTCAATTCCCAACTGTTCCAGGTGACCCAGTAAGGTATGCTGAGCATGGCCACCATGTAAGATCATGTGGGAAAAATACCTCACAGCAGTGCATATTGAGGACTTTGTGGGGCCAGTAGGCCAAGTAAACAACTTGGGCTGAGATAGCACAGAGATGGCTGTCATGAATTTGATGTTCCCAGTGGAACTGTACACCCTTATTGCCAATGAAACCAATTGCTGTGCTGCACAGAGGCAGGCTGCAGCAGGCAAGGTTGATATGCGGTGGAGTCCTGTTTGTCCAAGAGACATACGCACATTTCTAGGTGTCAGAATATGCATGTCTATTGTACATGTTCCTGAATACAGGCAGTACTGGGAAACACACCACGTATATGGCCACTTAGTAACATGCAGCTTGTGAGAAGAATGGAAAACATCCATGACCAAGTAGGACCAGTATGTTAACTAAAACTCTATTGTTATATTTATGAACACCATTGTCATTACTTACAACACAGGAAAAGATGTTCCAGGGAACTTGTATACATTCTGAGTAACACTTCATTTTCAGATTGTAAAAGAACTGTCTGTATGCTGTGCACAGGTACAAATAAGCGTTTGCTTATGAATTGTGTTGTATAAAATATATTTTTCTGAGTTTGGCAAATAACTGAGGTAGGGAGCTGGTGAAGATGCTGAGAAAGAACAACTGTTTCAGGAGAGTTCTACCACGTACAAATATGTCAGTAACCATCCTGCAATACTTTTTTCTTCTGCTTTTATCAGGCATGTATAGAGTTTCAATGACAGGAAGGCCTTAGTAATACAGAACTTGATCCCTTAGGTCCATTGCTGAAAGGACACATGTAAAGAGAAAAGGCATAGGTAAGGCAGACTGCTGACATTGAAGGAGGTTGTGGGACTGTAGTAGTATCAGCTGTCTGAGTGGGTAGCCAGCACAGGTATTGGACAGATCAGATGGCCTTGCATGCCACTGAAGTCCCATGCCTGTCCTGGGTTCATTAGTGGTGTGGCGGTCCTTACCTTGCTTTTTCTCTTTATATGTACCCATTCAGCAGTATGTTTTGTACATCAGGAATGTGTATGTTTACAATGATATGTGTCTACATGGTAAAAAAACAGGGTCTGAATGCACATGTACAGATATCAGTTTGTTTAGGACTCAGGTTATGAAAGTTTTTATTTTTTTTTCATATTTTGGTAAATAACTTTGCTAGGTAGCATGTAATTGTGCCAAGTCATACCTCGTTTTGAAGACAGTGTTAGTCCTTACAACATGATAAAAGAACTGTCTGTATGCTGTACACATGTACAGATATCAGTTTTATAGGAGTTAGGTTATGAAAATTATGATATTTTTTTCATATTTTAGTGAATGACTTAGCACATTGCATCTTTCCTTAGCCAAGTAATACCTCATTTTCAAGACTGTATTAGTCCTTACACCATGGTAAAAGAAATGTGGCCTTGCGCTGTACATATATCACAGTTTGTTTAGGGCTTACATTATGAAAATTATGATTTTTTTTTCATATTTTGGTAAATAACTTTGCAAGGGAGCATCTCAATGTGCTACATAACACCTCATTTTGAAGACTGTATTAATAGTTCCAACACGGTAAAAGAACTGTGTCTGTATGTTGGACACATGTACAGATATCAACTTTTGTTTCAGACTTAGGTTCTGGAAATTGATTTGTTTTCATATTTTGGTAAATCATTTTGCAAAGAAGCATCTCAATGTGCTACATAATGCCTCATTTTGAAGACAGTATTAATAGTTCCGTCATGGTAAAAGAACTGTGTCTGTATGTTGTACACATGTACAGATACCAAAGTTTGTTTAGGACTTAGGTTATGGAAATTAGGATTTTTTTTCATATTTTGGTAAATAACTTTGCAAGGGAACATGTTAGTGTGCCAAGTAATACATCATTTTGAAGACAGCGTTACTCCTTGCAACATGGTAAAATAACTGTCTGTGTACTGTACACATGTACAGATATCACAGTTTGTTTAGTCTTGTAGGATTATGAAAATTATAAATTTCCAATACTTCTCATTATTATGCCAATATCTTTGCAAGGGAGCATGGTGATGACACAAATGATGCATCATTCTGAAGCTGACATTGAGCCACACAACTCGTACACTGATATGTAGCCTCTGTCTGTTGCAGTTGATGAGATATTATGCTTTGTTTATTTATCAGTTGAGAGATATTATATTAATCATATTTCTGTGAATATCTCTGTAAAGGAGCATCTCACAGTAATGGTTCATTTTAAAGCTGACATTCATACAAATTAAATATAAATTGTTTGGTTATACATGGTACATTGGCCAAGATATTGTGCTTTGCTTTTTCAAAAAGGAAAAAAAAAATATACACAATATTGCAGTGGTGCAGCAGTAGCATTGTCACCTCACAGCAAGAGGTTCTCTGGTTCGATTCTCGGCTGGGGTGCCTTCTGTGTGGAGTCTACATGTTGTCCCTTTGTTCATGTGGGTTTCTTCCAGGTGCTCCAATTTCCTCCCACATTACAAAGACATGCATCTGGAGCATTTCTCCCTGGGCCTCCACTGAAAAATTGGCTCATTCCAAGTCGGACTTTCCCCAGTTAACAAATGTTAAATAAAATAAAATCAGCATTCCTTGCCAAATATTTATTAATGACTTTGATACATACTATCAACATTTACACTGTTGGAAATGTCAATGTCTGCTGAACAACTTTCACTTTTACATTTTTAGTCTAGCTCTTATAGTTAAAGAGTTATGAACATTTGTTTTCTGTATGGTAATACAAATGGATTATCTGAAAATGACCTCAGGCTACACTGTTGTTCTATGGTGGAATTAACCAGGTAGCATTTTCTGAGCTGCTCCAGAGTGAATGAAGTGTACTAAGACTTCTTCAGAACAGACTTCATTAAAAACTTTTGCTGCTATCACATTTTTAAAATGGCATGATGTGTTTTTTTTTGTGTGGAAATGGTTACTTATTTTTATGTTGTTTTCAGATGTTTATGTCAAAATAATGATGTTAGTGTGCTATGCATTCCTCTCAAACTTCCACAGTATTGCAAAATGTCCCTAATTGGGTTTTCACTCAGACATGAAGAACTTGAACACAATACCACTGCATATTTTATACATGACTCCCGTGTGCACATCACAGCCTATCACCATGATCTATTCCCAATACTATTATGATTTTACCCACTGTCACCATCGAAATAGTTTCAAGAATAAGCCTTTGTTGCCTAGTAAACTGCACTACGTACTTGTTCTACATTTTCATACTACATTTGCAACAGAAATGGAAAAATCAATTCCCATTATGTATAAAATTTAAATAATTCACTAAATTTTACTCCTTTGCCAAAAATGAACTCTGTTTGCGTCTGTCTGTGTAAGTAACAGTGTGAGACATAGCTTCTGTGAGGATCATTACAGTGCTTATTTTTAATTTTATATCCAGAGCTAATTTTCACAGACCCATACCATTCACTAACCTCCCCTACACATCAAACAAAAATATTTTACCTATATGCACACTGCTGCCACTACATTACCAAAAGCAACAGTACACTACTGTGAATCAAGACTGGTAACGGTAAGTGTGACCACAAAATGAAAGTAATGCAGTCACCAGTATAAAAAAAATCATTTATAATCAGCAGCTACAGAAATTCATCATATGTTAGCAGAATCCATACTATTTGTGATTTCCCAAATGTCTTTCACTACAGAATGGAGGAAACTTACACAGCTTCATCAATATCCACATCACTGTTATCTAAATCATTTAAACTTCCTGCTGCACTCAAATTAGATTCACCCTTGTAAGGACTTACAACTGCAACATCAGAAATTAAATGAAAAACTTGCTATCACTGCTGTCACTAGAAAAAACAGTCCTCAGAATCACTTTTATGCACTAAACTGACAGCCTTAGTGGAATGCATTACATGACCTTAAAGGTCAGAGGACATTCTACAGAGAATTACATGGAGGTGGAACATCACAGAATGATAAACAACAGACAAAAAGGGAAAAAAAATGATTGCAGAACCTTGGAAGTATGCATTGCAAAAATAAAACAACCATGTAGGTAAGAATAGTGGCAAATCACTTTAAGAAGCTTAGAAAATACTAATGTAATTTGGAAAACTTAATTATTTTTCTAGCAAAATCTTGAAATCAGTGACATGTATGAAAGCACATTAAGTGCCATGTTTTTAAAACACTTATATTTTAATGCTCAAAATGTTCCCTAATGAACATCAGCAAAAAGAATGTAAAGCAAACCACATTTTTACACATGTGCAAATACAAGCGATACAGACTTGAAGTGCTAGATTGTTACAATAAACAAATGCATTAGGAAAACCATTGTAGAGGTCGGCTTTGCTTTTTGTCTAAATATAAGTAAAGAAAAAAAGAGGATGAAAGAACAAACCTGTTTTGTCACAACATGACAGAAGTAGTAGAACACATACAGATGACAGATTGCCAGAATAAATAAAAAGTGTGTTGTGGATTATGAAAAACTCAGCACCACATCTTTATTTAGAACACTGTTCATTCTAAAATAACTGTTTACCCAGGTGAGTAATCTGCATTATGGGCCTTTTAACATTTTTTAACCATGTTTTATTTAGATGCTCATGGGGAGAACTAGATAATCTACTGAAAAAGAAATAATTTGAGTGGCAGATCAGACTTGTCAGCTACTTGTTGGGGAGTTAGGGCCCTGTACAAATGCCATCATTTTCAGGATGCCAGCAAGGGAATAAAGCACCCATGGCTGCCAAAATGACAGCCTGCCTGGTAGGTGTTCATTTCAGTGCTCCAGATATCAAGTATAGTGAAAGTAATGAGTTGAAGCCTAGCAGGGGATGCTACATGATCAACAGGCCTGGAAGTAAATAGCATATAGAACAAGGTTTTATATTATATTTCCACATTTGTATTCTATAAAAATATATTTAACAGACTGAGTTAGAGGGCTACTCATTAAATCACTTTGCTTATCTAGGTTTGATTATAGCCTGGCTGTGGATGCTGTTTGTAGTAAGTCTTGTTTGAGAAGGTTAATTTTATTATTTAATTCTGTAATAGGGTGATGTGTAATGTGCAAGTAACTTCCCATAACAGTAGATGTTCAAAGGATCACTGCTGCAGTAACCTTAGCTATATGGGGTTATATCCTGCCAAGGATTCAACAGCTGGGCAGCTTCCAAAGCAACACCCTGCATGCACTCAAACCATTAGGCAACTGAAGCTGAGCTGCCTTAAAAAAACAGAGCTTTCCTGCTACGTGTGAGAAGGAGACTGAGGCTGAGCCCTGAGAGGACATAACTAGGAATAAAAATATATACACACCCTAGATAAACAGCATACTAAAACTAAGGGGGATAGAGGGGGAGAGGGTGCAGCTAGTGCAGCATTGATCATTTGAACACCTACTGTTATGGTACGTTTACTTACACAACTGTACTTCATTCATCATATTGATCATTGTGCAGTAGCCTTAGTTATAAAGGTAGATTCTCCTAGCTTACAACATTTGGGAGGCAGAAGGGGAAGGATCCATGACCCTTCGAGAATGGTTCTAGAGAAGTCTGATCTAGACATGGAGAGGGAATCAAGCTTGTAGTGCTTTGTAAAAGTATGTACAGAGGACCAAGTTGCTGCTTCTAGAATCTAATGTTTTCCAAAAAGTCATAGATGAAGCCAAGTAGGGTAAGCTTTGACCCTGCCTGGAAAAGTTTTATTGTGGTGAGAATAACAAAAAGTAATAGTCTGTTTAGACACAGGCTGTCCCTTCTTCTTACCTTCACAAAAAATGAACAACTGATCCAGGGATATGAAAGATTTCATTCTGTCTCTGGACATCTAAGGTATTGAGTATCCTTTCTCCCTGCTTTTTAGGTTCAGGAAAGAAAACGGGGAGATAAATAGTTTGGCTTAAAGCAAACTTGGATACCACTTTAGGCAAAAAAAGGATTGGTTTTCAGAGAAACCCTCTCCCTGTGGAAAAAGAGATAGCTTTGACTCACCATGTGACGACCCACCACTGCCAACCAGTAATCAAAGAGCCTCAGTTCTCACCACTGGTGACAGTGGGAGATGTTCACTGAGAAGATGACAAGTACACACACAGTATTTCCAGATGCAGCTCTCTATCAAGTGCAGTTTCCCTAAAGAAAATACAGAGAACACAGTCAGTCTGGTGCTGGTTTCTCCAGATACCCAATAAGACTCCCCAATGGAACAGCTATAGAGTTGAGATCTCACCTGAGTGACCAAGCCAAGACCTCCAGCACCCTCTCTGTACAACCAGTGCATTGTATCCCTGCCCAGGTAGCTGACACACACACTCTGAGGTTTGATTTGCACACAGACACACACACCCACCTGGGGAAAATGCTGGCACAGGTTTACTAGTTATATTCCCTGCAGCTCATACTATAAGGTAGTTTCCACTGCCACCAGTCAACTCCTTATCAGCTATATTAAGGCCCTTAACAAAGGATGTCCAATCTTATTGTGTAATATTAACACAAATGGTAGTTTGACCAAGAGCAAGGATATTAGGAGTGGCCCACGTGGTCACCAAATAAATATGCAAGCACTCTCAAAACTTAAATATCTTTACACAAATCAGCTACAATGAAAGGTTTAAATATATTTAATAATAAATAATAAAAGAACAAGACAATACTAAATATATATTCAAAGGGGCATTAGAGTTCAAAACCATAGGAAATATTTAAAATAACATTACAGGATAGTCTCAAATAAATAATGAAAAATATCTAAACTAAGTGTTACTATATTCCTAAGATAATTTTACTATTCTCTAGAAACTTACTTCTTTAGAGCAAGGCTGATGTGGTGAATGTTTTTTCTTGTTAAGTCCAAGACAGAATGCAGAATGCTCTGTCTCACTAAGAGACTTCTCAAAGTAATATCTCAAATATTACTGCTGGAATAGCTTGCAGAATGACATCACTTCTTGTCATCTGACTTCTTGGACCCAGGCTAAAACCCGCATTGCTGAAGCTGGTAGTATTTAGCATCTACCTGTAAAAATATACAGACGAGGGCTTCTCCACAGATCTCTGGTAGATGCTGGAAGTCATAAAACTATTGCATTCCTTCATGCTTTTAAGACTAGTAATTAGTTCACCCTAAAGACAATACAAAAAGTTTCCTAGTACAGACATTGTGTCTCTTGCTGCATTGAAAAGTGAAAGATACCATCTTTTATGGCCTAGCCATAGAATAATTTCATTTCAATTATTTTTTCTGAAATTAACCTCCTGTATTCCAGTTTCCACTGTTAAAATATATACATGTAAACAGTTACAATAGTGCTTGTACATTTCTGTTCTCTTCCAGTAGGGCACACTGTGGATCCATTTTAAACACAAGCATTTCACAAATACCCTTTCAACACACACATGCGTCTGTAAAGGCAGATTGATATACACATGAGATACAGTTCTAATACATTTGTAATACAAGCATCTTATATAAATCATTTCAATAACCACCAATGGCATATAATTATTTACAAAATTCCAGCTAGCTGGGCTAGCAGTATCTCCTTTTGTCACACTTCTTTTCCCGTTTGAAAACTCAAACTAGTTTTTCAAGTGACCCTTGAGAATTGTTGCTTGAGAGGAATGAGCTTGTCTGGAAATACATTACCCCATTCCCTGTCTTGAGACCCCATCTGCGCTGGCATTGCTAAGCCCACTGCAGTGCTGCACTGTCATATCATAGGGCTGCAACCCTAGGCCCCACCTTAGTAGCTTGGGATTTTGCCATCTGGCTTCCTATAGCCATAGATACCCCTCAAACTCCTCCTGCCTTCTACTGCAAATACTTAGCACAAGGGCCTCCCTATCATGGTAAGGTTTCATGTTAACATGGTACAGTTTGTAGATCTGCCTCCTGACTAGCAGTTCTACCATGTAGTTAACATCACTGACCTTTCTTACCAATTTGAAGGGTCCCTCCCAAGCTACCTGCAGCTTATTGTGTCTGACAGGAATGAGAACCATAAACTGCTGCCCCACAGTATGCTCTCTGGTTTGAGCATTCCTGTCATACCAGACCTTTGTCTGCTGTTGGGTTTCTGCCAGGTTCTCCTGGCCCAAGCCCATGAGTTCCCTGACCCTTGTCCTGAGGAATAGGACACATGCCACAACAGACTCCTTGTGGTATTCACACTCACCCTCCCACTCATTGTTAATCAAATCTACAGGTCCCCTCACCCTTTCCCCATACAGCAACTCAAAGGGTGAAAAATCTGTGGATTCCTGGGGGACCTCTCTGTAAGCAAACAACAGATGGGGCAAACATTTGTCCCACTACCTCTTAAACTGGTCTGCAAATGCCTGTAGCATGGTCTTTAGTGTAGCGTTTAACCTCGCCGTAAGGCTATTAGTCTGGGGGTGGCCTTTAGGTGCTTCATACCACAGCAGACAAGCCAGCAGGTCTGACATGAAATTGGCACCTCTGTCAGTCAGTATTTCTTTTGGGACACCTACTGTACTGAAAATCTCTAACGAACCATTTTCCACCTTTTCTGCCTTGATGGAGGACAGAGCTACTGCCTCTGGGTATCTGGTAGCATAGTCTACTACCACTAGGATATACTTCTTCCCTGTAGAACTTGGGGTACTCAGAGGCCCCACAATATACATAGCTACCCTCTGAAATGGCTCCTCAATCACAGGCAAATGCATCAAAGGAGCTGTCACCTTCTCTCCTGCCTTGCCTACTTTTTGGGACTGCTCACAGGTCCTGAAGTACCCTGTTTACATCCCTGGAAATCTCAGACCAATAAAAGTTCTGCATAATACGTCTCTTGATATACTTTATGCCCATATGACCTGCAATGGGAATATCATGGCCTATGGCTAGAAGTGCCAGACAGTAGGCTTTGGGCACTACCAATTGCTGTATTACCTCACATTCCAGCCCTCCCTCAGGGGTCTACTCTCTATATAGTAACCCTTTGTCCCAGTATACTCTCTATATAGTAACCCTTTGTCCCAGTATACAGATTCCCCCTTTCCTTGAGAATCAGGCACTTCCCTAGCTACCTCCGTCAAGCCTTGTAATGTAGGGTCTGAAAGCTGAGCCTGTCTCAACTCTCTCTTTGTAACCCTTCCCATCTTCCCTTCCACAGGAAGTCTGCTATCCTCAGACAGTGGTGCCTCACTGTTAGCCTGGGTGCTACTACTCACCTCTGCCCTTGCACTCTGTCCAAGGGAACATCAGTACACACCAGCAGCTGTGGCTCACCTTCAGTCTCACTGGTATAGGGTAGCTTCCTCTCTGAAGTAACCACCTCACCAGTCCTGGCTTCAAGTGTGCAATCTGTCTAGGTCCCTCCTCCTGGCTACCAGATCCAGATACCTGCATCCAAGCCTGTGTGTCACTGCATGCACACAAGGTACTGCATTATCAAAATCACTCACTATCAGGACATCTGCAGGGATATCCTCAAACACACCTACTTGCTTGCTTCCTTTTCCACCCTCCTAGTCAATGTGAACCCTAGCCAAAGGTATTTGGAATGGGGTCTCTCCTAAAGCTCTGACTTGAGTAGACTGCCCAAGCAAGTAGTGCTCCTCTTTTACCACTGTAGGCTTCACAATGGTTAGGTCGGAGGCTGTCTCTCTCTTAGCAATGGCCTGTTTCCTATCTACTAAGATAAGATATAACCTCCTGTGGCAGTTTGGTACCCTTCTTGTCTCCAGACAACTTACTGCTGGCATTCTGTCATTCCCACTTACTGACTCCCCTACCTTTTGTTCCCCACCTTGCCCCCATGGAGATCTGTATGCTTACATGGCCCCACTGGTTAAATTTAAAACATGTAACCCTTGGTCCTGACCTTGTACCTTTACTAATGGCTTCCCCTGTTACTGGCGGACTCTGATGTGGTGGTTTAGGCTGTCCACCGTGTGTTCTGTATACCCATGTGCAGCACTGGGTATCCCTTTCCTGTGCAGTGATGCCCTGCTTTTGCTAGGTGTACGTCTCCTTTTTTCCCAGCTCCTGTACAGTATTACATTCCCTATCTGCCAACCAGACTCTCATGTCCTCAGGCAAAGTGCTTAGGGCTTGTTCCCTTACCAAAAGGTCTGCCAGCCCTTTAAAATTGGTGACCTGACACCCACTCACCCACCTGTGAAAATAAGAGCTTAGTTCAGCAATATATTTGCACACACTTTCATCTGCCTTGCTTCTATGCTCACAAAACTTTTTTCTATAAGCATCAGGTGTTAACTTAAAACACTTTAATGTACAATTTTTTAACTGTATTATAATTTAAGCAATCAGTATCAGACAATTTAGAAACAGCAGTTACAACTTTCCATGGAGTAAGGGGTTCAGGAGCCGTACCCAGAGTCAACATTATACTGTTTACAAACCCTTTCAAACATATGAATAAAACTATCAGTTATCACAAATCTGTAAATTGTGGAAGAAATGTACTGACCTTTATTGCTTCTGGTGTTCAGTTATTCCCTTCCCCATTACCTCCATGTCCCTGGTGAAGAGTCAGCATTTCCTTTTCATGTTGCCTCTGGCCCTCATTTTCTTCAGCCTCCAAATGTCTCAGCATCTCATTTTCTTTGGCCTCCAAATGCTGCAGTTTCTGTGCTGATTCTGTTTCCAAAAGTTTGGCCTCCAGTTCATGTCTCTTTAACTCCAAATGGATTGTTAAGTCCCCTGAGGCAAAGTTGAACTGTCCATTTTCCGAGAGTTGTACATCCCCATGGCCAGTTTGGTTGTCGTCCTGGTTGCTGGTCTGTAATGCAGCTGTGTCTAAGGCTGCAGTCATTTCCACTTTAGTCAGGTTGGCATGCCCCAGTCCTTTGAACTGGCACATCTCAGCCAACTGGTTCCTTGTGAGCTTGCCATAATCCTCTGCTGAAATCCTTGCCTGCTCTCCCTGACTAACTAAGCTAACAAAAATAAATAAAACTATTGTGATATGAAACTCTGAATATCTACTCTGTAGCTGCTTGAGAATACAAACACCTTCTTTAGTGATCACTGTTTACAGGCTACAGGAGTTCAATATCCATACCACTGAATCCCAGCATGTGATGTGGTGATCTCACCACTGCCAACCAAATGTGATGTGGATATCCCACAATGTCCGACCAAATGTGAAGATCCACCACTGCCAACCAGTAATCAAGGAGCCTCAGTCCACACCACTGGAAACAGTGGAGGGCGTTCACTGAAAGGATAAGTACTCATACAGTATTTCCAGATGCGGCTGTCTGCATCAAGTGCAACTTTCCTTAAGAGCACCTGAAGACTACAGTCAGTCCAGGGCTGGTTTCTCCCTCTTCCTCCAGATACCCAGTAAGACTCCCCACTGGAACAGCTATAGAGTTGAGATCTCAGCTGAGTGACCAAGCCAAGACCTTTGGCACCCTCTCTTATCCAACCAGTGCTTCATGTCCCTGCCCAAGTAGCTGACACACACTATTTGAGGTTTGATTTACATACACACACACACACACACACACACACACACACACACACCTGGAAAAGGCTGGCACAGGTTTACTAGCAATGCCACCTTCTGCACATACTATAAGGTTGCTTCCACTGCTACCAGTCAACTCCTTATCAGCTACTGTAAGGCCCTTAACAAAGGGTTCCCAATCTTATTGTGTAATATTAATATTAACACAAATGGTAGTTTGACCAAGAGCAAGGCTATTAGGAGTGGCCCACAGTGTCACCAAATAAATATGCAAGTACACTCAAAACTTAAATATCTCTTCACAAATCAGCCACAATAAAATATTTAAATATATTTAATAATAAATAATAAAAGAACAATACAATACTAAATATATATTCACAGTGACATAAGAGCTTAAAACTACAGGAAATATTTAAAACAACATTGCAGGACAGTCTCAATTAAATAAAGAAAAATATCTAAACTAATCCTTACTATGTTCCTGTCTATATCTAAGAGAATTATGTTATTCCCTAGAAACTTACTTCATTAGAGCAAGGCAGAAGTAGTAAATGTTTTTTCTTGTTCTTCTCAGGTCCAAGACAGAATGCAGAATGCTCTGTCTCACTAAGAGACTTCTCAAAATAATATCTCAAATATTACCGCTGGGATAGCTTGCAGAATGACATTACTTCTTGTAATCTGACTTCTTATCCCCATGCCAAAACCCCCATTGCTGAAGCTGGCAGTATTTAGCATCTACCTGTAAAAATATACAGACGAGGGCTTCTCCTCAGATCTCTGGAAGTCATAAAACAATTGCATTCCTTCATGCTTTCAAGACTAGCAATTAGTTCACCCTAAAGAAATACATTGTTGGTACTGGGAAACTTTCTGTATTTCTTGCTGCATTGAAAACCAAAAGATACCATCTTTTATGGTCTAGCCATAAAGTAATTTCATTTCAGTTATTTTTCTGAAGTTAACCTCCTGTATTCCAGTTTCCACTGTTAAAATATGGACATTTAAACAGTTACAATAGTGCATGTACATTTCTGTTTTCTTCCAGTAGTTCACACAGTGGATCCATTTTAAGCACACGCATTTTACAAATTCCTTTTCAGTACACACACACACTTCTCTGCAAGCAGTTTGATATACAGCTCTAATACATTTGTAACACAGGCATCTTATATAAATCATTTTGATATTCACCAGTGACATATAATTATTTATGACATTCCAGATAGCTGGTCTGGTAGTATCTACTTTCATCACACACCATAACAGTTTGCAACTCAAATACTCTTCTTGCAGAGATTAGAGCAATCAGTGAAACAGTTCTTCATGTTAAGAACCTTAAGTCATCCTGATGAGCTCATTCAACTGGTTAGCTTCTCTAACATAAAATTAAGATCCCAAGGAGAAGCCACTAGTTTTCTTGGAGGTCTGTAATACAAAACCTCTTTCAAAAACAATTTCACATGACAATGCATTGAAAGAGGTGGAATCCATAACAGAGTTTCTTAGTTTGCTACTGGCTATAAATCCTCCTCCCACCACTGCAATGCCCTACACAAGCTAAATTGGCTCAAACTTCCCAACCATCATACCTACATTCAACTTACTCATGCCCATAAACTCATCTTTAATCCCTCCATCTGCCCCTCCCTTGGCTCCTCCTTTAAAATGCACCTACCCAACAGACTTCTAAGATCCGATAACCAGAATTTGTTTGAACTGAACAAGCCTGCTCATCCTTCAGGCAAACACCTACTATCCTTTTCCCTTGGTCACCTCTGGAACCCCCTGCCACCTCTTTTTCGTACTGCAGACAATCACTCTACCTTTAAGACCCTGCTTCATTCCCATCTCAAAACCCTCTGGGAATGTTCCTACTCTCATCCCACATGACTCACCTATTTTTCCCCATTTCTCACACTCCTTCTCTCCATCATACTGAGCTTCTCTGACTGCTACCATCTTCATTTTTCCTCATTTACTCCTACTCTTTTTTTCTTATTGTCCCACCCTTCTTACATTCAACAATTAGCACCTCTTATCCTCCCATCCTACTTTAACTCTGCTAAGATTTCATGTAAAACTGTAATGTCAACCCTGTGTTATTTTACATTGTAACAAATTTAAGAGGAATATGCACCAATGGATTTTTCTTATTTTAATTCACTTATTTATGTGTGTGTGTGTGTGTGTGTGTGTGTGTGTGTAATTTTACCTTTTGCTTTTCTGACTGTATTTTCACTGCAATCATGGATTTTTGTCATGTTGTGTAATACCATCATTCTTCAATAGTATTACAAAAATGTAAATGCATTGGCTTCATATTATATTGTTGTTCATGGAGCTTTTCTCCCGGGAGTCCATTGAAAACAGGCTCTTCTTGGCACAATGGACTATCCCGGTAAACAAACTGTAAAATAAATAAATCCATGAGCAGATATGCTGAAATGGCCAACAAATGAACCTTGATGGAGGAGTAAAAAAGACCATTGGCTAATAACTCAAACAAATATTGTAAAACCAGATAAACACTAGCTATGAAAGGGTGATGGCTATGTTGTTGGCACCAACTAGATAACCTTACCATTTGCTAATATATTATTTTTAAGTAGCAGGCTTTCTTGTCTCCATTAGTACCTGCTGCACTTCCTCAGTTGAAGGTGCCTAAAGGGGATTAAGACCCTATCATGCAGGCACTCATTTAAAGTTGAGTGGGGTAAATCAAGCACCCCTGTTCTTGTGCAAGTTGATACATTCTGTGAGGAATCATTTGGTAACTGCCCCTTGTCATGTCCAAAAGAAGAGAGAGCCACTGTTGCCTGGACCAGAAGGGAGTCACCAAAATAATCTAAAGGGAATCCTTCTGAATTTTAACAACTACCCATGATATCAGTGGAAAGTGTGAAAAGAGAGTACCCAGTGGTGTTGCTAATTCTTGTTTAAGGCCATGTAAGATGCAACCTGGGATGTTATCAGGTCCCATAGATGTTGTGTTTTTGGCCTTAGAGAGGGCATTTATGACCTGCTCTTTAGAAATACAAGGTAGAGGGCAGATGGTAGAGATGTCATGGGTACTTGTGGCAGGGACAGGGAGGTGAAGGTTTCACAGAACCTGTCGGCTAACAGGTTAGCTGTGTCCACAGGCTCAGTATATGGGGCATCATTAAATACTAGTTTAGCACAAATCTGGGCCTTTCCTTTTAGGTTATGGATGTAACTAAAGAACACATTGTGGTTGTCATTAATTGAGGAAGCTAATTTGGATTTGTAGTTTGCTTTGGAGGCTTTTACAAGAAGTCTTATTTGCTTGTTTAAGCTGAGGAGGGAGTTTTTCCAGTTTAGGGTTCACTCCCTCTTACTCTTAGCAATTTCTTCCTCTTATTATAATGTCTGTTAATGGCAGTTGTCCACCAGGCAGGTTTGCTCTTCTTTGAGGAGCCTGTTTTGCTCCTATCAAGTACAGCTGAGTCAATGCAGTTATGCAGGTGTTTGTATAAAGCATTGATGTAGAACTCAGCATAGTTGCCAGTTCCATCTGGGGGGGGGGGGGGTGCAGTAAAGCTATTTATACCATCCTGCAAGAGGTTATAATCTGCTTGGGAGAAGTTTTTTAGTTTAGTTACTGCTGGGGGGGGGGAGGTGTGATAGTTACTTTGAGACTGATTTGTGGTCAGACCTCACTAGGGAAGACCTCACAGTGGGGGTGCTACAGTGGTCCCCTATATTGGTAAGCAACAGATCCAGGATGTTGGCACCCACTGTCAGGGTGTCAACTAACTGGACCAGTGCATTGGAGTTAAGTCGAGTTAACCTTTGGGCAGGTGAGTTACAGTACAAGTAATTTACCCAGTAAATGGATGAGTAGTTAGTCACCAAAAACCAGGGTGTTCGGATGTATCTTGATAGACTCAAGTAGATTTAAATAGGCAGAGTGGGTGTCCTGATTCATGTAGATGGTCCTGTAGCTGGCAATGACTTGAATAGGTGTCCTACCAACAGTTAATTGCACCTGAAGTATCTCCAGGGAATCATGCTGTTTAACCAGTCTGGAGGTGTTTTTACCTTTAATGAATATCGATATACCACCTCCTTTAGTTTTCATGACTTCAGTTTGTGATATGACAGTGTTGAAGGAGGTGTAGCCGGTTTGGTTGGGGAGCTCTCCATAGCCTTGAACCAGGACTCCATGAATACACAAATGTCTAAGTCTTCTAAGGTGAGGACTGCTGCCAGTGAGTGCAGTTTCATGTTAAGACTCCTAGCATTTAGCAGTATAACCTTGAGGTTGTTTTTAGATGGAGTTTTTATGTCAGGAATTTTGTCTTTGAGACACTGCCTAAAAAAAGGCACTATGGGGGTGGCAGGAGTCTTAGCCAGTAGCCAAAACCCCAGGAGTGACAGCTGAAGACCACCTCTGGCAAAGCATCGAGGTCTGTTGATCATGTCATCCCAGGCTGACAGATACTGAATCCCTTTAGAATGACACCATAAACTAAGCCAGTTATTGAAGTCAATCATTTTCTGTTTGTATTGAGGCATCATCCTAGGTGAAGGTAAAATGCTGCTTAAGGCTAGGGACATACCTACCTGAGACACATAGTCCAAGAGCTCGGGTCTATATTATATCCTCAAAGAGGCATTCCATCGAACGCCTCTTCATTGACCCAAAATCTCAAAACAGCGAACGTCCAGATCAGTGACTTCTTTCCCTGGGAAAGAAATCACTTGGCCTAAAAAGAAAAACACATTACTACAAACATTACACACACCCCCCCAACTAAATATACCAACTCCGAGATCACACTACAGTGGGGAAAATGGCAAAATAACAAGGATGGCCAAGCAATTTCTTTCCCAGGGAAAGAATTCACTGATGTGGCCATTCGCTGTTCTGAGAGTTCGCCTTTTAAGGGTCGATTAAGAGGCATTTGATGGAACACCTCTTTGAGGACATAATATAGACCCCAAGAGCTCAATCATGTCTCTCTTCATATAGTTCAGAGAGGTATGTCTCATGTCATTCACATCAACACGAACCATGACAGAGTCATAACAGTACCTGTTTTTGAGAGACTTGAGTGCATGTGTGATATGGTGGATCCTGGTACCTGACAGACAGCTGACTGTGACTTTCTGTTTATCAAACCTGAAGATAGGGACATCTGTGTGTCTCACGGTGGAATACTCTACAACTAACATGTTTGGTTTTGTGTTCTGACTTAAGGGATTGACAGGTGAGACAGCTATTATGTGCACTGTGTTCTGCAGAGGAAGTATTATATGAAGCTTGCTTGTGTTTATGTTTGGGAGTTCTCTGGTGTTTAGGTATGTTTCTGGTGAGTACCTACACATATATAGGTATGTTTGATGTGGGTTTGGGTAGAGTAAAAGATGTCCATGCCTACCAAGCTGGCTGGACAAACTGTGAGAAATTGTCTTTCCATAGTGTAAGGTAAATTTATACGGTCAGGAAAGGAGGTTGCACTTAGGAATGGCTAGTATGTGAGAGGTGTGATGGTACCTCTGAGGCTAGGCTTAGTGTTCCACCTGCCAGTCAAGCAAGGCCACAGAAAACCTTTAGAGGACCACAAGCAAAGTGCTAAGGGAAAATTTAACAAGCAAAACGTTTGTGTCTATAACACCAATGGTGACCACTGCTATGCGGCAGTGCACGATAGTGCACTACATGCAAGCAAGTGCAAATTCAGGGATTAAATAAAAGAAATAACCCTTTTAACTCAAACTAGCCAATAAGGACCCTCTCTCTGAGCTCTAGACCAGTCATCCTTGACCAGATGGGACCAAGACAGCACTTTCTTAACACAAGAGTGCAGAAGGGCACTCTCCAACAGCGATGGCCTGAATTTGATGCTCAGAAGTTACAAAACAGACCCAGAAACAGCAAACCTGGAACTGGGCAATGCTACAGCTGAACTAGTACAGTTTACAGTAAAATGTGGCAAAAGAAAAAACAGTCAGTTCAGACAATTCATAGAGACAGTAGAACGCAAATACAATTAAAAGTGCTATACAAGAGCGAAAACATGCACTTAAATTGATTTGGGAGCAATGGATGCCTCAGATCTTTCAGTATCTCCGTGAAGAACTGGTTTTAGTACTCAAGTGATACAAAACAGTCCAGATTCAGGATGTATGAATCCAACCTGTGCTATAAAACACAGGAGCACCATAAATCCAAAGTGAATTAGATCACAGTCACAAAAGTAAAAAAAACAGTTCAAATAAAGCAGCAATTCAGTAGAATGCTGTCATCAGTTTAATCAGGCTGCTGACAAGCAGTAACAAATGCAAAAGAATAAACACAGTTAAGCACAAGCAGCAAAATAAAGTAGGAAGAAGCACAATTTTTTTTTAAAGTAGAAAGTGAGGAAACAAGATAATTCAAGATTCAGAAGCTAAAGGGGTGGGCCTTCCCAACTGATCTCACTGTACTTAGTAGAATGAGCTGATGCAATGGGACTGGGAGGAGTGTCCAATATCAAATTTATAGTAGAGGCAGGCAAATCAAAAGATTCCAAGCTTTAAGACCACAACAACAGTTGGGATTGGGATTGGGATTCAATTCACTAAGCCTAAAATACAGTTACACAGTTTAAACAGATACGCAGCAAATATTGTTTTAATCAGAAGTACAGAAAACAGGTGAAAATAAGCACTTATCTTTTGTAGTCTTACAGCAGTTTTTGGAAAGCAGCAGAGCAAGGCCAGAAGGCCTAACTCACTGCAGCATCAATGCCATGAGACCTAAAATCCTGAGGTATTTATTCCCCGACAGAGACTAAAGTCTGAGTTTAATCCATAGAAAATAGATATAGATATAATCTATTGTTTACCTGTGGAAGAAAAGCTATTTGTACTGAGGTGTCTATCAGTCACCCCAGAAACATAATCATGTGTGATTGAATCTAAAAAGACTTTTGAATGCTCTCTTGTAATCCCAGCTTGTGTAAGAGGGAGATCTGTCACCTAAGATAGAAAGATTCTTGACATCTAAATATGGGAAATACCTGTAGTCTGCAATGAGCCATAGCTGGAGATCCACTTTATGAATACTCTTGGTGCAGTGCACACCTCTCAACTGTCCAGATTTTTGCCTCATAGTTTTGGTCTGTTTCTCCTTAAATGTGTGGTTTTCTGACAAACCACTGGCAAATCACTGAGGACTGAAGTTAGAAAATAATGGCAGACATTTGAGTTTCAGACCACATCCTTCAGAAAATTTTTGCTAATGCAAAAACTGTTATTCTATCAACTTTCTAAGATCAATATTTTAAAAGTGTTCCTATTGGGGTCTTTGTCTCCCTATTATTTGTGGTTTTGCCCAGATTTCGTGTTGTAAGATATTGAGAAGTATTGTGCATTTGATAGTGCAAAGGATAAGGCAGATGTATGATATAGCGATCAACACACACACAACCTTAAGAAACACCAGAAATCTGGATGACTAGGGATATGATAATAAGTATCTTTTAAATCTAGTGTTACCAGAAAACTTAAGTAAGGAAGAAAAGGTAACAGGTTGTGAAGTAACAGCATTTTCAACTTTAGTGCCATCATAAACTGGTTTTGTAAAAAAATATCCAGAACAGGTCTCCAGGCATTTTCTTTCACTGGCACCTAAAACCCCTCAACTGCAAAGGAGAAATTGCCTCTATTACTTCCAGAGACCACATATATTGAAGGACATAAAGAAATACAGGAGTCTTGTCTAGTGGGATGAGGAATTACTCCCTGAAAAGGAGGAATTTCCTTCTGCCATACTGCTCAACCTCTTAGAGCAAGAAATCTGGAAAAAGGCACAAATAATGGCGGGGGGGGGGCAAAAATATGGACACTTTTTTAAAATATTGCTCTTAGAAACTGACAGTTGATAGAATAACAGGTTTTGCATTCACATGAATTTTTCTGAAGTATATGAAGTCTGAAACTCAAATGTGTACCATTATTTTCTGACTTTAATCCTCAATGATTTGCCAGAAAACCACACACAATTTTATGAGAAACAGACCAAATATATGAGGCAAACATCTGGACAGTTGAGAAGTATGCCTCCCATTGCCATCTGTAACTTGATAAATGATCTCCAGAACCCACTAGTCTGAAACTGTTGCCAAAGTGAGAAATGGACATTCACACTTTTTGGAAAGAAAAAGGGACTGCCAAGGTGGGAAGGACAATATGGTCTCTTATATAATCATTTTGACTTGTTAGACTGTCCCTTGTTTTTTTTTTTTGGGGGGGGGGGGGGTCCTGCCTTATTTTTTGCCAACAGCCAGACTCTGTTTACCAGCATTTTGTTGAGACTGTTTGCTTTGTTTCTTGCCAAAATTGGATGAGAAGATGAAGAATCCCTTGGAAAATTTGGAAAAAGACAGCTGAAAAATCCCAGAGAGTCCCTATATCAGTTTACCTTTCTCATCACATTTTTTATAACCTCTGAAGGAGAGGGAACACAAAACTAAATCTCTATCCAAAGGAGAATTTAAAATCTCATTTTCACATCTTTTGGTACAGTCTGACAATGCCGCCAGGCAAAACTCCTTAAAACAGTACCAGTAGCCCTAGCCTGGAGGAAGTATCAACAGAGTCATACACATACTTTAAACAATGAGTTGTGACCTGTGGAATGGAAGAAACTAAACCATTTAAAGCAGATCTGTCCTCACAATAAGAAAATGCAGACAAAACATTCCTCATACTTTCAAAATTATTATAAACTTTGACATATGAGCCTGATGAGTCAAAATTCTGAAAATCGAAGTTGCAGAATATACATTTTCCCCATACTTATCAATTATTTTACCATCCTTGTCAGAAAATGTAGGATTGGAATTAAGTAAATATTTATGTGATGCCCCTGTACTGGCCCAGTAATTAAGGAGCCTCAATCCTTACCACTGGCAACAGTGGGGGACGTACACACTGGGAGGATGACAAGTACATACACAGTAAAGTACAATTTCCCTTAAGAGCACACAGAGATCACAGTCTGGGTTCTCCCTCTTTCTCCAGATCCTCAGTAAGATTCCCCATTGGCACAGCTATAGGGTTAAGATCTCAGCTGAGTGGCCAAGGCAAAACCTTCAGCACCTTCTCTGTCCAAGCAGAGTTTCATGTCCCTGCCCAAGTAGCTGACACACACACACACTTTGAGATTTGATTTATATGCAAACACATTAACACACACATGGGAAAGGCTGACATAGGTTTACTAGTTATGTCCCCTTCTGCACAGACTATAAAGTAGTTCAAGCTGCCACCAGCCAACACTTACAGTTACTGTAAGGCCCTTAACAAAGGATGTCCAATCTTACTGTGTAATGTTACTAATAATTCAAATGGTAGTTTGACCAAGAGCAAGGCTATTTAGGAGTGGCCTGTACAGTGTCACCAAATAGATATGCAAGTATTCTAAGAGCTTAAATATGTCTCACCGATACCAGCCACAAAGATAGGTTTAAATATATTTAATAATAAATAATAAAAGAACAACACAGTAGTCAGTAAGTAATCAGTTACACCAGAGTTCATAATCATAGGACATTTTTAAAACAACATTGCAGGACAGTCTCAAATAAATAAAGAAAACATCTAAGTTGCACTTTATCTGAATCTAAGAGTTACTATGCCCTAAAAATTACTTGCAGCAAAGCAAGTGCAGAAGGTGCTTATGAGTGGATGTTCCTGTTAGGTCAAAGACAAAATACAAAATGCAAAATGCACTCTCTCTCTCTCAGAGAGTTCTTAAATTAATATCAAGTATTACTGCTGGGTTAGCTTGGATGACATCATTTTTTGCTACCCGATTTCAGTTCCCAGGCTAAATCCCCATTGTAGCATCTGACATCTCCTTGTGAAAAATACATATCTTTCAGACGTTTGCAGATCCTGAAAGTCATAAAACACTTTTACATCTCAAACCTAGTAATTACTTCTCTTTCAAGACATTACAAAAAACTTCTAGATCTAGACATTGAGTCTGCTACTGCACTTAAACTAAGAGAGAACATCTTTTGTTTATGGCCTGGCTGTAAAGTAACTTAACCTCAACTATTCTTAAGCTTTGCAAGTTAATCTTCTATGTTCTAGCAGGGTGCACTGTAGATCCATCTAAACAGTCATAATAGTGCAGGTGCATTCCTGTTCTATTCCAATAGGGCATGCTGTGGTTGCATTTTAGCTCAGTACTTCACACACACCTTTGTGTAAATCATATCAATATTCATAAATGGCATTGAATTATTTACAAAAATTCCAGATAGCTGGGCTGGCAGTATTTCCCTTTGTCACAATTTAGTAGCAGTAGGATTAACTAAAGCTATTGCTGCTCAGTCAATTTTGGGATGAGTGTATAAAAGCTTAAAAGACTGAGAAACATTATGCAACCTATCTGCCTTTTTAAGGCAGCAGTCTATCAGGAAGTTTACAGGCAGTGACACACATCCTTCAGTGTTGGTACAATGGGGAGATTCTAGAAATTCCATTTGTAACAGTTCATAGCACTTTCTGAAGGACTGATAAACTCAATATCTTCCCACTGAAAACAATGGCACATTCTGAAAACAGTCCCAGAGCAAGAGAGACTCTCATAGTGAGAATCAGATACCATACTCTCCTCTGAATCTGAATTGAAAATCTGAGGAGAAAACCCTGCATATATCCGTTCATCTTCCTGCCCAGATTCAGAATCTTGAATCTTTTCAGGAAAATAAGCATTCCTTTTTTTTTTGTCAGAAACGACCTTATAACAAAGATCAATAGCCTGAATTAGACCCTGAGCCAGACCTAATCGACTACTCCTGTCCAGGGAAATTTGAGCAGCAGCAGATATGTTTTCTGTTTCTTTTTGATGGGAACAGTGGGACCAACAGGAAGGCTGCAGTGGTTTCCCCAGGGATGGGTACAACATTCTGACTAATGAGGAAAGAGTTCCCTGCTGTCTTTCCCAGGACCAACAAGAGTCTCTCTCTCCCTCCCCTTTGCCCACTGAGTGGACCACAATATCTGCAGAGGATGTGGCTAACCCTGGTTCATAGTGGTTGGGGTGCTACAGCAGAGGGATCTGAGGTGAAAGATTAGTGGTGTGAGGACACAGCTTTTGCCACAGCAGGGTCATCCATCAGCAGCTGAGAGAAACAGCTAACCTGGTGTGGTGGCAAAAACTTATCTGCTTAACTTTTTCATCTGATGTTGTCGATTTTAATTTTATCCATGACATATAGGTTTGGTTCCAACATCAGAATTGACTCAGCCATTACTACAGCTCACACAAGCTAGAAACTCCCACTTTTCACCTCTATCCACAATCCCTCAGCTCTCATTTGCTGCTTTTCAAGACACACATTCACCATAGCTCTCAAGCTAAGTAAACTTTCTTAATCATTTTCTAAATTTTCTTCATAATCCTATTATATCATTCCTTTGTATTTACTGTGTCATAGCCTTATACTCTCTCTTTGCCTTTTCTCTACCCCTTCATAATTATTCTCCTTTCCATACACTTTGTGTACCCTTACTATCATTTTTGATAAAAAATCGTAACCTTTTTCTAGTTGTTGAATGTTTTTTCTTGTATATCTCTTTAGTGTGACTGTGGTGTGTGCTTTATTTTGTTATCATGGCTGAAAAGCCTAAGGGTCCCTCTGGCTTCAAAAAATGCCAGAAGTGCGGGCACAAGATTATTCTCTCAGATATGCACTTATTGTGCAGCTATTGTTTGGGTCCTGTCCACTTGCAGGAGGATTATAACATTTGTCATGACTTTAGTCGCAGAGCCCTGGTAGAGAGGAAAAATAAGTAAATTCTAAAGGCTTGATTCCTTCTACCTTTGGAGATGCTATATCTCCTCATGAAAAGACTAAGATATTTCTTCACCTTCTTCTTCCTCCTCCTCCTCTGTAGAGAATAAAAAGAAGAGTTTATTGGTACCAACTACTCCATCGGCTCTGACACCTAAGAAACCAAGATCCTTGGTTCCTAAAAGCCTGTCAGAACCGATGGATTCAGGATCTAAATCTTCAGTACTGAGAAAATCTCCAGTACAGATAACCTTTCCGGACTATGAAACACTGATGCTGAAACTCTCAAAACAAGACAAAGTACTGTCTAGCTCCTCATCAGCACCAAGTAATGATACAGCATGAAAAGAAGTTTTGCCCAGGACAACCTACTCCTCCTCTACTAATACCTCTGTAGGTGAACTGCCTGAAGCTTCCTACAAGGGCCTAAATCACCATCTGTAATGTCAGTCCGTTCCACCAAAAGCCTTGCAGAACTGAATGTAGAGAGACTAGTGAATAAAATTATATGGGAGAGATATTTAACAGGACTTCCTTTGGCCCTGACCTCTCCAGGTTTGGGTGCTGAACCACCTTTTACACCTATTACTATTCCTTCCTAGACCTCCTCTGAGGTTTCAGAGTTCCCAGCTTTGAGTCATCCAGTGCCAGTTGCACTGGTTCCAGAGACCTCCCTCCCTTCCCAACCAGTGATTACTCTGAGTTCTTCAGTTTTTTCAGATCCGGAGACCTCCTAAAGCTGTATCTATGCTGTCAGCTCTGAGGGGCAGGAGTGGACTCCAACATTTTCAGAGCCATCCCTGCACCTTAGAGCATTAGCACAGTTCAGCTCAGGTCTGGCTTCTGCCTCAGGAGTGGTCTTGTCAGATCATGGAGTAACCACAGTTCCAAGGAAGTCTATCTTTATTCTGGGCTCCCTCCCCTCTTTGGGGGGACCGACCTTCAAGGCAATGGAGAGGGCTTTGTCTATTGTAGTCACTCAATTGGCTCCTCTCCTTCCTTTATTTGACCTGTGTCTGCACTGGGGCAACGAGCACCAAATCCACAGGAACCTCAGATACAAATTCTGTCATCTTCTGATACCTCACCAGACTATGCCCCTGAGGAGGTTCCTCAGAAGAAATCCAAGAGGATGCACTTAGATTCCCCTCAGGAATCGGTCACTGAGGACACTGATTTTGATGAAGAGGAAGGGTCCCTGAGGTCACCCCTTGATGATGTCTCCTTTGGAGACATCCTCAAAATTTTGAAACAGTGGGGTGATGAAGTCCCAAAACCCTTCCTCAGAAGAATCTGTTTACCTGGAGGCTTTTGGTCTCTTGATGAGCTCATTCAGTTGATCTTCAGCGGGTGTGAAAGGCACCTGACACCATTGAACCCATCCCCAAGAAACTGGACAAAATTTTATCAGCCCTTAAAGGCAAACAATTTTGGGCTAAAGCTTTAGTGGTAGTCAGATACCATGGTCATAACAGCCACCACTAAAAAGGAACTCGCAGAGGAGAGTTCATCTACCCATCCTCCCAACAGAGTGTCTTGGACGATGGATAGGTTTGGGATATGGGTTTACATTTCATTGACCTTTGCTGTACGGTCTTTGAACTTTTTGGTACATTTTACCAGACTGCAAAGGGATCTGAACAAGGAGCTGCCGGACAACTTAGCCGGAGCTCTTACTGAGGGAATACAAGAAAAGGTTGCTTCCCAGTTGGCCACCCTGGAGTCTGTGTTGAACTTGTCCATGAGGCTTATTGAGCATGCAGCCAAAGGGACCACTAGAGTGGCATGTTCAGGCATAGCCATGAGACATGCCTGGATGCACCTTTGTGACTTTGTGGAGACATATAAGTCTTCATTTGTCAATGCTCCTTTTGACAGATTATCTGTATTTGGCCTAACTGTTAGAGAAACATTATCAAAGTGTGAGAAGGATGTTAAAACCCTTTCTGCTGTGGGAGTTCATTTTTCCACTCCCCAAGATCCTTTTCCAGGAATCGGAGGATCGGTGAAAAAACGTCATTCAAATAGTCCCATGGGCTTTCCAGAGCATATGTGGAGCCAGTTCCCCCAGGGGCAGAGGAAGAAACCACAATGAAAGATGCTGTCCATGCAGCAGAGGTGGTCCGCAGAACCAGGGCTTCAGGGACTCCTTTCCGAGTATGCTCTTTCAGCATTCCTGAATAGAAGCCCAATTACCTTCCTCTGGAAATGGTCAGGGGATGCTTATCCTTGCACCTAAATGCCTGGCTAAACATAACAGCAGATTCTTGGGTGCTGCAGATTTTTTCCAGGGGTTATAGCATATCTTTTTCCCTTCTTCCCCATATGCAAAAAAAAAAAATTCCAGATGTTCCACCCAGTCAGAGGAAAAAAGCAGTTCTAGAAATTCAAAAACTGCTAGACAAAAGAATCATCCAAGAAGTCCCACCAGACCAGAGAGGATCCAGAGTTTACTCAAGATTCTTTTTAGTGCCAAAAAATACTGGGGACTGGAGACCAATTTTGGATATCAGTGTGTTGAACAAATCAGTTCGACAAACGAAATTCCAGATGATCACAGTACAGTCCATTCTTCCATTTTTAGGAAAGGGCAACTGGATGTGCTCTATAGATCTTCAGGATGCATATTACCACATAAAAATGGACAAGCACTCCAGAAAGTTCCTCTGTATCCATCAGAGAACCAGTCATTACCAATACAAGGTGCTGCCCTTTGATTTCTCCACAGTCCTCAAGGTGTTCACCAAATGTATGGCAGTAGTAGCAGCTCACTTGAGACTGCAAGGATTCTGGGTCTTTCTGTATTTGGACGACTGGTACATTACTGTTCCAACCAGGCATTGATTGATAGAGACAAGTGATTATGTTTTCAACACCTGTGCATACCTAGGAATAACTATAAACCAAGAAAAATCTCAACTGCCTCCAACTCAGAGTTTAGAGTTTATAGGGGCAGTGCTGAATACGACAACTGTAGCATCCCTTCCCCCAGTGAGACTGTAAAATCATAGCCCAGGCTCAAAATATAATTCATAACAAGAAGGTATATGCTCAACTTATTTTACAGGCCCTAAGTTTTGTGGCAGCGACAATAACTCTAGTTGCCCTAGCCAGATATTACAAGAGAATTCTACTCTGGCTGCTGGCATCTCAATGCTCTATGCTATACCAACTCATGTCAGACACCAATCATTGCCAGAAAGATCTAGCTTGGTGGATTCACTCCAAAGAAATTCTCCTGGGCCACCCCTTCATCCTTCCAGAAACCAAGGCCATAGTGACCATGGATGCCTCTTAGATGAAGTGGGGGGCATTTTCTGGGCAAGACTGTCAAAAGCACTTGGTCCCCTTAGAGGCCAACTTTCATATCAGTGTTCTGGAGCTAAGAGTGATGGTTTTAACTTTGCAAGCCTTTCAAACAGCTCTTCCTTTGGGAAGAATTGCAATTCAAATAGACAATATTTTGTTAGCTTGGTACATCAACAAACAGGGAGGAACCAAATCTTATCTCCTTTGTTGAGAAGCACTGAGATTGTGGCAGTGGACGATCTCTTTCAACCGCTTTCTGATAGCAACAAACATTCCGGGGAGTTCCAGTGTGATAGCAGACAAACTGAGCAGATGTATTCTCCAGCCTCACATCCAGACGGACTAGGTCATCCAGACATTCTGAACCTCAAGCTGACAACATGGTTTATCCAGTTCCATTAATTGCCAGGCAAGTTAACCGTTCTTCCCTATTACGCCAAATTATCTTAGCTTTTCATAAGCCTTCCCACCTGTGAGCTATACACTAGTAAGTGGAAGAAATTTACTATTTGGGCTTATAACAGGGATATTGATCCCTTTTCCGCATCTACTGAAAATGTATTAGATTTCTTAGCCTCTCTTTTCAATGCAGGCGCTTCCTCCTCTACCATCAGAATACAACTTGCAGCAATTTCAAATTTCCATAATTGTTTGGAAGAACATTCCTTGGCCTCTTATATACTTTGTAAGTCATTTGTAAAGGGAACACTGTTGTTGAAACCTCCTTTTAAAGATCCTACTCCCCCTTGGGATCTTACCCTAATCTTACTATCCATCATGCATTCTCCCTTTGAACCTCCTGCAGACTGTGATCTGATATATTTGTCTTGGAAAACACTATGGTGGCAATAACCTCTGCTAGAAGGATTTCAGAACTCTAAGCCTTATCAAGTAGACCACCTTATCTGATTTTTCATAAAGACAGAGTTTCCTTACAGACAAACCCCACCTTTCTATCAAAGGTAGCGTCAAAGTCTGACATCAATCACCCTATTAATTTACCAGTATTCTTTTCAATTTTTTTTAACAAATGTGAATACTGTTTACATTTGTTGGGTATTCACAGACAATTACACTTTTTCTTCATAGAAAAAAAAGATGCAAGAAAATCTGGCCAATTATTTGTTTCCTTTTCCAGTACAAGGTTTGGTAAACCAGTCAGCAAAGAGACTTTAGCCAGATGGCTCAAGGATTGTCTATCCTTTATCTATAATAGAAAGAAAACCCACCTGTGTTTTTGGATGAGCTGTTTACATGGTTATCCAAAGAAAGGATCACTGACTATGGCCCCTCTTACGGAATTCTTATCCATTACAACAAAAAGTAGCGAAGGATGATAATCTATTACAAGCCCTTGTAATCCACTACAATAGGGACATATATTCACTCAAGCAAGCAGTAAACTGCCATTGGAATACAGTATTTGGTACTTCCGGGTTAACTAACCAGTTGGTAAACAACCTAGGTTTGTCTACAAAAATAGTAAGAATTTAAAACTGTTATTTGAAAATATGAAAGAAGCATATGCAAGTGTGATTAAGAATGCAGGGATGAAAAGATGGGCTTGTAAACAATGCAGGTTTATTTTACAATGTTAACACTTTTCTGTTACAGGTCATTTGAAATTAATAACAGTGAATGGGAATTATAATTGTGAAACAAATGGTAGTTTACATAGCCTTCTACTCATTCTGTCCTGCATTCCATGTAGGCAAAACTATAGGACCTCTTCGAACTAGAATTTACCAGCACATATATGCTATTAAAAAAGCACAAAATGATAATGCCCTTTACAAGCATTCCACTGTTTGTAAAGATTTTAGGATGTTTGTCTTTGCTATTTTAGAAAAAGTCCCAGTTCCCATTAGGGGAGGGGACTGGGAGCTCCCACTGGAACAACGTGAGTTTTTTTCTGGTAGCTCTTACTTAATGCAGGCATCTTAATAGGTATTAATGACTTTATTAGCATTAAACATATTTTAAAAAGTAAGGTAAATTATCTGAATTTAATATTCTGGATGCAGTGTTATATTTTATTATGCATTATTTTATTACTCATTTCTATGTGTTTTTAAGGATTTTATGTGGTTTTCTATGCAATTTTACTGTATGCATGATAATTATTTAACAATTTTCTCTTTAAAGGAAGTTTTAAGTGTGTATTTTAAGAGTGTAGCTTTACGAATAAATTTTATGCAGTATCTGTTGTTTTTTGTGGCTGGTGTGTCTCTCTAAGATTTAGTTTGGTGCTACTTTTGCTTTTCATATGAAGAAAGGAAGCTTTGTAACTGTTTCTGAAGAAGTTCTACATGTTATAGAATGAAAGCTGTCAACCCTGATTAACTTTTCATTGTCTGTGGCATTCTGTGCAGTGTTTTTTTTTTATTTTCTTTTTACTGAAACTTGTAAGTATAACGCAGTGTAAGCAAATGGGGCGCTTCTCCCGGGCCTCCGCTGAAAATGGGTATAACCCAGTTGGACTTTCCCAGTAAACAAAGAAAAGTTAATAAATAATATGATTTGGAGAGCATTAGGAGTGCATTTATTAAACACACACTGATATGAATTTCATGGAAGTCCTCTCTCTTGCTCTCGGTCTCTAGGGTAGACTCTTGTACTCCTTCCACAGGCCCTGTCTTATCACTGGGAGATTTGGAGCCTAAGAGGAGTTGGGGTCAGGAAGTTAATATCAGTGTTTGCAGCAATTTCATTAGGGCCAGTGCTTGTTTCCAACATCTCAGCCTTTGACCTCTTAGTGTTGAAGCCATACTTGGGTCCAGGAGTACTCAATGGTACATGGTTTGTTCCTGTTGTACAGAGTTTGATTCCCTTAGTCTTCATTTACCTACTGTGTGACCCTGAGCAAGTTACGTAAGCAGACATTGCTCCTAGATCATCCCTGATAAGGGACTGTGTGTCCAGTGGAGCCTACATGGATAACAAGTGATTATTATTGGTCTCTGAGTTGATGTCTGTTGTCAGACCTTCCTGTGTGTTAGCCACATCTGTGTGGAAGTCAGCTTCAATATCAGTTGCATCATCTCCTGCAAACACTTTGCATTCAAAGTACTGGAAATGTTAAACTCACTGTCATGATGTGACTGCTCAGACATATCACCACCTTCATCTCCACCCTAAGATACCAATCAGGCTTTTGCTTTTCAGACCAGTAATGAGTTCCACCAATATTGTAATTCAAAAAGCCTCAAGAAGAGAGAATCTTCAGGGTCAGATCAGTCCTGCTAACTCTCAGAAAACACAACCTTAAGTGCCAAGGGAGAAGGAGTTTAAGTGGAGACACTTATATTCCCCAATGCAATGTCTGGCACAGGACTCAGATTTTGATGAATGGAAGAACTCCCCTCCAGATGACCCCAAGTTTGGCAAAATCCTAGAATTAAAGTAACAGAGTTATTTGCCCCACTGACACCTCCCCTTCCCTGATGAGAAGACTCTGATGGAGGCTTTTCAATCTGTCCTTTGGGTCTCCCTACTGGCCATGTGATTAAATTGCTAGTGAGAAGGACTTGGTTAGAAACCAGTGTAGCTAGGCCCATTCCTGGGAAGCTGGACAAGATCCTACTCTTCCTGAGGACATGCACTACAGGAGCAAGAGTCTCCTAGCTGACATTGTGGTTGAAGTGGTAATAACCAAACAAGAGACATCAGATGAGAGTCCAGCTGTCTATCCTTCAGGTATGGATTGCAGAGTGATGGACAGAATTGTGAAGTGGACTTCTGCACTGGGCTCCTTCACCATCAAAGCCTTAAATAACCTGATCATATGAACAGATTCCACCATGGCCTAGCTGAACAGATGTTTGATGTGTTGAGGCAACTAGTCAATCTCTTACTGGAAGCTAGAGACAACAGTATCCACTATGTTTAATATCTCAAACCTCTCAATGTGCTTGTTACATAATGCAACTGTTGGAGTGGCTAGAGTTGCCGGAATATGCGTCGCTATGAGACCCTATGCCTGGTTGCATCTTTACAACTTTGCAGAGAATTGTAAGGCATCTTTCATGAATGCCACTTTCAATGGGTCAATGTTTTTGGAACTGGCATAAAGGAGAAACGTAAGCCAGGGAACCTTGTTGGCTAGGCTTACATAGGCCCTTGGGCCGATCGTCTAGTACCTACCTAGGAACCTATGAACTAGAAAGAAGACATCAAGTGGACAAAGCATTGCTGTGGGACTCAGGTTCACAAGTCCCCAAAGATCCTTTTCCAGAAATCAAATGGGTTCTAAGAGCTTGTGGTTTAAGAAGTCCATCCTGAAAAGAGCCATCAAAGAGATTCCACCAAAATAGAAAGGAACCTGGGTTTATTCATGATTCATTTTGGTTCCCAAGAAATCAAAGTACCTCAGGCCAATACTGGATCTCAGTGGCCTAAAGAAATACATAAAAAAAACATGTTCCAGATGGTCACAGTGCAATTAATCTTCCCATGTCTGCAGGTAGGAAACTGGATGTGCCTGCTGGATCTGCAGGCACGTATCTGCACATTAGAATTGCCAAGGAGTTCAAGACATTCCTACACTTCAAGGTCAGAGCCAGTCATTACTAGTTCTAAGCCCTGACTCAGTCTCATCACAACCCATATGGTGTTTACCAAGTGCATGACAGCAGTTACCTGTCACATCAGGACCCAATGAGTCCAGATCTTTATGTATTTAGATGACTGACTCTTCATCTCTACCACCAAGGAGTCATTCGTGCAAGCAAAAAATTACCTTCGACTTTGCATGTCCCTAGGGATCTCTGCAGCCAAGTGAAATCACAGTTGGAACCAATTCAAGCTGTTCAAAAATGAATGAAACTTCTAGAGGAGTATATTCTCCCCATTCAAACCTATGTGAATCTGCTCTTAAGTCTCCCTCCACCTATCACCGTTCAAGCCCACAACATTCTTTGTGCCACATGCCAGATTTCACATGCAGATTCTTCAGTGGACATTTAAGATCCAGTAGTCAGGAATTGTGAACATCTTGAGCAAAACTTTCAGATTAGCATTCAAATGCAGGAAGAATATCCTGTGGTGCCTGGATAGCTACAACCTAATAGTGGTAGTTCCACTCACTCTCTCCCTCTTCCATCTGCTGTAATTACAACAATGCCTCTGCCTAGGGCCGAAGAGGCATTGTTCAAGACAGACAGTCCAAGAAGCATAGTCTCCCTCAAGAAGCCAATTTGCACATCAATATAGTGGAGATGAAGGTAGTTCTTGTAGCATTACAGGTCTTTCAGGACCTTCTTCCTTAGGGTGTGATGTCCATAAACACAAACAACACTGCTCTGGTTTGGTATATTAACCAGCAAAAGGGGGGGGGGTCAGGTCATATTTCTATCATAAAGTAATGAGAGTGTGGGAATGAACAATCTCAAAACAATGCTTTCTGACAGCAGTGCACATGCTCAGCCTGTTAAACTACTTAGTGGTAAGGCTTAGAAGAAAAATAATTAGACCCACAAGTAGCACAGGACTTATTCCATCACTGCCAGAAGTCTTGCAGTGACTAGTCTATCCTTTTCCAACATCAAATGCAGTAATTTCTTTCCCCCTCATACCCCTACAGAGGTGCTCCCTAAATGATGCTCTAGTCTAACAGTGGCCATCAGGTCCTCTTTGAGACTTTCTTACTTGTCTACTAATGATAAAATTCACCCTAAAAGCAAAGTTGTGCAGAGCTATGATCTTCCTCATGACTTCAATTTGGTCTTATCAGCTGTGATTTCCTCTGCTTTGGCCTCACACTAGGAAGGTCCCTGTGCTTCTTGATCCCACACTGGATCTCCTGTCCCATCCATCCTAGAGACGTCATTGAGACATCATATTTCTTCAGTAAATTGTGTAGTTTCTTCAGTTGCACTGATGACCAGAAACCCTAATCTCCCTATCAGGATGGTCGAGATCCTTACCATTTCCCAGAAACTATGTACACAAAATGTGCATAAGAGTAAATGGCAATGTTTTTCATTTGGTCTACTCAGAGAGGACTGAATTCCTTCTCTGCCCCAGTCCATTTAGAACTATCCTTTTTGTAATCTCATTTTGATGTAGTATCTAGGTTTTCAACCATTGAAGTTCGAAGGAGTTAATTCTCAATCTCTTGCTTTCCAAATGATCTGCAAAGCTTTCTTAAGACACTTTCTTACTTCAGTCATCTATTAAGGATCATACACCACCATGGAATCTCAATTCTGTCTAATTAGCTCAGCCTCCCTTTGAACTAGACCATTCAGTAGACTTCAGATTTGTATCCTGAAAGGATGCTCTTTCTAGCAGCAAATGCTTCCGCACTGAATTTCAAAACTCCAAGTCGTATCTTGCAAGCCCCCGTCCTTAGTGTTCCATAAGGGAAGGATATTCTTATGTACAAACATTTCCTTTCTGCCCAAGGCTGCTATTGAGTGGACTTTCAAGATGGCTGCACACTGAGTAACAGCCAATTTCAGCTCTCCCTGTGTGAAAACAGAAACTAGGAAGAGAGAGCCAGTGAATGTGTCTTTTTGGGAATTTTTCAGTTACTGGCTAATATGTACACTGCCTGTATGCCAGCAAAGAAGAAATTTAAAGAACCTGAAAGAAAATCAACCAGAAAAGGTGAGGAGAAACTGGCTATGAAGAATTCTACAGCTGTTCAGCAAAAAGAAGTTCAAGTTCCAGCTTTGATGCAAGACATGACTTACAGTAATTTAGAGGAAAATAAGTCAAATGTGCACAGAGCTGATTAAGATAAACAAAATACTGAAGGAGTATATCACTTCAGATAAAATTCTGGAAAATGGAAAAAACTTTAAACAGATATTTCATTGAGCGGATAAAACTGCAAAAATCAAAAGTTGTAATGAAGAAAAGACTGGCTGAGTATAAGACTGCTCAAAAAGAGATGTTTAAAAATGGTAGAATTAGAGGACAGAGCACACAGGGAAACCTGAAATTTTCTTCTGTACCAGAGAGACTGGAAGGAACAGACTGTGTTAATTTTATGAACACACAAATAAGCAACTGGACTGGTATTCCAAAGCAGATGTTACATGAAAGAGCACATAGTGTGTATGCTCTAAACCTGGCCATGAGAAAGCTGCCAAGATTTCTAATACTAAAGAGGTAATCCTACTAGAAGAAAGAGGTTATTCTGACAGAAGGATAAAGTACTGGAAGTTGGAAAGAATAGAGTGTTTGTGGAAAAAAGATTTCTCACTTTACACCAGGCAGAAACAGAGTAAATTTATTCCAGCAGTCAGTGAACATTGAGAAGCAGGTGTGAGATTCAAGCTGCTGTATCAGGCTGTTTTCATAATATTTTTCCCTGATGGGTCAAAGCTATTTTTAGATGTAGGACATGCTAAGGAGAGAATACAAAAGTTTGTCCAATAAAAGCTGAGATATAAAACAGAAGGGGATTCTGTTTCTTATTCTTTTGATAATAAAGGTCACGGAAGACTATGCCAGTGAAACCTTTTCCAATGTTCCAAAGAAAAACACTTATAAGACAGTTGGCTAGAAAAAACAGGAGTACATTGGAAATGACCCAGAGACTGGAGTTAGGAGATGAAGATCAACAGAAAAAAAAAACAAAAAACTCAGAAATTAATGAATAAATATGGGATTACAAAGCATCAATCACATTTGTGAATTACAGAAGAACAAGAAAACCTGAAAATATTGGACGTTTTGACTTTGATAAATGTGTAGGGAGCTCCAAAGCATATACCTAACTTATTAACAGTATTTTTATAAAACATGAAATATACTACATGTTATATAGTAAAGCTTTTTTCAGTTAATTTTGTGTGTAATAGGGATACTAAAGTAAATATGTGCCCTCTCCCCCTTCTTTTTTCTTCTTGTTCAGTTTTAAGAAATGTAGGCACTGCAATGTAAAAAGAGAAGAAAGATTGATGATACAAATAAAATTGCTATGCTTTTTCTTACTTTTGCATAAGGGAAGAACTGGACTAAGGCCTTGACTTGATCCAACAACAGGTTTTAAGTAGAAGCAAGTAAATAAAAGAACAATGAATGTAATGAAAAGTTTTCCTTTATCAAGTAAATGTTCAGAGTGCAACATGAAAAGTTCATAGCTGAAGGCAACTGTCTATCTAATTCTCATGACTATATGGAGACAAGTTCATAAGGGCAATAAAAACAGCATACTTTTTTCTTTCGATGGCTAAAAGATCATGTTTTCTGAAAGTATTCAAGTGGTTTTCTACACCTGTGAGAAGAATAAAGGTAAGACAAAAACAGACAGCACTTAGTGTATGTAGAAGCACAGGCTATACCATGCAGCTTAGCATGGATAGCCTTCATTAACAGACAGCACTTAGTGTATGTAGAAGCACAGGCTATACCATGCAGCTTAGCATGGATAGCCTTCATTACAGGTCAGTTGAAGCCTGTGAGTGTAGCTGTCAGTCTGGGATAATTGTTCCTGTTAGCAGGATTAAACTTCATTATTTGAAGATGTGTGTAGTTTTGTGTGTTTGTATTAAGTTAATAGGTTCTAGTGGTGTGTTTTTGAGGGTTTTCAAAACAAAAACAAAAATTCTTGTAAGATGTGACATAGGTTCAACTGTATAAAAGATCAGCCTGCTAAACATTAGTGTATACATTAACACAAAAGCTGAAACTAGATATTTTACAAAAAAAAAGCTGCTATACATAACAGGTGAGAATAACTTTTATTCATAATGTCAACACTTTCCTTATCATCATTGAATGTGAATGATCTCACAAGTATATACAAAAATGCAGGAGACATATGGAAAGAACTGAGTATGAGAATTTGATAAAGAAAGGATTTTTGGATGGTTATTCAGCAGAATATCTAGGACAAAGGAAAAGGGGAGTACTTACATTAATTACTGGATGAGTATCAATACTGATAGAAGAGAAAAAAGATAATAATGTTAGATTTGTTGTACTAAGGAGCTATTGCCAAGGGAGGAGGATTACAGTGGCATGCAATAAAGTCTAGAAAATTTAGGATATTTGCTTGGATGTGTTTGCATACATATTTTTATACCCCAAGCAGACCCCAAAGAATTTTTTTCTGAGGTAGATTGCAAATGTTGGAGGTGTGATGAGAGAGAAAAGTTCATTGGAAAAGTATTGTTTGGGAGTGTAATGAGTTGGCAGATTTTAAAAATTATCTGTAGACTACTCTGTCAGAAGTACTGGCTGAGCAAATTTTTCTAACTAAGCAAATTATTTTTTGAGCTATGATACAGAATCAGAATTGCCTAGACATAAGACTTTGCTGAGTTTAATTCTGGTGACTGCCAAAAAAAATTTACTAGAAAATGGAAATCAAAGTAGTGAATATAGTAACAGAAATAAAATAACTGGACGTGGGATCTTTAGAAAATGGTAGGAACAAATTACATAAAAGCAAAAAATGGGAATTGTGGCAGCAATACATGCTGAATAATATTTTGGAGGAGGAATGAGGTTTAAGGGAAGGTGGGAATTGAACTATGTAATGTTTGACTGACAAATACTGTATAGAAGGTTATATGTGACATATAATGTTTGCAACTGAAAATACGTCATTATGGTTTGTTTTCATTTATATAAATGTATGCTTGCCTATGTCATAAGTGATAATTCAATAAAGATGTTTCTTGATAAAAAGAAGGTAGATATTGAATCTACTGTAAACCAGCCAATACAGTTGTCTACTTTTTTCCTTCCACGTGTAACTGTGAATAATTCCTCCTTCACTGTATGGGTGTTCATAGACAGTTGAAGTTTTACATAGAATGAACAAAACTATTTTGATACAATCAGTTATTTGTAGCCTTTTTTAAAGCCAGATTGAGACAAAGGTTTCTAAAGTTTTGTTAACCAAATGTCTGCCCAAATGCATTACTCATTTTTATGCTTCATCTAACAGATTACTTCTACACAAACCAAAAGCTAGTTTGACCAAGGCTGTTGCTATTTCCTTTGTCTTCTTTAAAGACTCAGTTGATGATATTTGTGCAGTGGCCACCTGGGCATATTCGCATATCTTTGGATGTTCAAAGTGGAGATATGATGATGATGATGGTGTGTGTGTGTGTGTGTGTGTGTGTGTGTGTGTGTGTGTGTGTGTGTGTGTGTGTGTGTGTGTGGGGTATTTTAAGAAATGAGGAGTGAGTAAGATTTCAGATGCAGATCCTTGAGGAGACTAACAGTAGCTATACAGAATACTAGATTCATAAAGTTGCAGAAAGTATTCTAAGAATAAGCCAACATGGGAATGGAGAAAAACATTTTGACAGTAGGGCTAAATGCAAGTTGGGGTGCAGAAAATAGGCAAGAGGGGGTTGGAATTTAAAATAGAAAAGTGGCAAAGGAATCAAGGTATTGGGGACAAATAACTTGAGAGGGAAAGGTAATGAGTGGTATGAGACCAAGAAGAAATTTGGATTGTAAGTGAGGGTGGTGGCAGCCCAGAGGATCACCCAGTTATCTCAGATTCCTCTGTTGTGACCCTGTCAGAGGCTGACATCACTCCATCTTCTCATACATCATCGGAGTCTCTGCAAACATGTACTCTGGATGTTGAGGGGGAACCTCGGCTGATTATTTCTGAGGAGGATACTGCAAAACCTATTTTGGGAAGAGATTCCTACTACATCTGCTGAGGTCTGAACCTCCTAGGGGTTTTAAAGCAGATCTCAGAAGAAAAAAAACAGGCATATTTCCCTTGCTGCTAAACATCCCCAGGATGAATGGCAGGATTTTACCCACAGGTTGTTTAATGCCTTAATGGCTTTAAAGCCTCCACAACAAGTTTCTGTGCCTGCTTCTCCTTAGTCATCTACTCCTCTTAAGAGGCCCAGAGAGCAGGAATCCTCTGAAGAGGATTTGGATTCTGAGGGACACTCATTTGGTATATTCCTCTCAAATCCCTTTTCCCTTGGGTTGTGGATCTGAGAAGGAAGACTATGTTAGTCCAGACACACCCTTAGAAGAACTCTACTCTGAGGACACTATTTCTGATGGAATATTTCAAATGGGACTATTCTCAGGTTTCTGATATTCAAAAGATGTATTATGAACTCCTCCAGATGGAATCTTCTAATCATTCTGCTGTACCTCCAGTCTTGGCTGCTCTTTTAGATAACTTTTCATCAGCCATGTTGGATCCTCCTCTTGATAATAATACCTTTGTTGTTCTACTGCTGCTGAGCTTTTTAAATCCCTCCAGAATAATGGCAAGTCCTTACAGGAATTGAAGCATGTTTTTGTGTCTCCTATCATTAAGAACCAGAGGAATTATCCATCCAAATCTGGTTTTGTATGCAGACAGCCTCACCCTCCTCCTAAAGGTAAGAAGAGTTCTAGGCGTGGTCCCCCTGCTAAATGTACTCAGACTCCTACTTCTCAAAAGCCTCCCTTTAAAGTAAAAACAGGTTCTATCTGACAGTTTCTTCCCCTTTCCCTGGCCAGGTTCCCTTATCCCTTGTTCTTTCCTTGCCTCTTCCCAATTGGTTAAAGGTCACTCAAGACTCTTGAGTTCTGTCCATTATCCACCAGGATATTTCATGGTGTGGAAATCCTTTCCAACTTTTCTGGTGTCATCCTCCTCGAGAACTGCTTCAGGACCGCTTGCCTTAAAGCATCGTTCAATATGTGCCTTCTGCCTGAAAAGGGAAAGGGTTTTATTCCAGGATGTTTCTGGTTGCCATGAAGATAGGCACTTGGAGACCCATTCTGGATCTTTCTAAGCTCAACACATTTCTAAAGGTCCCTTCCTTTTGGATGTTGCCCCTTCAAACCTTTTCCCCCTCTTCTTCTTTCTCACGCTTTTTTAGCATCCCTGGACCTCAGGTATACCTGTCTTCACATCCACATTCAACCCCTTTTCAGGAAGTTTTTATCTTTATCTGTTTCTTCCTTACAATTTAAGTTCTCTGCTTTGCCCTTTGGCCTTTCTACTGCCCCAAGAGTATTCACCAAATGCCTCGTTCCTGTCAATGCCTTTTGCAGGGTAAGAGGGGTTCAAATCTTTCCTTATCAGGATGACCTCATTCAGGCTTCATCCCCCGAGTACTTGCTTCAGCATCTTCAGTTTGCAGTTTATCTCTTACAAAGCCTGGGGTTTGTGATAAACTTTCAGAAATCAGTCCTGGTTCCTTCTCAGGATCATGTTTTTCTTGGTTGCAGGATCCAGATCATTCTCATGCTGCCATCCCTGCTTCCACCCAAGGCTCTCTCTCTCTTATCTCCTTTTTTCACTCTCTTCTTCCTCTGGCTTCAGTCACAGCCAGGGATTGCTTTTCTCATTGTTTAAGGATTCATGGCCTCCACAATTCCTATGCTGTCTTTAGCCAGACTCCATATAAGAAAACTACAGTGGCTCCTATACTCAGTGTAGCTTTAGCACTTTCATCCACTGACTTTCCTTGTTCCTTTCCTTCTGTGCCTTAAAAATGAGCTTCAGTGGTGTATTTATCAACTTTCTCTCAACCCAGGACTTCCTTTTCAACTCCCAGTCCTATCTTAGGAGCATTTTTTGGATGCCTTGGACAGGGGGTGGTGAACTTCCTTCAGTTTTCTTAAGGTCTGTGTCTCTGGCCTCCTTATCAGAGGTCAGATCATATCAACATAAAGGAGATGAAAGCTCTCCTCCTAGCTCTTCAGACTTTCCATTCTCTCTTACTCCTAGACCTCTCAAACTCTTCACATACAATACCAGAGTAATGTGGTATATCAACAAGCAAGGGGGACACCATCCTACCTTCTTTGCAGACTTGCTCTTCAGGTCTGGGATCTAGTGTCCAATATCAAGTGATGCAGATGATTCTTCAGGCTGTTTACATTCCTTCAGAGCAAAATATATTGACAGGCTCTTTGAGAAGGTCCAGTACACAGGCTCACAAATGGATGTTTCACAGAGATGTGTTTCTGGACATTGTCCATCGGTGGGGTACTCCACATGTAAATCTTTTTCTTTTCCCTTTGAACAGGCAACTTCCTCTTTTCTGTGTCAGAGTCCTAAGTCCTCTGGCCTAGAAAGTGGATGCCCTGTCTTTCCTTGGAATGGAATGTTTCAAAAGTGCCTTCCATCCTCTTCCACTGATTCCAAGGGTCCTGCTCACGATCAAGTAAGGCACTTCTTGGTGACTCCCTTTTGGCCTAGACAGCCCTAGTTCCCTCTTCTTTATCTATCCATGGGCAATCACCACAAGTTACCTCACAGGGTGGACTTTCTCACACAAGACAAGGATCCATCCTCACTTTTCCACTCTTCAACTGACTCTGTGGATGATAGAGTTTTGTTCCCTTTTAGGCACCTTTTTTTTTGAGAACGTGCATAAAGGTTCTGCAGGAGGTTAGGAAACCCACTATTAGGAAATCATATTTGTTCAAATGAAAGAGATTTTCTGTATGACGCCTTTCTCATAACCAATATCCATTTCTGTGGCGATCCCTGTAGTTCTCTCTTATCTGTGTGAATTGCTCCATGCTGGGATAGCATATTCTTCAGTTAAAGCTTACCTTTCAGCTATTTCTTCTTGTCTGTCTCTGAGTCCTTCTCTTGTCTCTTGGTTTGAGGTCAAACAATTTCTTAAAGGAATATCCATATTTATGGGGACATGATAAAATGAAGTATTTAGGAGTATGGATGAGAAATTACTCTGGGGTGGCAGCTAAGGATATGTGGGAAGAGACTAAATAGAAGATAATACAAAAATTGAGAAACTGGAAGTTTTGTTATATGGATATGGATACCCAAGATACAAGCCATTAAAATGTTTTTAGTCCCTTTTGTCTTATCCATAGGTCAGGCATACTTTCAACCGGAGAAGTTGTGGAAAGCAAATAAAAAAAAGAGTTGAAGGTTTTTATCTGGGAAAGGATGACAGCAAGGGACAAGTGGGATAAGCTGATTCTACCAATAGAACAAGGCGGACTAAGATTACCTAATTTGAGGGAGTATTTTAGAGCAACACAGCTAAGGCTCTTGTATATAACACAAGCAGAAAACTATAATTCAAAATGCAACAAAAAGAACCAGAAGTCCACCATTCTATTACTTGTATTTTAATAAAATCAGTAGGATAAAACAAAGCTTTTGAGTAAAACTATTCCTCAGTGTATAAAGCACAAAACTGCATTTCCTTCTTATACATTACACACAGCCAAACAATTAACACATCAATTAAGAATTTAAAGTGCCTCATTAACATATACAAAAGTTTTTATGCACACACACACACACACACACACACACACACACACACACACATTTAAAAACACAATATTGCACACATGACTACACTATTTCTTCTTGTCATGTTTCTATTAGTGTAGTCATGTGTGCAATATTTTGTTTTTAATATATATATATATATATATATATATATATATATATTTTTTTTTTTTTTTTTTTACTGGGGCACTTTAAATTATTAATTGAAGTGTTAATTGTTTGACTGTGTGTGATGTATAAGAAGTGAATGCAATTTTGTGCTTTATACACTGAAGAAGAGTTTTACTCGAAAGCTTTGATTTATCCTACTGATTTTATTCAACTGTAATAGAATGGTGGACATCTGTTTTTTTTTTTAATTTTTTTATTTATTTATTTATTTATTTATTTTTGTTGCTTTTTGAATTGTGTGCCTGAAGTTCTTCAGCTGTTTGGTGTATTTGCTTGGACTTTTTTTAAAAACTATAATTCAAAGTGGAAAGGAATGATGCTGACCCAGGGAGGAAGTTCAAGAAATAAAGAGAGATTGGGATTTTGGATGCAGACTGTTAAGGATAACAACCAAAATCATACAGAGTATTATATTCATAAAATAGCAGGGAGTATTCTAAAAACCAAACCAGCACGAGAATGGAGGAAAGAGATTTTGCCAATAAGGGTGACTGTGGTCATTGGTATTTATTGAAAACCGGCAAAGGAACCAAGGTTTTGGGAGCAAATAACTAGAAAGGGAAAGGTAATACAATAGGAAGAGGCCAATAATTTATTGGACTGCAGGTTAGAGATTGCCTTCCCTATCAAGGATTGATATCAGAGTATAAGCAAAAAGAAAGAAATAGGGGGCTCCTAAATTAAAGACCAACACTGGTAGAGTTTTTAAAAGAATCTAGAACAGAAGCTGACTTTAAAAAAGAAATAATTAGTAAAGCATGTAAAATATTGCATGATAATTATAAGAAAAAAATCAGAGGAGCTTAGAAATGATTGGGACGAGAGATTGGATAAACAATTCACAAAGAGACAATGGGGTGATATATGTATATCTCCCAAATATGTAACAAAGTCTAGAAGATTTAGGATCTTTGTCTGGGGGGAGGGGTTACATAGGTATTTTTATACCCCAAATAGACTCCAAAGAAATTTTCCTCAGGTAGATGGCAAATGTTGGAGGAATGATGGCCAAGAAAGAGGTAGCTGGGAACATATTTTTTGGGAGTGTAATGATCTAGCAGACTTTAGGGATTCCCTGCAGACCACTCTGTCATAGATGCTGGGTGAGCAGATTGGACTGACTGGGGAGATGACTTTTTTGAGTTATGCTACAGAATCGGAATTGCCTACACATAGTAAAGCCTTGCTGAATATAATTATGGTGGCTGCCATAAAAGCAATTACTAGAAAATGGAAATCAAAGTCTAGACCAACTTTATTAGAAGTAGTGAATATAGTAAGAGAGATAAAACAACTGGAACTGGGATCTTTAGAAAAGGGAAGGAGCAAACTACATAGGAAAAAATGGGAATTGTGGGAACAATGTATGCTGAGCAGGAATGAGGTTTAAGAGGCAGGATTTCAACGAGCCATATAATGCTTAACTGAAAATGACTGGATGGTTTATAAGTAATGTATAATGTGTGTAACTACAGTTGTCTGAGCAGCCAGGTGCTCCAGATTGTGCGGAATCCTCCGCATTTGGGATTGATTTAACCCACTGTTCTGCATTGAGCAGTGGTGGCTCTGCTTTACAATTTTGACTGGCTTGTATACGGCAAATAAAGCCAGTCAACATCGCGGTATACAAGCCAATCAAGCATCTGTTCCTGATGCAAAGGGAGCCAGTCAGGAGGCACAAAATGTGGCCAATCACATGCCAATACTAGTTTTCGCGCTGCTACGGTATCTGTAAGATGGGTGTGCTACTAATGTTTTTATATTGTTTCGTGAATTATGACTGAATATTTGGATCAGAAATCATGAAAGGGATGCTTTCAGCAGGGCCGTCTCATGTATAATGCCTGTTTGTTCAATAAATCATTTGGTTGTAAACAACTTTCCTTACTGAAGTGTGAATTTTGACTTTTGCGCTCATCCGTGTTCTGTTTCAGATGTGCTGTGTTTCTCATTAATTTCCCTTCCCCAGTACTAGGTTACGGAATTTGGTGGGCTTGAAATAATGGTTAGCACCACTGACTACAGACTGATTCTGAGGGACACTGGCAGTAACTACTCATTCAAACACAAACTGTCAGTTTCAAGTATGGCTGTAACAGTGTGTGGCAAAAGCAATTCTTTGCAATGCATACTGAGTGTATGACAATCTGTACTCATGCATTATAGTACGAAGGAGTGTGTGGCACTGTGTGTTCCTTTAAACTCCTGAAACTGATGGGATTACTGACCATTCTCACATATTTCATTCAAACATTAATTCATTAATTCTCCTGGTGCCTGCTTAATCCATGGGGGAAGGGGGGGCTGAAACCTGTTTTGGTTTTTAGTGAACAGAGTGTAGACAGACTAATTCCTGACAGTGTGCCATTACATCTCAGTATCTCACACCACCTTAGACTTAATTTTGTTTATGTATTATGGCATGTAGGACACATTAGAAAAGGGGATGGTTTAAATTTACATACACCTTACTGTATATTATTCATGTACTGTCTCCTCATGTTTCTTTGTAATAGGATGTTTTTTGATAACTTTTTGAGGTATTTGCAGCTGTTTTCCTGGCTTCTGGCAGAACATTGCGCATACTGAAATAGGACATGTTTCTATTTTATAGCAACCAGTATGATGTCATAAGGTTCAACACAAAGGGTAGTGTCTCACATGTCTCACAATTTATTGTAGTCTATAGATGCTGCTGCAGTGGCAGGGAGATTGATCTGTATTGGATACATACCTCTCAACTGTCCCTGATTTTGACTCAAATTTTAACTCTGTCCCTCTTAATCCCTCCTAAAACTAGTGACTTTTGAAGGAAAGGCGGTGAATTACACTTAATGAATAATGACAATAATTAAGAGTTATAAACTTCTTTTACTTCAGAAAATGTGTATTAATTCATATGCTCTGATTCTGTCAATATTTCAAGTTAATAGCACTAATATTTTAAAAGTGTCCCTGATTGTCCCTGTTTTTTTCTTGACTTGTCCCTGATTCTGTTGAAACTTGTCCCCAATTGTTTGAGAGGTCTGATTAGATAGTTGTGTGTGTCTGTTTCTGTTTGTCTGTGTGAGTCATTAAATACTGCTTTTGTCAGCCAGGAATAAAGGACTATGTTAATGTGAAGCAGGAAGGTTTCTAGTTAGTACTATGTTCAAGGTATCCTTTTTGTGCAGTGCGAAAGTAGGGTGTTTTGACTGTTTGTCACTCATTGCAATAGTCTGTGTTCCACATTGGGCTCTTAGCAGGTTGAGACCTATGACAGTTGTTTCAATAGCATCTGTGATGTAAACTGTTTACAACTAAAGTGGTATAATTTTGTATGTTTTTCATTTATATAAGTGTAAGATTGCCTTTGTCAAATGTGAAAACTTAAAGATGTTTGAAAAAAAAATAATATATAATGAAAAAAAAAAGCCCAGCAACTACAAACCTAAAGCATTTAAAGCAGTAACACACTGCAACAGCAACACATACCAGGGTAACCAAAAAAGGGAGTGGTGCTGGAAAATCCTCTGCTGAGGGGATGTTACTCTCAGTAGCAATCTAACCAGATTCATAGGAAAGAAAGAAAAATTTCTCATAAAAGATTCCAACGTATCAGGGATATTGAAATAAGCATAAATAAAATAAATAACTGCATCAGGAATGCTAGAACAAGGGGCAAACCTGGTGTTGTTTAGTACCATGTCAACAAGATCCAGAGAGTGATGGTGGTGTACACAGCATTATGGGTAAGGGGAAGATTTGAAGCACAGGTAGATTCTCTGGAACTTTCTATAGAATGCCCACAGGAACTGGAGAACAAAGAATGTGCCCTCAGTTTAGAAGAAAATGATCTAAGAGAAGAGTTGCTTGATTTAATAGAATGGATAGACATATTAAGATCAATGAAAGAAGTAGACTGCATAAGGTCAATAAAACCAAAAGTTAGAAGTCTGATAAAACATGAATGCAGTGATTAGGACTGTCCATAGAGATTTATGTGATATAACAGAAGTAAATAGGATACATTACTGTGCAGCCAAATTAATTACAGATAAAATCCTACTACAAGAACACAGTGTAGAAAGGGAAAGGATGGGAAGAACTTGAATGCCATCATGGAAGTATCGAATAGAGAAAACTATAAAGCAATTAAGACAAGAAGTGTCCATGTTAGAAGAAGGAACAGATCAACAAAAAAAAATTCTCAGAAAGATAGACATGATAAAAGCAAGGAGCAGTATTATAATAGATCAGGATTTATCGTGCGATATCCAAATAAGAAACTAAAAATATCAGCACAGACAGAAAAACTTAGAAGATACACACATAAATATAAAGGAAAAGTGCAAAATAAGCAATTTATTGATGATGCAAAAAAAGTTTTATAGAGAATTGGGAAACAAAGTAAAAGAAATTGAAAGACCACCAAAAAAGGAGAAATAGATATATTTTGGAGAAATATTTATGAAGATCCTGTGGAACATAGCAAAGATGCTAAATGGATAGAAGAAGTTAAAGAAAGAATACGAAGGTTAAATGTACAGGATATGAAATGGGATGAAGTAACGGCCAAAGAGATTAAAACAAACTTAAGGAAAGACCTCTAAATAGAAAACCCCAGGCCCAGATGCAGTACCTAGCTTCTGGCGAAAAGTACTAACATCTTTGCACGAAGATTTAGCCATGAGTAACAACTATTTGTATGCACACCCCAAACAGACACCAGCCTGGCTAACAGAAGGAAAAACAATCCTCCTACTTAAGAGTGAACCTGCAAGTTACCCTAAAAACTATAGACCAGTTACTTGCCTTCTGACAACATGTAAACTATATTCTGGATCTGATGCCGAGAGAGTTATAGACATTTAGAAGAAAACTCAATTATGGCAAGAGAACAAAAGGGTAATAGAAGAAAATCATATGGAACAAACAATCATTTGTTGTTAAATAAAATCATACTTGAGAACTGCAAAAATGGGAAGAATCTAAGTATGGCATGGATAGACTTCAAAAAAGCGTTTGACAGTATCCCACATTCATGGATAAAAGAGTGCTTAAAAATGTATAAGATACATCCTACACTGATAAACTACATCACAGCAACCATGAAACAGTGGCAAACCACTTTGCAGTTAAGCCATGATAAAGGACAAATTATTATTCCAGGGATAAAAATTCAAAGAAGGATATTCCAGGGTGACTCCCTGTTACCGCTGCTCTTTTGCCTTGCCCTTAACCCATTAAGCTGTCTGCTTAACAGATTAGATCATGGCTATAATTTGGCTCCTAGAAAGCAACAACTTGTAAAAACTTCTCATCTTCTCTTTATAGATGATTTAAAACTGTATAGCTCATCAGATGAGGAACTGAAAGCACAACTGCTCGTGGTCAATACTTTTTCAAACGCTATAAGAATGTCATTTGGTCTTGATAATTGTGCAAAAGCAACCTTTAAAGCAGGAAAGCTGTAGCACCAAGAAAGCATCAGTTTGGGACAAGAATGTGATATAAAAGAACTTGAGCAAGAGGGATTGTATAAATATTTGGGAATTGATGAATGATCAACAATAAAACATGAACAAATGTGAATAAAACTCAGTAAGGAATATTTTAGAAGACTTAATCCCGAAAACAGTGTTGACATCTAGGAACAAAGTACAAGCTATAAACCAATTTGCTCTTCCTGTCCTAACTTACAGTTTTGGAATGATTGACTGGCCCCAAAAGGTGTTGGATAGGTTGGGTAGGAAAACGAGAAGGATGCTTCATGCTCTTCAAATGATTTATAAAAATCAGTGCATAGCAAGACTATATATTCCCCATTCTGAAGGAGGTATGGGCCTCCTCAAAATTGATTACATGTAGAGATCTGCAATTGTGGGACTGCATACACATCTGCTGACCACACAAGACCCAAACATAGTGAAAGTTTTGAAACATGAGAATAAATCTAAGATGACTTCCCTGCTTAGTCTAGCAGAAGCATATCGGCATCAAGCGGGAATGGAAGTCAAATCAGAAGTAGATAAAAATCATGTAGCAAATGAATGTGCCAAAAAATAAATAAATAAAGAATATAGGTGAAGGATCAGATGAGAATGTAAGAAATGTGTAAAATGCATAAATATAGTTGCAAGTATAGAAAACTCCTGGAACAACCTCAAGTTGATCAAGACTGAATGCAGGAATGACGTGAATTCAAACCAAAAGATCAGAGGTTAATATTGGTGGCCCAAGATAGTGGACTATGTACACATTGGTTTACAAAGTCCATTGAACCTATGAGAGGAAACAGACAAATGTAGGTTTTGTAAAACAGAATTGGAAACAGTTGCCCACCTTGTTGCTGGTTGTGACATACTAATGGCAGAAAGACTATATAGTGAATGGCATAATAATGTGGCAATACTGGAGATTGTGCAAACATTTTAATACTGAAGTAGCTGAAAAACACTGGAAATATAAGCAACAAAACATCGTAGAAAATTATTAAGTCTACATCATATGGGATCACCCATTACCAGCACTTCAAAAGATGTGAAAAAATCAGATATAGTAGTCAATGAAAAGAAGGAAAAAGCATTGATCATTGAAATCGCTACACCCAGTGAGTACAGTGTCTTGCAGACAGAGACGCAAAGTTATAAAATATCAGGATTTGCAGATAGAAACGAGAGCAATGTGGAAAAAAGATACTTAAACAGTTCCAGTAATAGTAGTAGGAGCAATGGGTCTTATACATTATGTTGCCGATGCATGTAACTCTGTATGAAATGCAAAAGGAGTCATTACTGGGCACATTGCAGGTGCTGCGAAGAGCGCTTATGGCTAACATCAAAGATTGAAACAATACTAATTTCATGAACTTTAATCATACTTTGACTTAGGAATGGGGTCCATTCCCATCATGGTATTAGAAACCCAAAAGACTTGGATAAATTAAAAAAAAAAAAAAAAAAGCAACGAAAAGATCCAGAGAATGATGGTGGTGTACATAGCATTATGGGTAAGGGGAAGATTTGAAGGTTGTTTAGTTTAGATTGGTGCAAAGCAGTCAGAGCTGGTGTTTCAGTCCTAATGAACAGAATGAACAAGACAATATCAGTTGTGAATATATGTAGTAAGGCTACAATATGCCTACCCTTAAGAGAGTAAATGGGTTGTGCACTGTATGTTTTCCCAGAATAAAGTGGAGTAAAATTTCATATTCTTTGTGCATTACCAAAAATGTATGAACTTACCATATGCTTACACTACAGATGCCACCCCTCCTGAATATGCTAAGAGTTTTGGTTGTTCTCCCACTTCTCAAAGATGTAATTCTTCTTCAAGTGGGATCTAGTTGATTCACTGACTGCAAAATCTGTAACTGCCAGTATAACTAAAAATCACTTTCAGAGACCACTGAGGTTGTCTTTTTTTCCCACTACTGGGGTGGTAGTGGACTAAGTATATATATATAGTATATATATATATAAGCCAGGGAGTGTGGGAGATCTTCTTCAGTTGGAGGTGAGGGGGGCTTGATCTCTGCAAAAAAAAAAAAAAAAAAAAAAAAAAAGGTATTTACTACTAAAAACAGTTTTCAGAGTCACAGTGATGTAAAACTCAGGAATTGTCATCACTGAATGAATATGAATCATTTTAAAACATCCTGACAGACTACGAAATCCTTATAGCAGAAATCTTCAAGGGTAGAATGTCAGTTGGATGATTATTTTTCTTTCACTGCCTTTACCATAAGGCTAGTCTCTAAAGCCTCTAAATGAATGTATATGTTCTGCAGCCTTCAAAAATTACTCAGTTTTATTCTGAACCTTTCTTGACCTGGAAAGGATGAAAAGGCTCTAAGATTTTCACCTAAGTGAAATGAAATGGCTCTAAGATTTTCTTCTAAATGCCTTCATTTAACATTGAGGGATTCCATTTCTAACAAAGAGCACTGCTCTAAGACATTTTTTTAGGACAAGTCTGTCTTTTCAGAAATAGCATGATTAAACAGTAAAGCAAAGTTGTGTAAATAAACTTATCATTACAGTAAACATGTGAATGATCACTGCTGCAGTGGCCTTTGCTATATGGGTTATATCCTGCTAGGTAGAAGTATATACAGAGCAGCAAGTTGCTGCTTCTAGAACACTTATGGAGACTAACCCTTTCCAAAAAGTCACAGATGAATCTGAGGCCCTGGTAGAATGTGCTTTGACCCTGCCTGAAATAGTTTTGTTATTGTGGAAATAACAAATGGTAAGAGCCCGAGACAGCCATTTGGAAATAGTCTGCTTTGATGTTGTTCCTTCTTTTTGCCTTCACAGGAACTGAATAACTGATCTGAAGTTCTGAAAGATTTTATTCTGTCAAGATAGTACCTGAGTTGTCTGTGGACATCGAAGGTAGGAAGTATCCTTCTTCCCTCAGTTTTGGGTTCAGAAAACAACACAGGGAGGTGGATAGTTTGCTTAAAGAAAACTTGGATACCACTTTAGACATAAAATAAGGTTTAGTTGTCAAAGAAACTGTTTTTATGAAAAATGAGATAAGAATTTGCAACTCAGATACTCGTCTTGAGAACCTCAAGTAAGTCAGATGAGCTGTTTCAAATTAAGATCCGAAGGAGGTGCCACCGTTTTTCCTGGAAGTCTCTTACGTAATGCCCCATTCAAAAACATTTTGACATAAAAATGAATTGAAAGAGAGAGATCCATGGACAGACATTCTGAAATGGCCAACAAATGAACTTCAGCAGAGGAATAAGACAGGCCACAGGAAAATAACTCACACAAATTTTGCAAAACTAGAGAAACATTAGCCCTGAACAGGTGTTGTTTATGTTGTTGTCACCAAATGGAAAGAATTTTCTATTTGCATATATCTGATTTTCTAGTAGCAAGCTTTCTTGCCTCCAATAAAACCTGTTGCATGTCCTCAGTAAACAGGTGCCGAAATGATATTAAGGCCCAGTCTTATAGTCAGTCAACTGAAGTTGTTTATGATTGAGATGTATCAAACATCTCAATTCATGTGTGGCTAAATCCAGTCTGTAAGGAAGCTTGTGGTAATTGCCCCTGGCCAGTTCCAAGAGACGGGAGAACCACTGTTGCCTGGGCCAAAAGGGAATCACCACAATGATCTTGAGAGATTTCATCTGAATCTTCTACTTCTAAAGTACTGTGGATATCAGTGGAAAGGGTGGAAAGACATGCAGGAACATTGCTGTCCAAGGAAAAGAAAAGGTATATGTCTTTCAGGCCTTCTTGCATGAAGTCATGGAACATATTTTTTTCCAGCTGATTTTTAAAAGAGAATGAAAAAAGGAACTCCCCACACATGGATGACATCTTGGAAGACCCCCCCCCCCCAATCTAGTTTCCATTCATGCCTTTGTACTGCTCAGCTTGTTTGCCACACCGTTTTGCTCTGATGGAATGTAGGATGCCTGTAGAGTGAAATTGTACTGTAGAGTTATATCCCATGCTAACATGGCTACTCTGCAAAGGATTTAAGTTCTGGTTTCCCCTTGCTTGTTCATGTACCACATCACTGTTGTATTGTCTTTAACAATTTAAAGTAGTCCTAGAGCCCAAATGTGATTCAGGAAGTTGAGTGGCTTGATAGGGGCAAGCAGATATTTAGCATCTATTTTATGCTTAAGCACTTGGGTCTGTCTGCTTGGCAAACAGTGTCAAGGGGGATAAAACTGCATGATATTTGGGACAACAAAACGTCTAAGGCATTTGTTGGGACCAACTGCTATGGAGCAAGAGAAGAAAAGGGGAGACCTGGATTCCAGGATATTTGATGTCTCTGCCAAGTAATTTCTCTTCTTACAAATCCCAGAACAGGAATCTGAAAAGATAATGATTGTTGGTGATGGGACCAAAGACACTTCAGATACCATTTTATTTTTCTCATGTTGAGTCTTGCCAGAGATATTATGAGAATGATAGATGCCATTTGACTCAGAATCCTGAGGTGTTCCCTTACAGTGGCTGAAGTCTAAATTGAAAACCCCAAGATAGATCTAAATATAGCTCCATTTTTTTTCTTGTAGAAGAAAATCTCTGAACTGAGGTGTCTAGTAGATCCTCAGTAACACTGTCCTGTGTGATGGAATCAAAAGAGACGTTTGAATGTTCTGCTTGAATCTCAGGCTGTGTTTGAGATCTCTCATTAAAGTGAGAGATTCCGGACACTTTAAAAAAGACTCTGTAAAGATAAGCAAGTCATCTAAATATGGGAAGATGTGGATACCTTGTAGCCTGCAATGGGTTATGACAGGAGCTAGACATTTTGTGAATGCTCTTAGGTTCATAGGTTCATACTAGGCTATCTGCCCTAGGGCATTTACAAGCCTAGCCAGAGTGTGTTTGGCTTTCGCCACCCATTTTAAATTTATTTTGCTATGCCCTATTTCGAGGTTAGTATACTGTGCCTCTGTCTAACAGTGACACAGAAGTGATACCAGGGGTAAATCTACGATCTCCCATCCACTCATCAAGATTCCTCTTGAAGAGAGTCAATGAGGGACTCTGCCTAACCTGGACTGGGATTTTATTCCAGAGTGAAGGGAACCTCTGGGTTATGAATCTGTCCCTCCAGCATGTCCTATTTATTTCAGTGCTGAGGTTCAAGTCTCTTGAGCGCGTAGCTCGATGGGATTTGGATTTTCTGAGGTGCAACATGTCCATTAATTCCGGGTTGGACATGGCTTTATACGTCAAGCACAGATCGCCTCTGAGCAGGTGGTATGCCACTGAGTAGAGCTGGAGTTTCTTTAACCGGGCAGCATATGGCATCTGTTTGAGCCCTTTGATCCTCTTGGCAAGGTACGTTTGAGGTCTTTCCAGTTGCTGCAGGTGTCTGGTAAGGTACATCCCAAAAGGGGCATTGTACTCAGTTATGGGCCTGATGAGGGATAAGTAAAGAGGCACGATGACCTCCCCTGATCTAGATGTGAATCCCTTCATGATTAGGTGAGCTATATAAAATGTTTTTCTAACCACTTTGGCCACGTGGTTGTCGAATGAGAGATTGCTATCAACTTGGGTCCCCAGGTCCCTAATTACTTCTTCCGTACTTAATGGATTACCACCTATGTGGTAATTTGTGGGCACTTTGTTTTTGCCAAAGGGGATGACTATACACTTTTTGGCGTTTAGCTTGAGACCATGGCTCTGGCACCAGTTGTCTGTTTCTATGAGGCCCTTTTGTAGGATGCTTGTGTCGGCTGGAGAGTCGATTATGGTGCCCAGTTTGCAGTCATCTGCGAACTTGGTCAGCCACAGTCCTTCCGTGTTGGCCTGTACCTCCAAGAAATATATACCAAACAAGAGAGGTCCCAGGACTGAGCCTTGTGGGATGCCACTTGTAACTGGTTTGGAGTCTGACATGGCTCCAGCAAATCTAACCAAGTGGGTTCTGTCCTTGAGCCAGTTTGCAACCCATCTAGTGACATAGGGGTTTATATTTAAGCTGGTGAGCTTATCTATAATGCCCGAGTGGGGTATTGTATCGAAGGCTTTTGCGAGGTCCAGGTAGGCTGTGTGGACCACCTTCCCCTCGTTAATGGCCTTGGTGACTGTTTCAAAGAAATCAACAAGGTTTAAGAGGCAGGATCTGCCCTTAACAAAGCTGAACTGGGTAGGATCCAGTGTCTGTAGGTCCCCAATATCTTTATTTATGAGGTCCATGATGATCCTTTCCATAGCTTTGCAGACCAAGATAGTCAGGCTTTTGGGGCGATAGTTTCCAGGATCTGTTGAGGCACCACCTTTGTGGAGAGGGTCCACTGTTGCTGTATGCCACTCTTTGGGTACATATCCTGTAGTAAGGCTGAGATTGAACAGCAGTTTTATGTTTGGGTTTAGTTCTTCTTGGAGTTCATGTAAGAGGCAGCCCGGGACACTGTCTGGTCCCATTGATGCTGTGTTTTTTTGCTTTGAAGAGGGCGGCTCTTATCTGAGCATCTGAGATGTCAGGGGGGCAGTACTCTGCTGGGATAGATATTTGCCCTTTTGGTGGGGAAGGGGTGGAGAAGTTTGCGCTGAACCTGTCAGCTAGGATGTTGGCAATGTCTGTGGGTTCGGTGTATTTTTTGTCACTTTCAACTAATTCTGAGCATATCTGGGAATTCCCACCCAGGTTCCTAACATAACTAAAGAAAGCCTTGTGATTATCCTTAGTGTCTTGTGCAATTTTTCTCTCGAAGCTGGCCTTAGACGATTTGAGTGTCCATAGTTTTCTGCTAATACTGATCAGAGATGCCTTCCCTTTTTGGGATTTTGCTCTATCATGTAGTAGCTTCCTCCTTCTATTGTATAGTTTGTTTATGGCTGGGGTCCACCAGACAGGACGCCTGCCTATGGAGGATTGGGTCTTGGTTTTGTTTGGGATTGCATGATCCATGCATTCCTGAAGGTGTTCATAGAATGCGTTTATAAAGGATTCTGCGGTCTGGGCCGTATTTTCCACAGGCCCGGGGGCTTTGAAGAATTCCACCTCGGTTTTGAGGAGTGTGAGCAGTGGATAGCCCAAAGAGTAAGGGCAAAAAAAAATGATAAATGTGATAAGCATCTTTGAAATGTAAGGTTAGCAAAAAACTCAGAAGAATAAGATAGACTAAAATGTTGTGAACTGACAGCATTTTGAACTTGAACACTATCACATACTGGTTTTGGAAAAAAAAACTGTCCAGAACTGGTCTCCTGGCATTTTCTTTCTTTGGCACCTAAACCATTCTTGAATAAAAACTTTTTCTCAACTGGGGAAGAGGAACCTTTTCTATTAACCTCTGAGACAGAATGTGCTCTTGGACAGGAGGAAACAAAAGGTGTCGGTCTGGTGGATATGGAATAATTCTCTGGAAAGGAGGAATTTCTTCCCACTGCAATCTGTAACCTTGCTGAATCAGCACCAGAACCAATTTGTCTGAAACAGTTTGTTGCCAAAGAGAGAAACAGAGAGTCAGACTTTCTGAAAAGGTTAGGGACTGCCAGGGTGGGGTAGGGGGGGACTAGATCCCTTATATAGTCATTCTGCCTTATTTGACTGTTCTTTGTTTTGGGAGGTCCTGTTTTCTTTCTGGAGCCTCCCTGCCACTGATTTTTTTAAATGTCTGCTTACTAGCATTTTGATGAGACTTTATTTTGTATCTTGCAAAAACTGGATGAGGGAGCAGAAAAATCCCTTGGGAAAATTTGAGGAGGGCTTAAAAATGTGTGAGTTTCCCTATCAGCTTACCTCTCTTCATCACATTTCTGTTAACCTTTGCAGCAGAGGGTCCAAAACTAAATCTCTGTCCAAAGGAGAATTTAAAATCTCATTTTTTTACATCTGAGAGATTCTGTGAATACAGCCAGAAATACCTCCTTGACACAGTACCAGTGGAAACAGCCTGGATGCAGTATCTACAGTGATATATATACACTTTAAACAATGAGTAGCAACCTGAGAAATAGAAAAAACTAAACCACACAAATCATATTTTTCCTCACAGAAAGAAACTTTTGAGAAAACATTCCTCATAATTTCACAGTTAGTCAGAATAAACTTTAACATATGATCCTGACACTTCAAAATTCTAAAAATTTAAGTTGCAAAAGCAAACACTTTTCACCCCAAAATTATGAATTTTACCATCCTTGTCTGAAGGAAAAGGATTAGAAATTACAAATAAAATAAAAAGCACTCTACACTTCAGTAGCCTCAAAAGTATTGTATGCACAAGTTTTATACAGAAAAAAATGTTTTATGTTTAAAACAACTTTTAAACTATCAGAAACAAAAGTGCACTCCTGTTTAAAAATAAAGTCACATGGCAGTCAACAAAAGCAGATAGTCCTAGCTTAAAATACTTTCTTAAACTGGAAAGTAAGTTTAAACAATAAATATAATATGCAGAAGGATTTTCCCCAAAGGGAACTTATCTACCCAGCAATGGAACAGTGTAAGCTGACAGCTGATCATCAAAAGTTCACAGAAGAAGCACACTCTTCGGCTGCAGAAAAGCTTTTAAAGGCTTGGCACACATCTGTCTCTCAGTTGGCTCAGCTTGAGCTGTCTAATGGTATCGGCATGTGAAAGGTACCCTAAAGCTTAGGAAGCCAGTTGACTGTTTATATTCTTAGCTGGGCATAGCCCTTATATAGATAGCTTAGGGTACTGCAGCAGTGATCAATATGATCAACAACATGAATCCCTTCTGACAGTCTAGGAGAAAATCTCAACTCACTGTTATGGCTGCTGTGCATTTATACAGTGTTATTCCTACACAAATCTATGTTATACAGATGTTAAGTAATAACTGCAGGTAAGGTCAAATGTCTATTAGTACCCACACTTTTTTCAGTCATACATGGAAGCAGTTCTGGAGTTCAAAAATCATTTCACTGATCATGCTGTGATCAACGCTCAGTTTATTATCAAGTTTATTATCACGGAAAACCATTTTTCCCTCAAGCTTAAAACAGCTACATTCAGTTTTCATTTGCTTAACCGTGAACATCCTGAACTATATCCAACATATGAGCCCAGGACAAAAACAAAACAAACAAACAAAACACTCATGTCCTGTCTTTGTTAAACTTTATTCTACTTTACGTTAATAATCCTTGGTGCAGTGGCTCACCAGCATTCATAGGGATAGAGCTCACAGTCAATGCATCACATATAAATAATTAATATAATTAATTCAATTCAATTATTTCAAATTCTTAAAGTAATAGCACTTACATGAAATAAAACAGCTTTGATTTTCATCCTACATTTAAACTGTAGTGTTTATACGCCCTATATTTTAAAATAAAATAACTTTTTTTCTTCAGTAACCAAGTTTGAGTATTACATCTTAAATATTCTAGATGGTGTAGAAGTACAAAAGTAAAAAGATGTTAAATTGTTCACATTTTGATTACAATTGTGCATGTGTCTTGCTACAAAGTTATTCATACAGCCATAATGAATATCATAAAGATGTTCCACTTTTCTTTTTTTTTTTTGCTTCTCAATATGTACTTGATTTCTCTCACAAATACGTGAATAAACAACACCTTCAGACGCACAGTCCAGCTTCTGCTCAATTTTGTGTAATACACCATTAATTTCTTGTGCTTCTGTCTGTAGCATCATATGGCATACTGCACTTTGTCCACAACATTTATTCCCCTTACCACCTAGTTGTTCAACAGATTCAACATATTGACTGTGGACCAGTTCATCTAATAAGCTCAGACCATGTCTAAGTACAAAGTTTGGAATAGTTGGTAGAATTTGCATAAATTTTCATCTGCTGGTATTATATACCAATATTTTCTTATTATTGTTATCATTTTATATACATGACAGCTATTTGTAAAAACACAAACTAAAGGTTCATTGTCATTATTAGGATGACCTAATATACCTTTTGCTCTTTGACCCAGTACTCACTGATAACCATACAGCTTATATAAATAGCTTAGAATATCTGTCCATAAAGTAGAGTTAATTCAGTTTTTACTATGATCACTTTCCACATGTAAAAAATTCATAGATGCTATCTCTTTTCTAGCTATTTTGCAGTTAATTTGATTTCTATTGTAGAATAATATTCCTAGCTATTTTCCACTTTATTTGATTTCTATTGTGGAATAATAATATGTCCAAATATTGTATTTCAAATCTATGAGAATCAAATGCCAAATCCAAATCAAATTTATTTTTTATTTCTACTTTTCCTAAAGTTATTATGACTAATATAATTTGTTTGTATTATAAAAATCAAGTCATCTATAAAATGAAAAAAAAACTTATTTTAAAATCATTATCTCTGTTTGCATAAATATATTCCATTTCAAATTCTCAGATAAATCCGGTGGTGTATGATGGTGCAAATCCACCACCATTGCTGTACCTTTTTTCTGTAAATAAAACTGCTTATTAGATCTAAAATAATTGTACATTAATGCAAATATGACTAATTCAATAATGTAATTACTTTACAGCATGTTTCCTAACACCTTCTTCAAAGCTAAAAAGCCAAAGTTATGTTATATACTGCCATGTAGATTTTTCACATCACATGATAACTGTTAAATCTTCTTTCCATTCTACACCCTTTATTTTATCAATCAAGTCAGTGCTATATAAAATATAGGAATTCATCTTTTGTACATGAGGATAAAGATCATCATTCAGAACTTCTCCAAAAGGTTCCAATAAACCATTTATTCCTGCTACAATTAGTCTTCTAGAGGGTTTAAATTATATTCTTATGTATTTTAGGAAATGTATTAAAAACTGGAGTGAAAATATTTTTTCCTAAACATTTTTGACTCTCTCCCTTACTCAGGAAACACAACTGCTCTTCTTTATTTAAGTCATTCTAATATTGCTAACAAGGATTATTTGATACTGCTTCATAACAATTTGACTTATTTAATACTTCTGTATGCATATTTTTGTACTTTCCCTTATCCATAACAACAATATTGGAGCCCTTATCCAAAAGTTAATATTTTGAGCACATAGAAGGTCTCCTGAAGTTTTGTAAAACAGGCTGGCTATTATATCCTTAGCAGGGCATAACCCATATAGCTTATGTTAGTGTAGGTGTGATTAATATGATGAACATCATGGATCCCTTCTGTCAGTCTAGGAGAAAATCTCAACATGTTTTGGCTGCTCTGCTTTTATACAGTTTTATCCCTACACAAATCTATTACACAGATGTGAAACTAACTGTAGGCAAGGGCAAAGGTCTGTTAGCACCCACACTTGTTCAGACATACACAGAAGCAGTTCCTGACTTCAAAATTCACTGTTCGTGTCATAGTCAAGGTACAGTTTATTATTATGGGCAATCCTTTATTTCCTCAAATTTGGTGGTGCCTCATAAGGGAAACAAGAAGAGGTGCAACTGCAGACAGCTAAAAAGAAAATAAGCTTGTATCTGGATAATATGTATGATAGTAGAAAGATTGCTGTTAAACAACTGATTTTGATAACTCAAGAGCACAAGGACGTAGGCAACAGAAATAAAGAGATTTGCCAAACTAAAAAGCTTATATCAAGAAAAATAACCAGAGATCCTGTAGAGGTGTTAGATATATTTTAGAACCTTTACAAAAGTATGTATAAAGCAGAAGAATGTGGAAATAAAAACAAAATCACAACTTGAAATATATATGTAAGACTTGCGTATGCCAAGGTTAGAGGTAGATGAGGCTCAACAATTAATAGTTAAGATAGGAAGATATATAATAAAAATGGTGATATATAATCAAGCTGCAGGAAAGTCTCCTGGAATAGATGGTATTTCTATGGAAGTTTGGAAGCTAGGAGAGAAGAAAGTGCTAAAGATGTAGAAGGTTTTGTTTAACAGTATTTTAAACAGAGGAGAAGCGCCAACATCCTAGAAGAATACCTTAAGACAGTAAAGACCATCAGACCAGGCTTCATATAGGCCCATTTCAATTTCTAAGCAATGATTATAAAGTGTTTGTCTATAAAAGCTAAATGAATAGCATAGGTGTTGCCAAAATTGATAGTTATGGATCAATGTTGTTTTCTTGGAGTGGAGACAAACATTTAACAACATTAATAAACCAATGATGATACAGAGGGAAGAAGAATGTAAGAAAATACAGCTGTTGTTAGTGGATTTTCCTGTAGAGAAATAATTGTACAGAGTAAGCAGGTGTTTTATGTGTAGGGCATTGGAAGCATTTGCATTCCCTGACAGAATAATATGATTAATTAGGAGGATATACAAGGGATTGGAGGTAAAAATTAAAGTGAGAGGGTTCCTCTCTGATAAGTACTGTCTGAATAGTAGAATCACGCAGGGATATCCTCTTTCCTATTTGTTATTTGCTTTATATTTAGACCCATTGGCAAAGTAAATAAGGGATTCAGAAATTGAAGGATATAATTGGTGTGGTAATCATAAAGTAGGTTTTATTTGCAAACAATATTATTTTATACTTCATAAAACTAGAAAAGGGCATCTCAGTGTTCTGCAACATTCTGAGGTAGTTTCAAGTCTTTTTGGAATATAAAATTAATGAAAACAAAACAAAGGTTATAGTTGTAAACTATGTACCCACATATGAATTGGTCAAGCAATACACATATTTATAGGATCACAATAAAATGAAGTATTTAGGTGTATGGATTAAAATGATTCATTTATAGCAACTAAGTATATGTAGAAAGTGGCTAAACAAAAAATAATACAAAAACTGAGAAAATGGAAGCTTTTGCTTATAGATATGCATAGCAAGATACAAGCTGTGAAAAGGTTTTAGTCACTTTAGTTCTATATACAGGCTGGCATATTTTTAACAACTGCGAAGACATTATGGATAGTAATGAATAAGAAAAAAGTTGACGGATTTTAAGAGGGCAATGGTCAAAAGGGATAAGTAGATAATTCCAACAGAACAAGAGGGTTTAGGATTACCTGATTTGAAGGTATATTTTAGAACACATAGTCAAGGCTCATATACATAATATAAGGAGAAAGCTATAATTTAAAGTAAAAAGGAATGATGAAGCAGGGGGAAATTCAAGAAATAAGGAGAGAAAGGGATTTTGGATGCAGATCCATAAGATGAAAAACAATATCCATACAAAAGTATAAAATAGCAGAAAAGGAACATATGTCTTGGGAATATAATGAGTTGGCTGACTTAAACAATTCCCTACAGAGTACTCTGTTTTTGTAGAGCAAATGGGTGTACATAAGGAAATTCTTTTTTTTTTTTTTTTTTGAGCTGTGATACAGGATCTCAATTGTTAGACATAGTAAGGCCTTGTTAAGTTTAATTCTGTTGGCTGCCAAAAAAGCAATTACTAGAAAATGGAAGTCAAAGTCTAAACTAACTATATTTGAAGAAGTGAATACTGTAACAGAAATAAAAAAAAACTGGAAGTGGGAAGTTTAGAAAAGGGTAGGAGGAAATTACATAGAAAAAAAATATATTTTGGGAAAAATACATGCCGAATAATGTTTTGGAAGAGGATTGAGATTTAAGGTAAGGCAGGAATTGAGCAATTTATGTAATGCTGGATTGATGATAATTGTATAAAAGAATACATGTGATGTATAATGTTTGCAACTGTAAACATGTTAACATGTTTTTTTTTTTATAAATGTATTTTTGTGTACATCTTAAGTAATAATTCAGTAGAGGTGTTTAAAAAACGCAATTACTAGAAATGGAAATCAAAGTCAAAACCAACTTTAGTAGAAGTAGTGAATATACTAACAAAGATAAAATAACTGGAAGTGGGATTGTTAGAAAGGGATGGGAGCAAATTACATAGAAAAAAAATAAAATGTTTGGAACAATACATACAGAATAATATTTTGGAGGAGGAGACAGGTTTAAGGGAAGGTAGGAGTTGAACAATTTATGTGATGCTGGATTGATGATAACTGCATAAAAGAATATATGTGATGTATAATGTTTGTAACTGTAAACATGTTAACATGGTTTGTTTTCTTTCATATAAATATATGTTTGCCTATGTCTTAAGTGTTAATTCAGTAAAGGTGCTTAAAAAAATTTGCAGTGCCTTGTCAGACTTGAAACAGCTGCATCCATTTTTAGTTTATTTAACTTTGACAATTACAGCTAGAGCTATCCTCCAGGCTCTCCTTCTGGTAGTACAAAGCATACATCGATAAAACTGTTTTAGTCTTAGCATGGTTAACAGGCTTTTTTGTGTGCAGAATAGCTTATAAAGCAGCAGGAGAACAAAGTTACACTGCTTTTACATATAGACGACTTTATGAAGACATACTGAGTTTTATACTAAGGTTAATATAGATGCAGTTCAGTATACAAATTTTTAAACAAAAGCATTTAATGAAACATATATGGCTATGACACTAATTTAAATATACATTTGTTTTAGACATAGCATTGTGGATCCTAGACATGCATATGTTAAGGAGAATGTAACAAGCTGGTTAAACAGGACTGCTAATCTTGCATCTCCCCCTCAATCTGACTTGTATGGTAAAGCTGTCATTTAAGAAATATAAATAGCACACCATACATTTAATTCTACATAGCAGATATAGTGACAAAAGAGTTTATCAAAGATAATGCCTAATAACCAAATAATAGCATGGGTGAGGTAATGTGCAAAACCAGAGTCCAAAGTTGAATGTTTTTCAGAAAAGAGTCCTGCCCAAAGGCAGTTAACTGAAAGGTTTTTGATTTATGCCCAACCAGGGATGCCAGGGTTGGGTTGCACAGCTATGCTTATAATTGCCCTGGTGGTCATTAGCCTAGTATAGACTTAAGAACTAACTCATCTCACCCTGAAACCTGCACTGCTTGGTGAGTTTATGGTTCAACCTAATGCCTGCTTTTTTGAAATGGGGAGCTCAAGAGACTGGGATTTTGAATGCAGGTCTTTAAGGGGAATAGCAATAATCAAACATAATATTATATCCATAAAGTAGCAGAAAGTATTCTAAAACTAAGCCAACACAGGAGTGGAGAAAGGAGATTCTGCTGATAGGGATGACTGTAATTAGTGATATAGACAATAGGCAAGAGGGGGCTGGAATTTATTAGACAAAACTGGCAAAGGAACCAAGGTATTGGGAGGAAGTAACTAGAGAGGGAAAGATGCTAGAATGGGAAGATGACAAGAATTTATTTGGACTTCAGGTTAGAGATTGCCTTCCCTATCAAGGATTGACATCACAGTATAGGCAAAGAAAATAAACTGGGGGTCCTAAATGTAAGACCAGCACTGGTAGAGTTTTTAGTAGAATCTAGAACAGAAGCTGCCATGAAAAAAGGAATAATTAATAGAGCATATCAAATATCGCATGATAACTATAAGAATCAATCAGAGGACATTAGAAAGGATTGGGAAGAGAGACTGGATAAGCAATTCACAAAGAAACAATGGGAGGATATATGTATGTCTCCCAAATATGCAACAAAATCTAAAAAATTTTGGATTTTTGCTTGGAAATGTTTACATAGATATTGTTATACCCCAAGTAGACTCAAGAGAATTTTTCCTCAGCTAGATAGCAAATGTTGGAAGTATGAATGGGAAGAAAGAGGTAATTGGGAACATATTTTCTGGGAGTGCAGTGAGTTGGACTTTAAGGGTTCCCTGCAGGACGCACTGTTGGAGATGCTTGGTGGGCAGATTGGTGTGATGAGGGAGATGATTTTTCTGAGTTATGATATAGAAATGGAATTGCTTAGACATGGTAAGGCCTTGGTGTTATTAGAAAATGGAAATCATCATCTAAACCAACTATATTAGAAGTAGTGAACATAGTAACAGGGATAAAACAACTGTAATTGAGATCTTGATAAAAAGCTATGAGCAAACCACATAGGAAAAAATAGGAATTGTGGGAACAATACATACAGAGGAGGAATGAGGTTTAAAAGAAGGCAGGACTTAAATGAGCTATGTAATATTTAACTGAGATGACTGGATAGATTATAAGTGATTTATAATGTTTGGAACTGGAAGTGTGTCAGTATGGTTTGTGATGTAAAATGCTTGCAACTAGGATTGTGTTGGCATGGTTTGTCTTCATTAATATAAATGTATGATTCCTTAAGTCATAAGTGATGGTTTAATAAAGATGTTTCTTGTTTAAAAAAGGGCAGGAATTGAATAATTTGTGTAATGTTGCTTAGGTTCTATGATATATAGCAGTATATATGAAACATAATGTTTGTTAATTTTAACTTGTTAATACAGTTTGATTACTTTTATATAAATGTAAATGTGCCTGTGTCACAAGTGATAATTCAATAAAGCTGTTTAAAAAAAGCCTAATACCTGCTTTTTGTTATAAATGTATTTGATGATAACTGAGCACATTAATGTTTTCAACCATTTTAAACAACTTATTGTCTAAGTCTAAGTAAGGTACTGGCAATGTGCAAAGCCTATATGAAATTTTTGTCTACATAACTACTATTTGACAATGAAACTTCACCATCTTTCCAGTCAACATCTAGGATACTTCTTAAAACTACAATATGGTACAATATGATGTGCAGGGAGGTTATCAAGTCTGGTTGATATACATACAAGCAGAATTTACTTCTTAGCTTCAAAACCAAAGGCCTGTATAACTTGTCAGTGATCAAACTACACTACTTTTTATAATCATCCAATACTTCATACAAGGAGTAAACTCTTTTTCAACTGGATTTGACTGATGCATCACAAAGGATGGATTTTGGACTCTTCTCCTGGAGCTGTTTTGGGCTACGTTTGCAACAGTACAGCTGACTCTGCTTCGGCATTAAAATGCACCTGTATATATAATGGCTAAACTGGGTTTGAAGTAATCAGGGTTACAACGCTATTAGTCAAAGCATTTTCTAATGCTCAAAAGATGAACTTCAGGTAGCCGTACCAATGGATTTTTAAGGATAACTCTACTTCTTACAGAAGAGCATAGACAGGATGTGTTCTTGGGGAAAAATCAGTTAACAAATTCTGTGTTGATGTTCACCAGCCCTAAGAATGTTCATACTCCAGTCACTGTGGTGGGAAGAGGAACTTGCAAAAAAGTAACATTCATTAACAACTTCTTCCAGGAATTTTACTTCAGGCTGCATTGGCTAAACTTTGTTCAAATCTACTTTTAGGCCTGCTGTTTGTACAACTTCACAAATAATAAAAGAAAATTCAGTGCATTCTTCCTCTGTAAGTGTCTGGATTAAAATGTCATCCACATACTGAAGTACTGTGTCTCCAAATACCAAGAGTTCCAGGACTAATGATTTGATGAAAATACACAGGAATTGGGAAAAACTGCCAACCTTGAGATCAGGTACTTTTCATTATCAAAAGTACATGCAAATCATAAAGCTGACTGACATATCAGGGGTACTGGGAAAATGCTATTGATAATGGCTAAATGTAAAAATACTACAAAATTACTAAGAAGCTGAGTCATTGGTTTGTGTTCACCAGCCACATATATTTATTATTATTACTATTATTATTTTTTGCTGGCTAGATTAAACTATAACAATGTGAGTTTCCTTTTACTATGCCATGCTTTTTCCATTTCTATGGCTTTCTTCATGAATGGCTCAGCTTTATCCAGAGTCTTCTACAATCTTTGCAAGGGTGGCATTTTATCCCTAGAAATATGCATAACAACTTATTTTATTTCCCATGGTCGTTTTTTTTTGTTTAACCCACAAATAAATGACATTTTGGGGTATGCATTAGGGGTTGGTATACTGGTTAAGGTGTTTACCTCATAATATAAGCATATTTAATGGAGGTCAAATCAATCTTCATTCAAGCTTTGGTAAATATGAATAATTTAGTATCATAAATAGGATTGACCTTTCTTTGTTAATATTCATCCATCTGAGCAACCCACTTAAACAGAGGGACAATAGTTAATGCCTATTCTGAATAATAAGATAAGTTGCTGGGTTTGCTCTGTAATGACAAATAAGGTTCAGATCAGTAGGTGGAAAAATGGTGTTAAATTAAATTTGTTGGATGCACTGATTTAAAGGGAAAAAGGATACAGGTCTTATTCTAAACCAGGTGACCTGACTTGCATAAGTGGTTTAAACTATACTGTTAGCAAAGACGAGGAGGGGAAAGAAATAATCATGTCAGGGTGGCACACCCCTACTAGGGTGGTGTAGTATAGGAGTATGTAATGTAAGAGTTGTGAAGATATTGCACTAATAACATTATGCTACAGAGTGTAGAATGGTAGACATTTGAGAGGTGTTTGACCACAGAATTGGGGACATTTCCTTTGTGCTAACAATATAGGACCTCTCTTATAACAATGACCCAGCATTCTAAAAGGAGGTAGGACTAATGTCAAAATATTTAGGACTTCTCACCTGATCTTATCATATTCAGTAATGCATCACAGTTTTATCCCATAAAATCCATATATACTAATTGAGCTTTACCTCATACAAAAGGAGACTTTCTACACAAGTATCATATTAGGTTATCATCATGAGTAGGACTCTTTGAAGAATGTAACTTTCAGAACTGGAAATGCTGCCCTTAGTGCAAAGGGGAGAAATATCACAGGAAATTGAGAAAACATAATAAAAAAATAAGGTTCAGTATAATAAGCAAACACATTAACCAAATTATTTAAAATCACACTCAAAGAAACATATTGCTAACCATATAGCAATCAGTTCACTATCAAAGTAAGTACAAAAATTACAATTACAGGATGCTCAAAAATTACTTATATAAAAGAAGATCTTGGAATTCAGAAAATATTTTGCTTATATTATTTTCCCTTTTCTCTCTCTTTCCATTTTTAGCAACCATTATCATAACTATCACCAGATATTCTAGGTAGTATATGAACTATAAAATACTTTATATAGTTTATAAGATATCACATAAAATGATTGATATGTTTAATTATTTATTAACCATTTGCATTTATATTATATTTAGAAATCGCTTTCCCAAAACACATTCCAAGTTCCCTTATCAAAAAATCAAGTTAATCACCTACTTACATATTTTGCTAATAATAAATTTTAGTCTGTAGTAATATGTAGTTGCTAAAATGAAAAGAAGTATGTGAGAATGTATGTATGTATGAAACTATGACATGTAGTAATAAACACCATAGCATCTATTTACAATCTATAATCAGTAGTTGGACAATGTCTAATCACAATAGATCACATATATCGGAGCTTGTTAGTTATGTTTTCTATAGTATGTGTAATCAGGATGTATTCCAGATTTGAAACTGATTTTCTGCCCTTTTATATTTTCTCCCTCAGGCAACCTAAGTGCACCGTGAAACCATAACAAATTATATCATATCGTTTGCTCATGTTATCTGATGTTAAGCCACAAACAGACAGTGAAGTCAAGTAAAATAAAGAGTTAAAAATATAGGAAATGGAAATCACCTAAAATCAATGAATCACCTGCTTCAAACAGTAATATGCAGTTATAAAGAAAACATTTACAAAATGCTATAGACAGACACTGATAGAAATCAAGAACATTATTACATATGATAGTCATATAATTTATTTTAAATCAACACAAATCATTTAATTCCTACATCATGCAAAGCAATGATAATTAAAATGTAACCTACAGAATCATAAATATGATATTATCCAGAATGTAACCCACAAAAATGAGGGGCAGGAAGTACAAATTCAATAAGACTCTTCATTCCATCAGGATAAAGTGCTGTCATTGTTACTTAACTAAAATTTCAAAAAAGAAGAAACAAAAAGAGAACTCCTCCCACAGTTAATAATCACATATAAGTAGAAATACTGAGACTTACATTTGCTCTGATTACAAAAACTTCACACATACCAGATAAGTGTAAGCAGAAACAGTAAATACTAAATATCTCATATGAAGATTCTCTTACATAGCATTACTCTAACAAATTCTAGTCAACCCAATATAAATCTTATCTATTTTTCAAAATTCATTTATATAACTAATCTAAAGTGAAGATAGCTCAAAGCTAAAACTCTCTACATCAAATAGATAACCAGAAAAATATATATAAAAAAATTTAGATTTAATAATTTTGCACAGCGTAGTGTGCCACCATCCTGAAGGCAACTAAGAGTGATGTTGCATGCTATAAACTTATAACAGCAGTAAATTAAATGCCACTACATTTGTGCTTTATCAAGGACAGAAGAAAAAAAATGGAAATATTTAAAGGTTAGTATGAACTGTTCTAATGTTAACTATTAAGAAATAACTTTATAGTAACCATGGATAAAAATATTAACCATTACATTTAAAGATATATGTCACTAAAATAAAAAGATCAGTAAAGGCATTTATTCAGTTAACCAAGTTTCTTCATTGAACGAAAGAACACATAATACTAGATAAAATGAAAAAGAGATAAAATCTTTAAAAAAAAGCACATGAAAATCAAATTAGTTATCAAAATCAAATTCATTATCAGAAATGAAACCAACCCTGAAGTGAGTATGTACCAAGTAATTATAGTGATTGCATACCTGACCACTGTTTGTTTAATTTACTGTTTGTGTTTTGATTTACCAAAATATTTATTAACACATTCAATGATATTGTACAGTGTGCATATGTGAAATAATGGGATTCTCAAAAGAGAGCAGAGGAAACTAAGAGCATTATCCAGATGATATTCTAAAACTGAATAGGACAACATTTTCACTTAGTTCATTTTCCCTTTATTTATTTATTTTTTCATTATTTAATCCTTTAGATTTCCAAGCAGATGTTTTAGCCTGTATTTTAAGACATGCCTGACAAGTTTATTGGTTCCAGTAATGACAAGTATTTGCTTCCTAGTACAAATGTTATTGCTACATCTAGAGTACCTTGCAGTTTAAAGCCATACTGTAGAAATATTTTAGTTCTACCAGGAAAGAGAATATGAACTTTAATAATGCCCATGGCTTTTGAAGAAAAATCATTGTCAAACTGAATTTTACTATCACCCATCTTTACCAAATGTTTAGTTCAAGCTGTTCTTAATATTAAGTCTTTGTCCATATTTAAAAGAAAACTTTACAGTGATCAACCTTGAGGTAGCTCCTTTTCCTTTGAGAAAAAAGTGACCTATTTGCTCTTCCAGTACTGTCAGAGAGTTTATCAGGTAGATTTAATATCCTTGGTAGCAATGAAATGAGGAACTTAATCACATTGTTGCCTTCTATTATTTCTGGGACATAATACATTTGCAAGTTTTCCTCTCCCTGTTTTCTAGGTCATCTAATTTTTCTAACAACAAGATGTTTTGCTTTAAAACAAAGTCAGTACCACTCTCTCCTTCACTAAGTCTTCCATCAAAGTCATTCAATGCCTCTTTAATGTCTTTATGTTTTGCATTTTGTTGTTTAATATCTTTTAGTAGATTTATCTGTTTGCTACAATATTTTTTGCTGAGGCCCATTTTGCTGTCCAATCTGTTCATTTTCCAAGATTTACTGTCTTGAGACTGATTCTTAGAATGGCTCATTCTGTGATAGACTTATTGTTGTTGTTGCTTTTGTATTTATTTATTTATTTATTTATTAAACAAGAAACATCTTTATTAAATTATCACTTATGACACAGGTAATTGTACATTTATATGAATGAAAACAGACCATACTGACATAATCCCAGCTGCAAGCATTTTATATTACAAACCATATTGGCATAATGCCAGTTGCAAATATTATACATCACTTATAATCTACCCAATCACTGTCAGTCAAACATTACATAGCTCATTGAAGTCCTGCCTTCTTTTAAATCTCAGTCCTCCCCTGTATTTATTGTTCCCACAATTCCCATTTTTTTCCAATGTAATTTGCTCCTACCATTTTAAATATCCCAATTCCAGTAATTTCATCTCTGTTACTGTATTCCCTACTTCTAGTACAGTTGGTTTAGACTTCAATTTCCATTTTCTAGTACTTGATTTTTTTTTTGTCAGCTACCATAATTAGACTCGGAAAGGCCTCACTGTGTCTAGGCAATTCCAATTCTGTATCATAGCTCAGAAAAATTATTTCCCTAGTTACACTAATTTGCTTACCTGGTATTACCAACAGAGTAGTCTGCAGAGAATCTTTAAAGTCATCCAACTCATTGCACACCAGAACATATGTTCCCAATGATCTCTTTCTTCCTCATCCCACCTGTAACATATGCTATCTACCTGAGAAAAATTATTTGGAGTCTACTTGGTGTATAAAAATATCTGTGTAACCATTTCCAAGCAAAAATCCTAAATCTTCTAGATTTTGTTGCATATTTGGAAGAAATACATATATCCCCATTGTTTCTTTGTGAATTGCTTATCCAATCTCTCTCCCCAATCCCTGCTAACCTACTCTAATTGATTCTTATAATTATCATGCAATATTTTTTAGGTTCTACTAATTATTCCTTTTTAACTGCAGCTTTTATTCTAATTTCTACTAAAAACTCTAACAGTACTGATCTTTCATTTAGGACCCCCTATTTCTTTCTCTTTGCCTATACTCTGATATCAATTGTTGACTGGGAAAGCAGTCTCTAAACTCCACTCCAAATAACTTTTTGGTGTCTTCCCATTCTATTACCATTCCCTCTATAGCTATTTGCTCCCAGTACCTTGGTCCCTTTGCACGTTTTCTCCAATAAATTCTGGCCCCCTCTTGCTTATTGCCTGTATCCCTAATTGCAGTCACCCCATTGGCAGAATATCCTTTCACCATTCCCCTCTTAGCTTAGTTCTTAGAACACTTTCTACTACTTTATGAATATAATATTCTGTATGATTATTGTTATTCTCCTTAAAGATCTGCATCCCAAATCCCAGTCTGTCCTTGTTTCTTGAGCTTCCCCGTTTCATCATAACCCTTTCCACTTTGATTTATAGGTTTCTGCTTGTGCTTTGTATAGGAACATTAAATTTGTAGCTCTGAAATACCCCTTCAAATCAGGTAATCCCAGTCCTCCTTGTTCTATTTGAAGAATTTGCTTATCCCACTTGAATCTTGCCTTCTTCTCCTCTCAGATAAAATCATTCAGCTCTTTCTTAATTGCTATCCACAACTTCTCCTCTGGTTGATAAAAATATGCCTGACCTGTGTATAAAATTAACGGGACTAAAAAATGTTTTAAATGTTTGCATAATACTATCCATGTCCATAGATTCATAGGTATGTACTAGGTTATCAGCCCAAGGGCCTAAGTAAGCCTAGCCAACAAGGTTCCCTGGCTTACACCACCCAAGAAAGTTAATTTCCTGTGCCCCTGTTGAGCAGATCCACAGACGTGATCCCCAGGAGGGATAATAGAGGTTCCTATTTCTCAGTATCAGTATTTTCTTTTGTTTAGTCTCTTCCTCATATATCCTTAGCTGTCACACTGGAATCATTTTTAATCCATACTCCTAAATACTTCATTTTATCATGCCCCAATAAATATGGATATTGCTGAACCAATTTGTGTGTGGGTACATAATTTACCGCTATTGCTTTTGTTTTTAGCTTTATTAATTTTGTATCCTGAAAAGATCTGAAACTGTCTCAAAATGTTCCATAAAACTGTAATGTCCTTTTCTGTTTTTGTCAGATATAAAATAAAATCATCTGCAAATAGAGCCAGCATTTCTTGACTACCATACTAATTATATTCTTGAATTTCTGTGTCCCTTATTTTCTTTGTCAGTGGTTCTAAATATAATGCAAATAACAAAGGGGGAATAGGGCACCCCTGCCTGGTTCCTCTGTTCAAGCAGAAATTATTAGAGAGAAACCCATCCATTTTAAGTCTCGCCTACGATTTCTCATATATCCTCCTAATCAACCTTATAACAGAAATATGTCACCCACAAATCTTCTATAAAACAAAATAGAAGATACCTGTGGTTATTTACAGCATCATAGTGATTTTTCACCTGATTTGATAGATTTGCTATGCCTGTTTTTAGAGATGATTTTAAAAAGTAATGCTTTCATGTTTGAAGATGCTATTTTTCTACAGAAAGTTGGTGTGCAGTGGCGTGGCTATGGGCACGGCATGTGCAAATAGCTACGCTAACATGATTTTGGCATCTTGGGAAGAGATATGTCTTCCAAGGACATGCACAGGTATCTTCTATTTTATTTTATAGAAGATTTGTGGATGACATATTTCTGTTGTGGTGAGGTTGCCCTGATAGCTTACAGAAGTTTGTTGACTATATACACACCACTACTATGTTCTTGAGATTTACTAGTAAGGGTTCCCTATTTTCTATAGATTTCCTTGATGCCCCCATAGCTAGAGATATTAATGGTCATTTCAATACCGGACTCTTTAGGAAAAGTTGTAGATGCAATGCTGTCTTACATTGGGGCAGTATGCACCCCACTTTTATTTACAAGAACATTTTGCAAGGCCAAATTTTTAGGATGTCAAGATTAAACAACCTTGACCAGAGGTTTGAAAGTGACCTAACTAGTTTGATGTCTGAATTTAGAGAAAGGGGATATGGTGAACAGGAGGTCAGGGAAGCTTGTAGTTTAACCAGAGGGCTTAGGACAAGTAGGACCAGGCCATATTTTTCTGACTTTGAAGTACATGGAGCCTCTAATGATCAAATAGATGGCTCTAGAGGTCTTCCCATCAATTTACATTTTACTAGTGATGTTGAAGCTATACGCAGTGTAATCAGGCATACCTGGTCTATTTTGCAAACTGATGAAGTCATAGGTGATGTTGGTGACATGCCCACGTTTAGATATAAAAACAAAAAGTCACTAAAAAGACAACTATGTTATAGGACACATCGGGTTTTAAATAAAGGGCCTGATATGAGTCATGAGTAGATGCCTTCGATGTAATTTTTGTCAATACATAGAGCTTAGTGACACTTTTGTTCACCCGCTTACTGGCCATATATATAGGTTTAAGGTTTCAGCAGATTGTCGTACCTGTAATATAATTTATTTTGCCACCTGTGTAGCATGTAGTTGTTTTTATGTGGGGAAGAGTAATCGTACTTTGTATGAAAGAATAAGAGAAAATCTCTACCATGCTAGGGTGGGTGACATTAGAAGTGCAATAGCTAAACATATTTTAGAAAGTGGTATTGTCCATACTTTTCTTTTTAGAACTATAGAAGTGATTAGTGAAAATGAACAGGGGGGTGATCTAAGGAACTTTACAGAGCTTAGGGAATTACAATGGATCATCAACTTACAAGCTGATAAGTCACCAGGTATTAATGGGAAGGTTTCTTTAAAACCCCACTTGAAATGTAGAGGTTTACATCACTGATCAACTTAATTGGATTGATTTGTTAATTGTTGGGGCTATATATGGTTGTGTTTTTGGGTTGTTTTTATGGTCTGATGAAGCACTTTGAGTGTGAAAGTGCTTACCTGTGTCTGTTTTATTAAAAGTATATTTTTATTTTAGACGGTCTGCTGTGTCATGTCTTTGGTTGGATTTCTGTATCAAACTTAGAAAGTTAATAGAGTAACAGGTTTTGCATTAGCACTGAAGGGTATGAAGTCTAAAACTCAAATCTCTGTCATTAATTTCCAACTTCAATCTTTAATGATTTGCAACTAATTTTCCAGAAAGCCACAATTTTATGAAAAAATGGAGCAAAAATATGATGCAAAAATCTAGACATTCTGTGAAAATCTGTACAGTTCAGAGGTATGGCTGTGTGTATGGGTATGTAGATGTTCTTTGTGTTTCACTGTGACAGTCATCGCTGTTGGGTTATCTGCCTGAAGGTAGCCCTCAGTTGGCCTGAATACCAGAGACTTAGTATTTCTGTGTCAGTTGCTGTCGCTTCAGGACTGACGTCAGGTCATCAAGGGTATAAAAACAGGCAGCCGATGCCATTACATCAGTCTTTCTTGCCGAGGAGCCCGAAGCAGAAGCAGTTTGCACAAGTGCTGGTCGGTCACTACCTGAGTTTTTGTTTCCGAATTGAATCACCCTGAAGTCTTCTAAAGCTAAGTACCCCATTGGGGATCCTTTTTTCTTGCTCCAACAGATGTCAGAAAAGTTAACAATTGTCTCACCTGTGGAAAGCAAATACCACACTGAGATTTCCATTCTTACTTCATCACCTGTTTAGGTCTGGACCATGACGTACCTCGCTGTCTGTTTTGTGCTTTGTTCAACGTCCAGACTATTCATCATCGGGCCCTTATTGTCGCTAAATACTTTCGCTCTCAATCTCCATATTCCGAAATGGCTTCGGTAAGCCATCCGTCTACCGATCTTCCAAAAAAAGTAAGGATAAAGACAGAGACACAGGTCCTAAACTGCCGACGATGCTTCCGTTACACTAGTCGCCAGTTTGCTGGTATTCAATGAGGTGCTTTCGCAGCCCCTGATGCCTGCTTCAATGGATTTGCAAGCTGCTACCGAGACCCGTTCAGAGTCCAGTATGCCGCAAGACTCTTCTTTGACTACAGAACCTGCGGATGTCTCTACCTTGGATGGGTCTGGAGCCACTGTGCAGGCACCGGCTTCCGAGGAAATTCTTTGCATTACTGATATTCAACACAAACTGACCACTTCTTTTGCGTCTTCAGTTCTGTGTAAAATTACCGAGTTTCTAAGGCCAAGAGTATGAGCTATGCCTAAAAAACCGACAACCCAAACTCAAGCACCTGCTTCCTTGCCACAATCTCAAATGCTTAAAATGGCAGAAGACCTACTCATGCTGATTAGGGGAAGCCAGCCTTCCCCTGCTAAGAGAAAAAGAGACCTGTCCCCAGCAGCTTTAACTGACCAAGAGTCTGACGACTCTGAGGTCTCTGAATATGAAGACATGCCTTTATCTGCTTATGAGGATTCAGATGCAGAGAAATCCACTCCCTCTGCTTCCCCTCCAGAGGATTTTCCTTTTGGTGAAACCCTACATACTTTAAGAGAGCATTTCCACTGGGAATGCCAGGATTATCCTCAGTCCAAAAAGAGACTCGGGGAATTTTTGGATTTGCCACAGCATAGACCCTTAGCTATCCCTCCTGTCCTGGATGTTGTGGATGATGTCTTTATGGAATCCAGTCTAACTCCTGATGCTTTACCCCCTGCTCCAAGGAAATCAGACAGGTACTAAAGAGTCCCTGACTCTCACAAATTTATTTTCAAAAATCCTACTGCTGACCCAGAGGTCATCTCCCAAGGGCCTAAAGGCAGAAAAGCAGCTACAGCTAAGAATCCCACCCCTTCAGACAGGGATTCCAGAGATTTAGACAGATGGGGTAATAAAGTATACACCTCTGCAACTCTCGCCATTAGGGCATTGAATTGCCAGTTCCACATGCTGAAATACCAGCAACATATTATGGAACTCCTTAAGCAAAAATTATTATCTACTCTTACTGACTGTGCAGAAAATAAAGAATTACAGGAGCTTATGCATTCTGCAAGCCAAGTCAACAAGCATACCTTGCAATGTCAGTTTAATGCCCTAGAGGCATCTTGCATGGCAGCAGTCACAGGTTCTGTACTTAGAAGGCATGCTTGGCTTAAGAAGCAGACCTTGCCAGACCATGTTAAATCAAAATTACTGGACACACCTTTGAACAAGGACAATCTGTTTGGCACCAAAGCAGAAGAGGTTCTAAAAAAGATGGAAGAAAAAGCTAAGTCTATGCAGTCAAAGATTTTTTGCAAATGCAGCCTCCAAGATTCAGTAGGCATTACCCCTCGAAACATTGGTCCTTTCCAGCCCCCTCAAGACCATCTCAACCTAGACCCAGGGGGAAACAGACCCCCCCAGATTACAGTCTCAGGGTATGCAGAGATCTAAGCAATGGAGTACCTCCACTTCTAAAGCAGGGAGTGCTAAGCCACCCCCATACAGAAAGAATTCACAATGACTCCTCAACTCCACTCCTCACCTCTGCCCAATTGCTCATGCCCATAGGAGGAAAACTTGCTCACCATGCAAAAAACTGGACCTCCATCACCAAAGACAGATGGGTTCTCAACATTGTATTCCAGGGGTACAAATTTTACTTCCACTCACTGCCAACCCCAAAAGGGTTCCCAGACCTTCCTCCAAACCAGTGGGCAGAGGCACAAAATCAAGTTCAATCCCTGTTCTCCATAAGGGAAAATCAACCTGTTCCTGCAGAACAGATAAGTCAAGGATTTTACTCCAGACTTTTCCTGGTACCCAGAAAAGAGGGCACATAGCATCCAATTCTACATCTTTCCAATCTAAACACCTTCTTGGTGGTACCTAAATTCAAAATGCTCACCCTTCAGCAGCTTCTTCTGCTTCTTCCTATGCTCTCCAAAGATGCCTGGTTAGCCACCAATGACTTAAAAGAAGCCTATCTGCACATCCCTTTCAGGGATGCATGCAGCAAATATCTACGTTTCAGGGCAGGATCTATGCAATATCAGTTCTCTGCACTTCCCTTTGGCTTATCCACTGCTCCCAGACTCTTCACGAAATGCCTGGCCCCAGCCATTGCCTATTACAGACAGAAAAATTCAAATATACCCTTGCTTGGATGATTGCCTGATTCAGGCAGACAGTCAGGAAAAGCTGTTTCAGCACCTGACATTTGTAAAAAACCTTCTAACCTTCCTGAGGTACACTATTAACAAAAAGAAATCAAAACTAGCTCCCAGTCAAAAGATTGTATTCCCGGGAGCAAGCTTGGACACAGCATCCCAGATGGCATTCCTTACTCCAGAAAAACAAGCCTATCTAACAGGCTACTTTTCTCAAATGGCCACCAGAACCCAGCTATTTGCAAGGAAAATCCTGCAGGCTCTAGGGTTCATGGTCTTTTGCATTTTACTGATTCCATATGCCAGACTGCATATCAGGAAACCTCAGTGGTACTTAAAAAGTCTTTGGTGCCAACATTCTCAGGACCTGGAAACCATCATACCTATCATACCTTGTCTTTCTTTGGTGGGCAGCAGCATGCAACCACAACAAGGGACTCCCCTTTACTTAACCTCACGCCGCCCAGACCCTAACCACAGACACATCAGACTATGCCTGTGGGGCACATCTGGATGACAAGTGCATTCAGGGCCACTGAAGCCCAAGTCAAATTCACCTGCACATCAACCAAAAAGAGATGCTAGCTGTTCAGCATGCACTGACAGATTTCAGATCCCTACTCTCACCAGGACTCCTGCTAATAAAAACCAACAACACCACAGTGATTTGGTACATCAACATGCAGGGGGGAACCCACTCTTACCCACTCTACAGGCTAGCCATGACTCTGTGGAACACTGCCTCAGCCATGCATATTCACCTGCAAGCTGAATTCCTGCCATGCAAATAAACTCTCTGGCAGATGACTTAAGCAGAAATCTCCTAGATCCACATGAGTGGCAATTAGACCCCAACACTTTTAGCCTTCTAACCCAGAAATGGGGGACCCTGGAGGTGGACCTTTTTGCCTCTCCTTGCAATCACCAGTGCAGCAAATTCTGCACCAGGACACCTCACTGCAGGGCCTGGAAAGTGGATGCCCTATCCTTCTAGTGAGTAAAGCTCTCAATCTATGCATTTCCCCCTCTGCCTCTTCTCTCTAGAGTATTACTCAAGATAAGACAGGATAGACCAAGGGCAATCCTGATTGCCCCAGACTGGCCATGCCAGCACTGGTACCCCCTACTGTGCAGTCTGTCACCGGTGCCACCATGGCACCTACCCCAGATCCCAACAATCCTCACTCAGCAGGAGGGACAGATCTTGCATCCGCAACTGCAAACCCTGAACCTTGCAGCCTGGCTTTTTCCTTGAATTCTCTCCCAGTGGCCAGCCTAAGCAAGCAGGTGCTGGACATCATTCTTGAAGCCAGAAGACCCAGAACAAGCAAATCTTATGCTAAGTGGAAAATGTATTGTTCTTGGATTCAATCTAAAGGAACGGACACAGCACTGCCCTACTTACCTCTAATCCTGGATTACCTAGCAGATCTACTCCACAGAAGCCTGTCCTTCTCTTCCATTAAGATCCATGCCTCTGCCATCTCGGCTCATTACAACACTGAGCCACCTCTCTTCTCTCACCCTCTCATCAAATAGTTCCTGAGAGGGGCCAACAACTTAAGGCCACCAAGGAGAGCTTCCACCCCTGCTTGGGACATTAACTTTGTACTGGAAAAGCTCACACTACCCCCTTTGAGCCTGAAGCATCAGCAGAGTTAAAATGTCTCTCTTGGAAAACAGCCTTGCTTCTGGCCATCACTTCAGCTAGAACAGTGTCTGAGCTACAAGCACTTATGGCTGTGGAACCCTTCATTATTTTTCATGCTGACAGGGTCTCCCTCAGGACTAACCCTACTTTTATGCCTAAAGCAGTGCTCAGGGTGGCTCTCAACCAATTTATCCATTTGACAACTTTCTTCCCTAATCCTCAAAATAAAGGGGAAAGGATCCAGCACTCTTTAGACATGCGCAGACAGCTCAGATTCTACCTTGATAGGACCAAGTCCTTCAGGAAATCTGACCAGTTACTAATCAGCTTTGCACCAGGGGCAAAGGGCAAGGCCATATCAAAACAAATCATATCCAAATGGATAACACACTGTATCCATTTCTGTTACAAACACCATGGGAAACCAACCCCTTTGGGGGTCAGAATGCATTCCACTAGGGCAACTTCAACCTGTACAGCATTCCTCATGGGAATCCCTACCAGGGATATTCCGGAAGCTGCTACCTGGAGTTCTGTTCACACCTTCACCAAGCATTACCACCTGCCAATCTTTTCCAAATCCAGGGTGGGTTTTGCAATAGCAGTCCTGCAGGGCATACTAGCTAGCCCCATCTCTTCTTGGCTGCTTCCACCCACTCTTTAGCTTTGGGAATTAACCCAAGTGTGATGACTGCAACAGTGAAACATGAAGAACATAGTACAGTTGTGTACACTTACCATAAATGTAGATGTTCGAGTGTATTCACTGTTGCAGTCCTGGTTTCCCATCCTCCAGCCCCCTTGTCTCTCTCTCTCTCTCTCTCTCTCTCTATCTCTGTTACTCACCCCTTACAGGGCTATTGGTATTTACTTTTTACTGGTGGTGTTTTTTCCACCATAACGTAGCTCCCTATTTGGGGGGCTCCTGACATTTGGGGCAAGAAAAACTGATGTAATGGCATTGGCTGCCTGTTTTTATACCCCTGATGACTTGATATCAGTCCTGAAGTGATAGCAACTGACGCAGAAATACAAAGTCTCTGGTATTCGGGCCAACTGAGGGCTACCTTCAGGCAGATAACCCAAGTGTGATGACTGCAACAGTGAATACACTTGAACATCTACATTTATGGTAAGTATACACAACTGTACTTTATATTGTATGGCTATATCTATCTTTATGAGTACCACATGCTTAGATAAAATTTATGATAGAATTTATGATAATGCTAAAAAAACAAAAAAAAAAAACACAAACTAGTGGTAATAACCACTTTTCTTTCTTTCATTTTTCTTACAATTTTGCTTGAGCAATAAGCAATCAATAAAGATATGTTGTGAGACTATGCTGAGAATGGGACAAATACATTAGCCTTGTACATATGTGTGAACGTGATAGGTGTGTGTGTGTGTGTGTGTGTGTGTGTGTGTGTGTGTGTGTGTGTGTGTGTGTGTGTGTGTGTGTGTGTGTGTGTGTGTGCGTGTGTGTGTGTGTGTGTGTGTGTGTGTGTGTGTGTGTGTGTGTGTGTGTGTGTGTGTGTGTGTGTGATGTATTCCACAGATATGTTGTTGAGTGCATGCATGGTGGGTGTTAGATTTTAGATTAATAGTAAGTGTGATTACTGGCTGGAAAGAGGTTTTATTATTCATTAACTACTGGGAGGTGGGAGTTTGGTAAGGAGGTTGGGCTGGGTTTTGATAAGTGAGGTGACTGAATTAAATGGGAGTTGAATTGACTGGCAATGCTTTCTGTTTCAGTTATTAAGGGTGGAGAAGGGCTGAGTACTCTGACCTGGTTTTAATAGTTTATTTTTAGCTGACCAGAAGGCTTTGGTGTTTTCCTGGTTTTCAGTTTGCAGCTTGGTATAAACATTGTTTTTATCAAGTCTGACCTTATTTTTGGTGTTATTTCTAATCTGTCTACATTGCTGAAAGTCTAGTGTACTAGTGTATACTTCTGCAACTTTAATTTTTAAAATTTTAAATATCTCATATGTCAAAATTTATTCTGACTAATTATGAAAGTATGAGGAATGTTTTATCTGCAGTTCCCTGCTGTAAGAAAAAATCTGCTTTGTATGATTTACTTTCTCCAGTTTCTCAGGTCACTACTTATTATTTAAAGTGCATATGATAAAATGTTTACTTCCTTAGAGACAGTAACCTCTGTGCCATTTGACTTGCGGATGTGCATTATTTACAATAATGCAGGGTCATACAGCTTTAAGAGTATAATAGTATATGTCCACTAGCAATGACCATGTTTTCAAAAGTGGTGCATAAATAACTATTAGTAGCAGGTGTATTAAAATGCTTTTTCATGTGCATACCTGCTTTGTTATGAGTAGTTCTGTGTGGTCTTCCAAACAGCAGCTGGTGCTCCTATAATGGTAGTAAATACCTTTAACAAATTTGCCCTTTTTAAGTCACTAAGTGCCCCTCTTGCCCTTCACCCCCCAGTCTTCAACAGCTTCCAGCACCTCTGCTGGTAGTGCAAGGCATGCATCGATAAAACTGTTTTAGTGTTAGCACAGTTAATGGGCTTTTTTGTGCGCAGAATAGCTTATAAAGCAGCAGGAGAACAAAGTTACACTGCTTTTACATATAGAGGACTTTACAAAGACATAATGAGTTTTAGGGTCCCCATTAGAAGAATGAAAGTCCAAAATATCGAATGTTGTAAACAGCAAAAATGCCGGACATTGATATGTTTTTTGTGAGATCGTGGTAGAGTGAAGATCGGGAAATTTGCCCTTTCCTCATTGTAGTGCGATTTCAGAGTTGGTATATATAATTAGCGGGTAGTGGGGAAGGGGGGACACAGACCCCTACAATAAAGGGTTCAATGTCCTGTATTTTCACTGTTTACAGCGTTCGAATATATGAACCTTTGTTCATATAATATAGACCCAAGTTTTATAGTAAGGTTAATACAGATGCAGCTTAGTATACAAAATTTTAATCAAAAGCATTTAATGAAACATATATATGTGCTAAGACGCCAATTTAAATATGCATTTGTTTTAGACATAGCATTGTTTGTGCATCCTAGACATGCATATGTTAAGGAGAATGTAACAAGCTGGTTAAACAACACTGCTAATCTTGCATCTCCCCCTCAGTCTGACTTGTATGGTAAAGGTGTCATTTAAAAAATATAAATAGCTCATCATACATTTAATTCTACAGAGCAGATATAATGACAAAAGAGTTTTGCAAAGATGATGCCTAATAACCAAATAATAGCATGGGTGAGGTAATGTGCAAAACCAGAGTTCAAAGCTGAGAGTTTTGTTTCAGAAAAGAGTCCTACCAAACGGATGTTAACCAAAAGGTTTTTGGTTCATGCCCACCCAGGGGTGCCAGGGTTTGGTTGCATGGCTGTGCTTATAAAGGCCCTGGTGGTCATTAGCCTAGTATAAACCTATGAACTAATTCATCTCACCATGAAAGCTGCACTTGTTGATGAGGTTATGGCTCAAAGCGTAATGCGTGCCTTTTTTGAAATGGGAGAAGCTCAAGAAACATAGACAGACTGAGATTTTGGATGCAGGCCTTTAAGGAGAATAACAATAATCATACAGAATACTATATCCATAAAGTAGTAGAAAATATTCTAAGAACTAAGGCGATTCTGCCAATAGGGATGACTGCCATTAGGGATACAAACAATAGGCAAGAGGGGCTGGAATTTATTGGAGAAAACTGGCAAAGGGACAAAGGTACTGGGAGCAAATAACCAGAGGGGGAAGATGATAGAATGGTGGGAGGCCAAGAGTTTATTTGGACTGCAGGTTAGAGACTGCCTTCCCTATCAAGGACTGATATCAGAGTACAGACAAAGAGAAAGAAATAAGTGGATCCTAAACAAAAGACCATCACTGGCAAAGTTTTAGTAGAATCTAGAACAGAAGTTGCCATTAAGAAAGGAAGGAGCATATAAATATTGCATGATAATTATAAGAATCAATTAGAGGAGTTTAGAAAGGGTTGGGAAGAGAGACTGGATAAGCAATTCACAAAGAAATAACTGGAGGCTATACATATGTATCCCAAATATGCAGCAAAATCTAGAAGATTTAGGATTTTTGCTTGCAAATGTTTACATAGATATTTTTATACCCCAAGTAGACTCCAGAGAATTTTTCATCAGGTGGATAGCAAATGTTGGAGGTGTGTCTGGGAAGAAAGAGGTACTTGAGAACATATTTTCTGGAATTGCAGTGAGTTGGTGGACTTTAAGGATTCCCTGCAGGATGCACTGTTGGAGATGCTGGGTGGGCAAATTGGTATGACGAGGGCGATTATTTCTCTGAGTTATGATACAGAATCAGAATTGCCTAGACATGGTAAGGCCTTGCTGTCTCTAATTATGGAGGCTGCCAAAAAAGCAATTACTAGAAAATAAAAATCAGAATCTAAACCAGCTATACTAGAAGTAGTGAATATAGTAACAGAGACAAAACCAAGGGAGCCCGCAGGATTTTTTACAGGGGGGGTGCAAACCCAAGCCCTGCCCACACAACCCCACCCCTCTGATGCCCCACCCACAAAACCTCACCTCCTCTGATGCCCCGCCCACACGACCCTACCCCCACCCCCACCCACGCAGCCATTCCAGTGTCCCATTACTTGGCTATTTTTCCCCATTTGTCATAGACACTGTTCAAATCTTTCAGTGTGCATACTGTTTTATGCTTTACTTCTACAATGATGACAGATATTTGGATTTCATTTACAACTTTTATTTAAAATTTTATAGCACAAACACTGATAGACATTTACTAAACCTAAACAAAGCAATAGTCTTACAATGAAAAGAGGCTTAGCATTAAAACTTCTCTACCTTTGAAACCCACATTCACCAAAACATTGAAACCTGCATTCAAAGAAAATGCATCTGGCCAGTGGCAGGGTAAGTTTACCTTTGGGCTGTTTTCAAATCATAGGCTTCTTGCACGCATTTTTAGAACCATGCAAAAGTTATTTGATTCACCTTCCTGACTGTATTAATTATACTATATAATAACTGAATTATATCCCTTGTATAATACAGCACCACTTGTTAGAGTGTGTTTTAAATTTATAGTTCTGAACATTTTTCCTTTAAGCAATGAAGCAAATCATATGATATGAACCAGTAATGACAACCTGCCCAATTCAGAACATTTCAACCATAAAGGGCCACTCTACTCAAACTTCTGTCATACAATCCACCAATATCAATCAATATGCAGAATCTTCGCAGAAGTAAAACTCATCTGAATAATTCCACATTGAGATCTGAAACCAGTGAAGAAGTTGTTGCTAGAAAACAACTTTATATTTTAGTGTTTCATCTACAAATTCAATGCCTGCTGCCCTTGAAGAATAAATTGCCTACGTTATATTAAAAAAAATGGTAAGCTGGTATATTGCAATAGGGATGGGTGGCAAGCTGAAAAACAAGTTCATAGTTATTAGGCATCTCATCCAGAGGAGGACATACACCCCCTTAAAATACAAATCTACGTGTTGTAGGAGCAGAACCTATAGCTCTCTGGATCAAGATGCAAGTATGCTACCTGCTGCGCTGCCTTAAAAATTCTATCCCACAATAGTGATACCATTTGCTAAACAAAACAGTTGCACATTTTAAGCAGGCTTAGCATGAGCAGCAGTAAAACTCTCTTCCCTTGAAGCAAACAATTCCTTGAAAATGCACTTGAAAATAAATTTCACCTGCTAACTCTAGGACATTTCACTCTCTCTAACACACACCTCAACCTTTAAGTGCAAGAAATCTGGACAAAGCCTAAAATAAATAGGAGCAGATTATAAATATTGCTCTCATGAACTTAGAACATTGCTAGAATAACAGGATTTATGTTAGTATGCATTTTTCTAAAGGATATGACATCTAAAACTCAAACGTCTGTCATTATTTAGCAGCTTCAATGCTTTTTAGGAGGAATATGGGGCAAAAATCTGGACATTCTCCAAAAACCTGGACAGCTGAGGGGTATACTTCCTCCTCCTTATACATACATACAGGCATGCACACACCATACCTCTCTGTTAACACAAAAAATCTAGACAAAGCCTGTTATAATGTTAGGGATAAAGGCCCCCAACTAGGGACACATTTGAAAGTCGCTAGAATAAAAGGATTTGTGTTAGAATAAATTTTCTGAATGATATGAAGTCTGAAACTGAAATGCATGTCATTATTAAACAACTATATTCAGATATAGTTGGTTGTCTTAGTACTCACCGTGGCTTGCATATTCTCCTCTCTTGAAAGGCCCACTCTGCTTAACTTGTGTATTATTTCTTCAGTCACTTCACCGTGGGTTGCAAGGCAGCTTTATCACTAGTGTGTGCATAAAATACAATGTCTTCAATGAGTCTTGCAAGAAATCACATGCAGTCATCATGGCACAAAGGTTCTACTGAAGATGCTTCCAATTTTTCTCATACACGAACACGACAGAAGCCAGAAACAGCTGTTATTCCACAGATAGATGCAGCAGTAGCAAAACAAATTGCAGAGAACCAAAATAAATTGGAACCAATTGTATCTACCATTTACTGTGCAACCCTTGACATTCCTCTCTGTGGAAAAGAAGGCTCTGGTGGAAATTTGTGTTACTTGTTAGATTTTTGTTTTGCTACTGGTGACACAATACTGAAACAGCACAGTGAAACAGCTGCAGGAAATGCTTGGTACACATCCCATAGGGTGCAAAATGAGCTGTTGGCAGAATATGAAAATGTACTTTGAAAGGAGATTGTGCAGAAAACAGGGCAGTTGGATTTAGTGTACTGACAGATGAAACTGCAGATATCTCAGACATTGAGCAGTTGTCATTAGGCATTTGGTTTGTTGATGATTGTATCTGAGAAGAGTTTGCGTTTTTTGTTCCCATTGTTGTGAGAGATGCACAGTCTATCAAATGTCATTGTCAGTGAATGCATAAAGTGCGGTCTGGAAAAATTACTCAGACAAGGCTATGATGGCTGCTCCATAATGGCAAGCATCCAAAATGGTGGTCAGGCAAAGATTCGTGAAAAGTATCCAAAAACAGCCTTTATCCACTGTGAATCTCACAGACTAAACCTTGTAGTCAATGATCTGAATGAGACATGATGGACCGAGAAATATAAATCCATTCGTGTGTTTAGTCAGAACTTTGAGAAAATATTTGACTACCTGGCTGATCTTCAGAAGAGCACTGCTGGTGAAACCAGACAAAATGGCACATATGTTACTCAGCGCTTGCTCTTCATGCACGTTTGTGATTTCTCTCTTCATTATTGCAAATCACTCATCAGTTCTTTAGCCTGTTGCCCAGATGTTTCAGTCTGTTCAACTTGTATAGTAAAGGTTCAAGAACACATCAACAGACTCACTGAAATATTCAAGGAGCACCACAACCATGCTGAAGAGCACTTTAGGAATGACATTCTCAGTAAGGCAAGATCACTAGAAGATAATCTTGGTATTGAGTTAAAGTTGCCAAGGATTTGCAGTCGACAAACACACCAAACAAACACAGCAGGCGTGGATTTTGAGAGTTTATTACAGAATGAGTATTTATATTCCCTATTTTGACTCATTAGTTTCTTCACTGATGTCTTGCTTTTCCAGCAGTAACACTGCTCAATTCAACTTATTTTATCTGCATCCTAAAATGATGCAAAACCTACAACGTGAAGAATTCTGAAAACGAATTGCCGTCAGTAATGAACTATACCATATTGCTACTATATCTGAATGCTCACTTCTTGTCTGATGCATTGGCTTTGAAGTTATAAGACAGCCTAAAAAATCAAATGGGCTACTACTACCTTTGCAGTCAATATCTTGCAGATCTTCTATCAATGATGTTACTGAACAAAAAAACAAAAATAAAAGTGTCAGGTATGGGATTAAAAAAAAAAACATTTTCTGATGTGTTTCAGCTACACCAATGATTAACATGTGCATCATGCTAACCTGGACAACAACAAAATATAAATACATAAAACTATTTGATTTTTGCATTTGTACATGTTTATGCAAGGAAAACCTAATACTGCAGTAAGCACACCTCTCAATTGTACAGATTTTCACAGAATGTCCAGATTTTTGCCTCATATTTTTTGTGTTCCTCCTAAAATCTGTACTTTTCTGGCAAATAGCTGAGGGTTGAAGTCATTAAATAATGATAAACATTTGAGTTTAAGACTCCACATCCTTCAGAAATGTCATGCTAATGCAAAATCTATTATTCTATCAACTTTTCTAAGTTTGTAAGAGCAATATTTAAAATCTGTCCCTACTTGTTCCCATATCATTTTAGGCTTTGTCCAGATTTTTTGCTCTAAGAGGTTGAGAGTGAGGTATGAATTCTGGATAGGAATATGTGCTTTATGCACAGTCTTCAAGTTTCCCTTAAAATGTCAATGAACCTCACATGATCTTGTCTATATTCTCCTGATTTGACAATCTGGCTAGTGTTTTTTAGTTTTTCCTTTCTTGTCTTACCTTTAGTACAGCTTCAACATTATCTGTACTAAACAAACTGTATGAACAATCATATGTTACTACCTACTATACTTTTAATTATATTTCTAAACCACTATGCTTATGTAAATATCTTCTGCAATCACATATCTGCTATATTTTATAACTGTGTACACCACAACGTTCATGTAAATATCTTATGTATAGTATGTTAGCAATTGTTCTGGAGCTTTTCTCCCTGGGCCTCTGCTGAAAATGGACAGCTTTGTCCAGTCGGACCTCCCTGGTAACATATGTAAAATAAAAACAAATCTGACCTTTATGTGGATTCAAAAAAAAAAAAAAAAGTACATCATGTAACAGAAACCAAACAATGGCTCTCTGTGAATTTACTATACTATTCATCACTTCTTGAAGATATGACAACAATGCAAACAGCACAACATAATTATATTGATAAGTACTGCAAAATATTTTATTTGCCATTTCCTATTTAACCAACTGCATATGGGGAGAAGTTGGAACACAAAGGTGAAGCAATCAACACCTTTATTTGGCCAAGATGGATTTTACAATGCACCTACAGGAGCTTCACCTTCAACAGGGTCAGGCAACAGCTACTAAATAAACAAAACCCTACGTTTAATAAAATAAACATATCTAATTAGTCACATTTCATATTTTGAAAGTTTACTATTCCAAATACTAACCCATCTCTAAACTTGAGTGCAGCGTCGTATTCTAAGAAAAAATATATAAAAAATATTTATTCAGAAAGAGTAACAACCTGTAAAACGTAACCACCAGCCAATGTCTTGTCACATCAGGACAAAGTCCAATAAAAAGTGTTCCAAATTTCAAACCAAATTATTTATATGTAGCACAATTGAAGTTATGGAAACTCCCAATCCACAGTGTCTGAAAACTTACATACTTTAAATAAAAAATACTAGTAACTACATGTAAACATTTGAAATATGCACAGATAGAAAACAGTAGCACAACTCAATCTGGTGCAGGCTTGTATTTCAGCAGACCGCAAAAAGTTCAGGTGTACATCAAAACACTCCAGCTGAAACTAATTGTTAACAGTTGTGGCACAGTTCTCTAACAAGGGGTAGACGCAGGAGCAGAGCAGAAGTACTACATACTACTACAGAAATAACGGGTGACGTCTGACAGGCCAAAATTAAATTAGAATCTAGCAGTTATACCTTCAGTAAGGCCACCTCCAGGCAGGCACTAGTTAACATGGATGCCGATACCACTCTACCCCTAATGGCCGATAGCAGCCCCATAAAAAAAGTAAAACTGACAGTATCGTTCCCTCGCAACATGCACCAAAAATGTGCAACAGGCAACTAGGACACAACTATGTTCTAGTTTCAATTGTTAAAACATATACATTTACACAGTTACAATAGTTTACATACATTTCTATTCTAAGTTGGCAGGGCATGCTGTGGTTACATTTTAGCTCAGTACTTTACACCTTTACACACACTTCTGTATGAATCATATCAATATTCACAAATGACAGAATTATTTACAAAATTCCAGATATCTGGGCTGTCAGTATTTCCTTTTGTGACAGCATATTTTCCCCTTTCTCCAATTTTATGCAAACCTCAGATTATGCATCTGAATCCTATATAGAATAAATCTGTGCAGCAGAAGATAGAGTGTTTGAGACAAACGTCCCATCAAACAATAAGAATTCAAGGACAGATTGTTATCAAACCTGGTTTAATCACTAGCTTTGAACATAGTCTCTGATCACCCTGTCCTAATTTTTCATTAAGACACTATGCCATCATGCAACTGTAACTACTGCTTGTGACATCCAGACCAGTGTCCTACTTGTTACCAGGTCAATGTTTTCCAGGTATATGACAGGGCCAGAACTGTACATATCTAGTTTTGCATTGAATCTCCTATTTATAATGACCAAAACAGACCGAATTTGCAAGATTGGCTTTGTTTGAATGATGTCCTTTATATCCTCAGTGGACAGAACAAATCCTTTTACCAAACACCTTCCCCTTCAGTTTTACCCAACTGCAGATATTAAGTTGCACAGTATAAACTTGCTGAGAACTTACACTTTATGAAGTTTAATTTCAGTGTCATTTTCCAATCAGAAGGACTGCAAAGGTTCATCAGTTATGATAGAGCCACAATTAATCCCAACAGAACTGCTAAGACTGTATATTGTAAGGAAACACCATTTTGTCTCCTTCATGCTATTCAGTACAGTTTTCTGTTACTTCCCAGGCTGTCTATACATTCCTATCAAACTTGATGTCGCTTCCACTCAAAGACTGTTATTTACTTCAGTTTTTTCATGAATGCATTATAAGTGTATACATTTAATTTTTCCCATTTGCTGGCTACTTTCTCTTCTTTTTATTCCAAACAAGACTAAAGTATACTCGATGATTTATCCAAACAAAATCTGCTCATCTGCTGAATAACGTATTTCCTTTACTAATATAGTTTCAGCATGTCACACCATCAGCATCTATCACTTGCCCAACAACTATAATACAATATACAAATCTTATGAAGGCACAATGTATGCATTGCCTTGCTTACACAACATACAGTTACTTACAAAGTCATATCAATAAAAAAGTAGTAGACTGGAGAAAGATGTTTGTTTAGCTTAAGATATGAGGAATAACATTCAAATCTTTACTGTAATGTCTAAATATCAACACAATACTATCTACTTGCAAACAGTAACCTACGGTTTTACAGAAAAGAGGAAAATCCCAGGATGCAAAAAACTCCATTACCAGCCTCAGTAAGAAGCGGAGATCCCTCATAAAATCCTCCAAAGCCAGTTATGAAAATAAAATCGCCAAAGATTCCAAAGACAACCACAAGGCATTTTATAACTATGTCAAGAATCTAAATGGCAATGTTCAGATCTGCACTGAGCAACAACAGAATGGCATTAAATATACTGATCTCAAGGATATTGCAAATATCCTGGCAGATCAAATCAGTGCCAACTTCACCCCCCTCTCACCCCCTAAACAACCCATCTCAATACTGGAAGATTGCCAAAGTCTGGTAATAACGGCCACACAGGTAAAAGATGCACTCTCCAAAGCTAAGAATACAGCATCCATGGGACCAGATGACATCCCGGGCTGTGTATTACATGAACTACAAAATGAACTGGCACCTCACCTAAGTGTCATGTTTAATCATAGTCTCACCTCAGGCTTCGTGCCCACTGAGTGGTGCACAGCTACAGTTATCCCACTCCACAAGGGGGGATCCACTTTGGATCCCAGGGAACTACCTCCCCATCAGTCTGACGAGCCTGATCTGCAAGGCCAAGGAAAATATTATCATGGAACTTATAAACAAACACATTGGCAACCTTCAAACACTGGACCACCCAGTTTGGGTTTGTGAAGGGCCGATCTTGTCTCCTGAACCTGATTGACTTCTTCGAATCAGTCTCCAGAGCCGTGGAGGAGGGTAAGGCATATCTGGACCTCGCCAACATTTATGACACCATCCCCCACTCTGGAATCATAGCTAGACTTACTAAGCTGGGCATTAATCCCTATGTCACTTGATGAGTTGCCACCTGGCTTACTGACAGAACCCAGATTGTAAAAGGAGCCTACTCCAAATCCAGCTCCAGACAAGTGACAAGTTGAGTACCTCAGGGTTCAGTCCTGGGACTGCTCTTATTTGGCATCTACTTCTCTGAAGTACAGGCCAACACTAAGGGACTCTGGCTAACAAAGTTCCCAGATGACTACAAACTAGGAGCCATTACTGAATCCCAAAATTATGTGGATACTCTACAAAAGGGCCTTACAGAAACAGATGCTTGGTGCCAGAGCCATGGGCTCAAGCTCAATGCCAAGAAATGTATGGTTATCCCCTTTGAGAAAAAGCATGTACCTGTGAATTATCACATAGGTGGTAGTACACTAAACACCGAAAGTGTGATAAGAGACTTAGGGACACAGGTGGACAGTGGTCTCACCTTCAATAACCACATCACCACAACAGTCAGGAAATCCTTTTATGTGGCACACCTCATCACTAAGAGCTTTTCATCCAGAAAAATGGAGGCCATTGTCCCACTGTACTCATCCCTCATTAGACCCATTATAGAATACAATGCCTCGTTTGGTATGTACCTCTCAAGACATCTGCAACAACTGGAAAGGCTGCAGAAATACCTCACTAAAAGAATCACAGGCCTAAAGCAGATGCCCTACGCTGACCGCCTTAAAAAAGTCCAGCTATACTCTGTCACATATCATCTACTCAAAGGCAATCTCTGCTTAGCCTACAAGGCCATGTCAAACCCCGAGCTGTTGGACATGCTGCACTTAAAGAAATCCCAATCCCTCAGAGCCACACGCTCCAGGGATCTAAACTGTGTCATCACAATAAACAAAACATGCTGGAGGGGTAGATTCCTGACCCAGAGACTCCCCAGACTCTGGAATAGACTGCCCATACATGTCAAGCACAGCGCCTCTTTGGCCGTCTTCAAAAGAAACCTTGATGATTAGATGAGAGAAAGGAAATTCACCTCGGGGATCACATCAGTCACCCTGCTAGACAGGGGTCCAGGGAAGTAAATAGTGTGGAAAGAAATAGCCAGGGAATTGTTATGGCTAGTCTTGTATAGGTCCTAGGGCCGATAGCCTAGTACCAACCTATGAACTTATGTAATGTAAAATGATTCTGTTCAATGTTGTGGCAGAAAATGGACCTCTGTGGACCACTCCTACAAATAAATACACAATACATGAACCGCACACTTAAAACCATGCAAACTACATCTGAAAGGCTTTCAGATAGAAAATGAATGACTGGATGGATAAGATATAAACCTGCCAAGTTCCAAATGGAAAGAAGAATGCTAGAAATGAATGCATATTTCAGGAAAAATGTTGAAGTACAAGAAAAGGTTATGTCATAAGGCTGGCATGCAGGAAGATGAGAGTAATGCTAAGAATTTTTGTTTTTAAAAAAGTGTTTGCCATGGAAAGATTCTCAGAAGTGTTGCAATGGGAGCAAAACCAATGTAGCATTCATATATGTATGGGCTAGACAGAAGAGTACCAAGAGTGTGCAGCTGCAACTGCTGCAAGTTGAACAGGCTGTTGAAATGCAGAAGTAAAACAAAGGAAGAGCACTTAAGTGGATATTATTTACTTATCTGCTAACATTTCTGTTTCTAAACACAGCTTAGTTAGTATATGCGGCACAGAAACAGGTAAGCAGCCATGTAAAATACTGTCAGTACATTCCGTTTGCAATGGGGTGTTGTAATGTAGGGGTTACTCTCCAAAGTGGCAAGCAGTAGCTTGCTCCAGTATCTGTGACTGTAACAGCTAACAGTGAATCCCCCCATTCTGTCCCAGCTATTAACGAGCTGTCATTCTCAGTGTGCAATCAGAAATCAGAGCAAATGTAAGATTCTAAAGGGCATATTTCCAGTGCTAGTACTAAGCTGACCAACAGCAAAATATAAAAACAAGGTACGTCAAACCTCAACAGAATAGCCCATCTTTCTTGGTGGGAATATCCGGGATAAGATTTATAAATATACCTGCAGCAGAGCTAGTCACCTGGTGATGTGAACATTAACTGTAGGTGATGGTCACTGTTGACGTGATACCCCAACCCCATATACAAAATGGGAAAAAAGACGGATGATGCAAGTGAACGTATAAAAAGAAAACAAATGCATTATATAAATATATATATATATATATATATATATATATATATTACACATACATATACAAAACACACCCCTGTTACAATGCCAGGATGTTACAATATAAAAAAATGAGACCACAATAAATCGTTTCAAAGCTTTTCCCACCTTTAATGTGACCTATAACCTGTACAATTCAATTGCAAAAACAAACAAATCTGTTAAGGGAAAAACTAAAAAAATGTATAATAAGCTGGTTGTATAAGTGTGCACACCCTTAAACTAATACTTAGTTGTTGTGCTGCAGTCAGAAAACATGCTACTTAAAATCTCATCTATTAAATATTGGGATCAGGTAAGGGGGGACAATAGTTGAACTTAATTGGCAGGAAGCAAAAAGGGTCTACAATTTAAGGGAAAGCTGGATATTGAACTATGAGGGCTTAATATTTGCTGAAAAGCATATTTACCTGGTGAATACTGCCTATAAATCTAATTAAGTAGATGTGTATAATCAGTCTAGAAGTGGAACTCACACTCCAAACAAGTTTATAAGTGACTTATATAGGTGTCTGGACCAAACAAATAAGAAAGCAATAAGAAATAGATAGGAAACAGGGAAGGAGTTAGGGGTTAACATGACTGAATAATTCTGGACGAGGGTTTGTACTTCAACAGATTTGTCACTAAAAGAAGACTCAGGAAATTCACCTGGAAGTATCTATATAAATATTTTATGCACCAGGTAAAATTCAACATATGTACCCCATGAATAATGGATAGTGACAAAGATGTAATTCAGAGGAGAGGGGTTCTTGGCAGTATTTTTTAGGGTTATTGAGACCTGGAATTTTTCATGGGGCAGGAGAAGGAAATAGTAACAAAGATAATGTTGAGATATACACATTTAAAAAAGCAGTTTTTACTTGGTACAGATCTTGAATTAGAATTGACATGTTCTCATGGTTCTTAGGTATTCCTCATAACAGTAGCAAAGAATGCCGTAACAAAATAAACAAATTTAAAAAAAAAAAGGAAAAAGAAGGAACACCCTGAAATCTGGTTGATAAAAAAGTGATTGCAGGAACTTACACAGCAGAAAAGAAGGGTTTAAAAGAGACAAGTTTTATTTTAAATGTATAAGGAAATAGAGGTGATGGATTCAGAAAGATATTCAGTGATGTAAAATACAATGGAGTGAGGATATGTGGAAATCCTAAGTCTAGGCAGTGGAAAAAGCTAGGTGCAAAGTAGTAGGTATGTTGGCCTGTCAAGTACCTGCTATCAGAATACAAGAAATAGTGAAGTTGCCATCCATATCTAATATGATGCTGATAATAGGTCTGCATTATTTTGATTTATATAACTGCTGTTTTTTGTACATACCAGTTTGTGAAAACTAATAAATTGTTCAGAATTGACTGGTGCTCCACACTGACAAACAAATTTAAATAAAATAAATTAAGAAAATAGTTTTCATCATAAAAAAATCTTATATACATTGAGGGGAGAACCATAAAATAAACCCAGTCAAAAATGCAACATAACGTTTCATCAGTGCACATAAACTCTTTACACAATTCATTTCACTGTAGTTTTATTTTAGCACACTTCTAATACTCTTTAGATAGGATTTTTCCAAAACTGACCAGAAAACAACCAGCACTTAAAAAGTATTTTCTCTTTCCATCATCTTTAACATACAGAATTAAACCCACTATTTTTGCCATGGAAAAATGACCCTCATCCTCAGTATATAAACACATAACACTCACACACCTACCTCTCACTTCGTCCCAGCAATTTGAATGTCCTCTGGAATTCAAATTCCCAGCAGGCACAAAAGACAAAGCCGTAAACCATGTCGCACAGATAAAACAGGTGTTTGCGACCTGTTTTCGTCTTCTGTGTCTGTGCGACTGGACGAGACGCAAAGGGCGTTCTTAAAGAGGAACACCCTTTAAAAAAAAAACTTTTTTTTAAATTAAAATACTTTTAAAATACTTTTTTTTTTTAATTAAAATATAATGAATTTCTCGGTCAGCCGTTTCCAGGGGGGTGCAAGTGCACCCCCTTGCACCTGCCTGCGGGCGCCCTTGGACAAAACAACTGGAAACGAGATCTTTAAAGAAGGCAGGAGCAAACTACATGGGAAAAATGGCAATTGCATGAACAATACATACAGGGGAGGAATGAGTTGTAAAAGAAGGCAGGACTTAAGTGAGCTATGTAATGTTTGACTGAAAATTAGTGGGTTGATTATAAGTGATATAATGTTTGCAACTGGGAGTGTGCCAGTATGGTTTGTGATGTAAAATGCTTGCACCTAGGATTGTGTCTGATTGCTTTGTTTTCATTTATATAAATGTATTGTATGATTGCTTATCTCATAAGTGAGGGTTTAATAAAGATGTTTCTTGTTTAGAAAAAGAAGTAGGAATTAAATTATTTATGTAACGTTGCTTAGGTTCTATGATATATAGGGGTCTATATCATTCTACTGAAACACCGTAACAGAGAATACCACATCATCAACAAGTATTCAGCGAAATTCACTTCTGCGATTCTCTGAATACTTAAAGGGCAAACAAATATTTGCCCTGCAACCTAATGGAACTAAATATACCTAAACCAAATCCAACCATGTGGGGGGGGGCACACCCTTCACACCCTTCACACCCCCCAACTAAGTATACCAACTCCGAGATCAGACTACAGTAGAGAAAAGGGCAAAATTGTGTAGTTGGCCAAATACGTCTTAGCCCTTTATAAATTCAGCAAATTACAGAAGTGAATTTCACTGAATACTTGTCAACGATGTGTTCGCTGTTACAATGTTTCAATGGTGTGAAATTGACCCGATACATAGCAATATATGTGAAGCATAATCTCTGTTAATTTTAACTTAATACGGTTTGATGACTTTTATATAAATGTAAATGTGCCTACATCATAAGTAATAATTCAATAAAGCTGTTTAAAAAAAAAGCCTAATGCCTGCTTTTTGTTATAAATATATTTGATGATGACTGAGCACATTGATGTTTTCAACCATTTCATACAGCTGATTGTCCAAGTCTAAGTTACTGACAATGTGCAAGGCCTATATGAAATTTTTGTCTATGTAACTACTGTCTGACAATGATACTCCACTATCTTTCCAGTCAACATCTAGGATACTTTCATATGCAAAATATAATGGATTGTCTTAAAACTACAATATGATGTGCAGGGAGGTTATCAAGCCTGTTGATATACATGCAAGTAAAATTTACTTCTTAGCTTCAAAACCAAAGTCCTGTATAACTTGTCAGTGATCAGACTATACTACTTATCATCCTCCAAGCAATGCTTCATAGAAGGAGTAAACCTTTTGCAACTGGATCCGAGTGAAGCACCACAAAGGATAGATTTTGGACTCTTCTCCTGGAGCTGTTTTGGGCTACGCTTGCAACAGTATAGCTTTGCAACAGTATAGCTGACTCTGCTTCAGCATTAAAATGCACCTGTATATAGACTGGCTAAACTGGGTTTGAAATAATCAAGGTTACAATGCTATTAGTCAAAGCATTTTTTTAATGCTCAAAAGATGAACTTCAGGTAGCCGTACCAATGGATTTTTAAGAATAGTTCTACTTTTTACAGAAGAGCATACACAAGATTTGCTCTTGGAGAAAAATAATTTAACAAATTCTCTGTTGACATTCATCAGCCCTAAGAATTTTCATATCCCTGTCACTGTGGTGGGAAGAGGCACTTGCAAAAAAAATAACATTCATTAACAACTTCTTCCATGAATTTTACTTCAGGCTGCATTGACTAAACTTTGTTCAAATCTACTTTTAGGCCTGTTGTTTATACAACTTCACAAACAATAAAACAATTCAGTGTGTTCTTCCTCTGTAAGTATCTGGATTAAAATATCATCCACATACTGAAGTACTGTGTCTCCAAATACCAAGAGTTCCAGGACTAATGACTTGATGAAAATACACAGGAATTGAGAAAATTGTCATCCTTGAGATCAGGTACTTTTCATTATCAAAAGTATATGCAAATCATAAAGCTGACTGACATATCAGGGGTACTGAGAAAATGCTATTGGTAATGGCTAAATGTAAAAATACTACAAAATTACTAAGAAGCTGAGTCATTGGTTTATGTTCACCAGCCACATATATTTATTATTATTTTTTTTTTCCACTGGCCAGATTAAACTACGACAATGTCAGCTTCCTTTTACTATGCCATGCTTTTCCCATTTTTATGGCTTTCTTCATGAATGGCTCAGCTTTATCCAGAGTCTTCTACTACCCTTTGGAAGTGTGGCATTTTATCCCTAGAAATATGTATAACAGCTTCTTTTACTACCCACAGTCAGTTTTTTTGTTTAACCCACAAATAAGTTACATTTTTGGCCATGCATTAGGGATTGGTACACTGGTTAAGGTGTTTATCTCACAATATAAGCATATTTAATAGCAGTCAAACCAGTCGTCACTCAAGAGCTTTGGTAAATATGAATAATTTAGTATCATAAATAGGACTGGCCTTTCTGTATTAATATTCATCCATCTGAGCAACCAACCTAAATAGAGGGACATTAGTTAATGCCTATTCTGAATGATAAAATAGGTTGCTGGGTTTGTGCCATAATGACAAATTAGGTTCAGATCAGTAGGTGGAAAATGGTGTTAAATTTGTCAGATGCACTGGTTAAAGGGAAAAAAGGATAGAGGTCTTATTCTAAACCAGGTGACCTGACTTACATAAGTGGTTTAAACTACTATTAGCAAAGATGAGGAGGGGAAAGAAATAATCATGTCAGGGTGGTACACCCATGGGGGTATGTAATGTAAGAGTTGTGATGATATTGTACTAATAACATTATGCTGCACAGTGTAGAATGATAGACATCTGAGAGGTGTTTGACCACAGAAATGGGGACATTTCCATTTTGCTGACAATATATGACCTCTCTTATAACAATGACCCAGCATTCTAAAAGGAGGTAGGACTAATGTCAAAATCTTTAGGACTTCTCACCTGATTGTATCATATTCAGTAATGCATCACCGTTTTACCCCATAAAATCCATATATACTAATTGAGCTTTATCACATATAAAAGGAGATTTTCTACACAAGTATCATATTAGGTTATCATCATGAGTAGGACACTTTGAAGAATGTAACTTTCAGAACTGGAAATGCTGCCCTTAGTGCAAAGGGGAGAAATATCACAGGAAATTGAGAAAATGAGGTTCAGTGCAATAAGCAAACACATTAATCAAATTATTTAAAATAATATTTAAAATAACACACAAAGAAATATATTTCTAACCATATAGCAATCAGTTCATTATCAAAGTAAGTAAAAAAATTACAATTACAGGATGCTAAAAAAATTACTTGTATAAAAGAAGATACTAGCATTCAGAAAATATTTTGCTTATATTATTTTTCCTTTTCTCTATCTTTCTTCTCCATTTTTAGCAACCATTATTATAACTATCACCAGATATTGTAGGTAGTATATGAAATATAAAATGTTATATAGTTTATAAGATATCACATAAAATGACTGATATGTTTGATTGTTTACTAACCATTTGCATTTATATTATATTTAGAAATCTCTTTCCCAAAACACATTCCAAGTTCACTTATCAAAAAATCACGTTAATCACCTACTTAATATGTTGCTAATAATAAATTATAATCTGTAGTAATATCTAGTTGCTAAAACGAAAAGATGTATGTGAGAATGTATGCATATATGAAACTATGACAAGTATAATAAACACCATAGCATCTATTTACAATCTATAATTAGTATTTGGACAATGTCTAATCACAATAGATCACATATATCAGAGCTTGTTAGTTATGTTTTCTATAGTATGTATAATCAGGATGTGTTCCAGATTTGAAATTGATTTTCTGTCCTTTTATATTTTCTCCTGCAAGCAACCTAAGTGCATCAATAAACTATAACAAAGTATATCACATTGTTTGCTCATTTTATCTGATGTTAAGCCACAACCACACAGTGAAGTCAAGTAAAATAAAGAGTTAAAAACACGGGAAATGGAAATCATCTAAACCAATGAATTGCCTGCTTCAAACAGTAACATGCAGTTATAAAGAAAATGTTTACAAAATGTTGTAGTCAGTCTAACACTGATAGAAATCAAGAAAATTATTACATATGATAGTGAAAGTCATATAATTTACTTTAAATCTACACAGATAATTTAATTCTTACATCCTGCAAGGCACTGATAATTAAAATGTAATCTACAGAATCATAAATATGATATTATCCAGAATGTAACCCACAAAAATGAGGGACAGGAAGTACAAATTCAGTAAGACTCTTCATTCCAACAGGATAAAGTGCTGTCATTGTTACTTAACTAAAATTTCAAAAAACAAAAAACAAAAAGAGAACTCCTCCCACAGTTAATAATCACATATAAGTAGAAATACTGAGACTTACATTTGCTCTGGTTACAAAAACATCACACACTACCAGATAAGAGTAATCATAATAAGAAAATGGTAAATATCTCATGTGAGGATTCTCTTACATAGCACTGCTCTGACAAATTCTAGTCAAGCCAATATAAATCTTATCTATGTTTTCAAAATTCACTTATATCAATAATCCAAAGTAAAGACAGCTCAAAGCTAAAACTCTCTACATCAAATAGATAACCAGAAATATGTGTATATATATATATATATATATATATATATATATATATATATATATATATATATATATATAAAGAAAATTTAGATTATTTAATAATTTTGCACAGCGTAGTGTGCCATCATCCTGAAGGCACCTAAGAGTGATGGTGCATGCTATAAATTTTGTAACAGCAGTAAAATAAATGCCACTACATTCGTGCTTTATCAGGGGGACAGAAGAAAAAAAAAACAATGGAATTATTTGAAGGTTAGCATGAGCTATTCTAATGTTAACACTTAAGAAATAACTTTCTAGTAATCTTGGATAAATATTAACCATTACATTTAAAGATATATGTCACTAAAATAAAAGATCAGTAAAGGCATTTATTCAGTTAACCAAGTTTCTTCATTGAATGAAAGAACACTAATAATATTAGATAAAATCTTAAAAAAAACACATGACAATCAAATTAGTTATCAAAATCAAATTCATTATCAGAAATGAAACCAACCCTGAAGTGACTATGTACCAAGTAATTATAGTGATTGCACACCTGGCTACTGTTTGTTTAATCTGTATGTGTTTTGATTTACCTAAATATTTATTAACACATTCAATGATATTGTATAGTGTGCATATGTGAAATACTGGGATTCTCAAAAGAGAGCAGAGGAAACTAACACACATACAGGAAGCACCAAGTGCCAGCCTCAAGAAAAACATGTATACTCACCCCTCCAACTAATGCTATGGTGGTTGCAGTGGCACTAGTGGAATGTGTTTTTATATGACCAGGAACAAACCTGCCATGAGCATGATAACAGTAAGAAGTCCAGAGAGGGAAGAATCTTTCTCCCTTGTTTTTGGATTTGGAAAGAAGAATGGGAAGTTAATGGTATCGCTTAAAGTGAACTCTGAAGAAACCCAGTCCTTATGAAAACTGAGGTAGAGGTGACTCCCCGTAATTGCTTGTAACTCAGATACTCACCTAGCAGATGCCAAAGCAATAATTAAAACAGTCTTCAAATTATGAGCTGGTTCAAATGGAGACATCCTTTTCAAGCACAAAACTGAGGTCCCAAGGAGAAGCCACCTGTTTCCTAGATGGGTGAGTACGTATTACCCTTTCGAAAATGAATGATATAAGGGAAGACAAGCAAACATAGCTGACAAGTGTAAATTTATAGAAGAGTACAAAAAACACTTGACAGTAGCTCACACAAATAAACAAGAACTATTGCCAGCTAGCCCTGAAATTAGTCCTGGTTATTTGAGTGGCACCAACTAGAAAATCTTTTTCACTTGCACATATATGATTTTCTAATAACAGGCCTTTTCACCTCTTTTAATACTTGTTATATATCCTCAGGGAAAAAAAATGTACTTGAAAGGTCTCAAACTTCTATCATCTAGGCAGCTAGTTGAAGAGCTTCAAGATCGGGGAGTATCAAACACCACCAATCTTATATGATTAAATCTGGTCTGTGGGAAGAGTGTGGTAAATGCCCTTGGCCAGATTGAAAAGAAAGGACAACAACTGTTGCCTTGGCCAGAAGGGAATCAACATCATTATTTTTGCATAGCTCTATTAGATTTTTAGGAGAACCGTCATAATCAGCCCACAGGGCTCGGTACTGGGACCTCTCCTATTTGGAATATACTTCTCCTCCGAAGTCAAGGCAAAATGTAGAGGGCCTTTGGCTGATCAGATTTGATGTGACTGCAACTTGGGTGCAATCACTGAATTCCCCCAAAGATATAGATATCCTCCAGGAGGGTCTGACACAAATAACTGGTGCCAGAACCATGGCCTAAACTCAATGTAAAAAAATGTATAATCATTCCCTTTGGGAAGCTGACCACCCCTGCAGAATACAGAATTGATATCACTCCCCTAAGAGTAGACCCAGTGGTAAGTGACTTGGGAACTCATGTTGACAGTAACTTGAACTTAGATCACCATGTATTCATGGTAGTGAGAAAATCTTTCTACGTGGCACAACTTATAAGTAGGGGCATGGCATCCAGGTCTAAGGAGATCATAGTCCCATTACACTCAGCCGTCATTAGACCAATAATTGAATAAAATGCACTCTTCGGCATATACCCGCCCAGGCACTTGTAACAGCTGGAGTGGCCACAGAGGTTCCTCTCTAAAGAATACAGGGTGTAAATAATATGTCCTATGTGGACTGCCTCAAAGCTGTGTACCTGTACTTGGTCTTCTACAGGCTACTGCAAGGTGATGTGATCTATGCCTAAACTACAAGGCATTCTCCAATCCAGCCTTGATGGATTTGCTACAAATTCGTAAGACTAACAGAACTAGAATTATCCAAGTTAAGGATCTAAACTTCATCTGTGACACAAACAAAACATGGAAATGGAAAAGAACCTATCTTCCAGGCTCAACTGCAGGTCCTAGAGAAAAAAAAATTATTTAGATGGATGTTATGAGAGGAGGTAAACAGATTTACTTGAGGTGAATCAATTCTTGGAAGACTCCAGGATGAAGTTTCCATGAGTGGGGGGGTCTATCCTGGTCCTGCTGTGCTTGTCTGCAGAAAGACATTGGTCTGATGGAATGTATGGAGCCTGAAGAGTCAAACTGAGCTGAATTGCTACCTTCCAGGCTATCATAGCCTGTCTGCAAAGATAGTAGGCACTAGTACCCCCTGTTTAGTTACATAGTGTTGTCTGTACACTCCTGCAGAAGTCCTGGGGACCAGAGATGTTTCAAAGCCTTCAAAGCACTGATGACAACCAACATCTCTCTAATATTTATGTGCATCTTCCTGTCCATTGTGTCCCACAGAGCTTGCAGGTTTACCCCTTTTGAAACCGCTCTCTATGGCAGGTCTAAAGTGTCTGTGGTGACTAAATGAAGGATGGTCAGAAGGGAGAATGGAAGATCTGGATTGCAAGCTATCTGGTCTACCTCGATCCAGTCACTCTCTTTATAAATCCCAAATGAGGAATCTGAAAAGTTAAAAGCTGAATCCAGACTGTTATGAAGTATCTTTGTATTTTTGGGTTGTCTGTCAAAGGGCAACATGACTATCATTTATGCCATGTACCTAGAATGCTGAGAAAATCCCTTGCAGATGTTTGGCTTAGGCCAGAGAAACTCGGGAAAAACTGTAGAGACATGCCCACTTTGGGTGAAAGATTGCTCTTCCAAAGGCAGAATCTAATATACATCTCAGGAAAATCATTCTGCGAGACATGATAGAAGACTTCTGCATATTGATTTGAAACACTAGACTGAGGAAAAGTTCCTGAACAGTTGCTAAAGACTTTTGACAGTTGGAAAAATAAAGTCTGCAAAGATAAGACAAATCCATATATGGAAAGATATGAGTACTCTGGAGTCTGCAATAATGATTGGAGTGAAGCATTTTGCAACTATCCTTGGTGCATGGACAGTCCAAAGGGTAAAACAAAGAAAATATAGTTGTGTAAGAACTTACCATAACAGTAGATATCTGAATGATCACTGTTGCAGTATTACTAACTCATGGGATATCCTGCCAAGGATAGCCATACATCCAGTCATCATACAAAAGCCTGACACCCTCCCCTAAATCCATACATCTGATGCATGACCTCAGTCCAATGAACGCAGAGGTGCATAATGGACATAATGATGCAAAGGACTTTCTTGTTCCAGACAAGCAGCTAAAGCAGAATTAGAGACAAGCATATACATATGTACAAGCCAAAAAAGATGGAAGAATGTCTTGTAGTTTAGGTATAGATCGCCCCTTAGTAGTCTGTAGGGGACAAGTACAGGAACACGGCTTTGAGGCAGCACACACAGGACATATTATTTACACCCCGTATTTCTTTAGTGAGGGAGGGATACAAAAGAACCCACCTCAGCCAGACTAAGAAGGAACAGAAAGAAAGGGGAAGGAGGGCGGGAGGGATGTAGTACTGCAACAGTGATCAGTTAGACTGTTAGGATAGGTTCTTACACAACTGTACTATTTCTTTCCATGCTCACTGTTGCAGTATTAATAAGATATGGGAGATTCCCAAAGCTGTCTAAGAAGATAGGGAGGAGGAACCCCAAAGAGGGTTTTGGTCCAAAAGACCTAACAAAACTGAACGAGCAAACCCTGCTCTATTCTTAGAAAAAGCATCAATCTTATAATGTTTTGTGAAAGCATGAACAGAAGACCAAGTAGCTGCTTCGAGAATAAATTTGGAATCTAAACTTTTGAAGAATGACCCTGCAGAAGTGGAACTGACATTAAATGGAACCAGATGCTGCTTACCAGGGCCTTGGAAATCCAGTTAGAAATAGTCTGTCTAACAGGAGCAGCCAAACTTTTGTCCTAGAAAGAGACAAAAAATGTATCAGATTTCCTGATCGACTTGCTTTTGGCTAAATAAAACCTGAGCTGTTAATGGCCATTCAAAGAATGTAGAATCTGTTCTTCTTCTGAATTCTGAAAGGGAAAGGCGTGGAAGTTAATGGTGTGACTCAAGAATAGCTAATTAACCGCCTTTAAAATAAAAAAAATGCCTTAGTACAGAAAATAACTCTTTCCTTATGAAAGAAGAGAAAAGGTAGAAATGACATTAAAGCTTACAACTCTGAAACCTGCTTAGAAGAAGTCAAAGATACTAAAGCACATTTTCCAAGTACAAAACTTAAAAAAGGCAGAGGCAGCTGGCTCAAAAGCAGAATGTCCAGAACATAGTTCAAATTCCAAAAAGAAGGGATACCTTTCTTAGTGGTCTAATATGAAGGATGCCTTTCAAAAAACTGTTTCACCTCAAATCAAGATGACAGTGACCGGTCCAAAGGGAGTTAAGCAGAAATGACTGGCAGATGACCTTTAACAGAAGAAATATCCAACCTAGCATTCAGCAGTCCCCACTGATAAACCATAATATTATGAATACCTATCTGATAATGGTCCTTATTTGGTCTATGGCACCACAGAGAAATCATCATCATCAACCCCCCCTTTTTCCTATTTTCTACATGGGGTACGGGTATTTGTGTCAACTATTGCCATCTCTCTCAGTTCAATGCCATTCTCCTGCCTTCTTCAACACTCATACCTGACTATCACAAATATTCTGTTACACAATCCATCCACCTTTTTGCTGGATGCCTTCTTTTACTCTTGCCTTCTTCCTCTCTGTCCCAAATTTTCTCCACCAGATTGTCTTCTGCTTTTCTGCAGATGTGCCTGAACCACAGTAATCTATTCACTTTGATACTTTATGCAATTGGAGATACTTTTGCTTCTGATCATATGCCCTTATTTCTTCATCTGCTCCACAGTGTGCATCCTACCACCCATCTCAGGCACTTCATTGCCATCACCCCTGGATTCCTCAACTACTCTGCCTTTAGTGCCCAGGTTTCTGTATCATACAGTAGTACTGGTTATACCACTGTTTTGTACACCATACTTTTTAGCTTCTTTGGCATTTTCCTGTCATACACTACACCTAACACTCTGTGCCAGTTGGCTGCAGCATCTCTGATTCTAGTTTTGACCTCCTCATTCAGACTACCTTTCTCTTCAACCAACCATCTCAGATACTTAAAGCTGTTAACCTGTTCCACTATATTCCCTTCTATATCAATTCTCAGCTTCTTCTTATTTCCCCCATTTGCTGCCATTACAGCTGTCTTATCTGTACTCCGTTTCATCCTATATGCCTTCAGTTTTGCATTCCATTCCCTTATCCCTATATGTCTTCAGTTTTGCATTCCATTCCCTTATCTTTTGCTGAAGTTCTTGCTCAGAGTCTGCCTTTAATGCCACATTATCTGCACACAGCATCTTTGTTGATCTGTCCCCTCCAACCTGTTTGCTAATATAGCTCATGACCATTATGAATAGCAGTAGGCTCAGAGCTGAATTCTGATACACACCCACTACTACAGAAAAAGCCTCTGTGAGACTGAACACTGTTTGTACTTGAGTCATTTGGTCCTTGTACATAGCTTGTACTAATTCTACCAATGATTCTGGAACTTCGAACCACCACAGGACTGCACAAATCATCCTTCTTGGAACCCCGTCATATGCTTTCTCCAAGTCTAGGAATGCCCAGTTAGACTCTTTCATCATCTCCAGCTTCTTCTCAACTATCTTTCTCACTGCAACCCTTGCATCAGTTGTGTTGCATCCTGATATGAACTTGAACTGCTCATCTCCTATCTTAAATTCTACTACTTAACCTTTCATAGCCTAACCATGGGCTTTATTCCTTTGGAATGGAGAATAGCAACAGTAATTCCCCTCCACAAATGTAGCCTTACAACAAACCCAGGGAATTGCTGACCCATAGGCCTGACCAGCCTTATCTGTAAGACCATGGAGCGCATCATTATGGACCTCATAAATAAGGATATATGTGACCTCCAAACTGGTCCTACCCAATTCAGTTTTGTCAAGGGCAATTCCTGACTGGTAAATCTGGTGGATTTCTTTGAAAATGTGCTTGGGGCCATTGATGATGGTAAATCTGTGCACACAGCATACCTCAACTTGGCAAAGGCTTTCAACACAATCCCCCATTCAGGCATTACTGATAAACTTAGCAAACTGAATGTAAACTCATTCATTGTAAGATGGGTTGCCAACTGGATTACAAACTGGACACACACTATCAAAGTGGGTGACTCCATATCAGCTAGCAGAGCTGTTACCAGTGGGGTGCCACAGGGGTCAGTGCTTAGCCCCCTACTGTTTGGTATGCAATTATCACAAGTTCAAGTCAAAACTAACGGGTTGTGGTTGACCAAGTTTGCAGATGACTGCAAACTAGGTGCAATCTTTGAATCCCCAAATGATGTCAGTATACTCCAGTAGAGTCTCATGCAGACCAATGACTGGTATGTTAGTCATGGTCTCAAAGTGAATGCAAAGAAATGCTTCGTCATTCCCTTCAGCACAATGCCCTTTCACACTATCAAATCAACACTTCCTTAAGTACCCACGAAGTGGTAAGGGACCTTGGATCACAAGTTGACTGCAGCCTTAATTTCGACCACTATGTGTCTACCGTAGTAAAGAAAGCTTTCTACATAGCTCATTTGATTAGTAAAGAAATTGCCTTGAGAGCAAAAGAGGTTATAACTCCACTATACACAGCACTTATCTGGCCCATAACTGAGTATAATGCCCCATTCAGTATGTATTGTACAAAGCACCTGCAGCAACTGGATAGACCTCAGAGGTTTCTAACAAAGAAGATCAAGGGGCTCCAGCATGTGCCTTACACAGTCCAACTAAAATTGCTGTCACTATACTCTATATCATACAGACTTCTTAGGGGAGACTTATGCGTGGCCTACACAGCAATCCAAGACCCAAACCTAATGAACTTGTTGCATATCCATAAATCAAAAGGAACTAGAGCTACCCTTTCCAGGGACCTAAATATGTCCTGCAATAAATAGAACATGCTAGAGGGACAGATCTATGTTACAGTGACTGCTGCATTTTTGGAACAGGCTACTCATTCGTGTGAAGCAGAGCACCTCTATGACACTATTCAAGAGGAAGCTGGATGAGTGGATGGGGTACCATAAATTCTTACTGGGGATAGCATCCACAGCCCTCCTGGACATGGGAAGTCATCACTAAATACACAATCTTGGGTACTGACTAGCATTTCTATGATATTATATTGGGTTGAAATGGCTAGGCTTAAAATGACCTCCGAGTTGATAGCCTAGTAATCTCCTATGATCCTTAATGGCAACTTCTGTTCTAGATTCTACTAAAAACTCTACCAGTAGTGGTCTTTTGTTTAGGACCCCCTATTTCTTTCTCTTTGCCTATACTCTGATATCAGTCCTTGGTATGGAAGGCAATGTCTAGCCTGCAATCCAAATAACTTCTTGGCGTCTTCCCATTCTATTACCATTCTCTCTCTCTAATTATTTGTTTCCAATACCTTGGTTCCATTGCCAGTTTTCCCAAATAAATTCCAGCCCCCTCTTGCCTATTGTTTGTATCCCTAATTGTAGTCATCCCTATCAGCAGAATATCCTTTCTCCATTCATTTTTTGTCTTAGTTCTTAGAACACCTTCTGCTACTTTATGAATGTAACATTCTGTATGATTGTCATTGTTCTCCTTAAGGATCTGCATCCAAAATCCCAGTCTCTCCCTGTTACTTGAGCTTCACCCTGTTTCATCATCAATTCTTTCCACTTTGAATTATAGTTCTCTGCTTCTGCTACTTACAGAAGCCTTAACTGTATTGCTCTGAAATACCTCTTCATCTTGGGTAATCTCAATCCGCCCTGTTCTGTTGGAAGAATAAGTGTATCCCACTTGACTCTTGCCACTTTCCCCTCTCAGATAAAATCCATCAGCTCTTTATTAATTGTTATCCACAACTTCTCTGGTGATAAAAAAATGCCTGACCAGTGTATATGAGACTACAGGGACTAAAAACATTTTAACTGCTTGTATCTTACTATCGATATCCATATAATACAGCTTCTATTTTCTCAGTTTTGTATTATCTTTTGTTTAGTCTCTTCCTGCATATCCCAAGCTGCCGCACTGGTATCATTTTTAATCCATACACCTAAATATTTCATTTTATCATGTCCCCATAAATATGGATATTGCTGAATCAATTTGTATATGGGTACATAATTTATAGCTATTGCTTTTGTTTTAACTTCATTCATTTTGCATCCTGAAAAGGTTTGAAACTGTCTCAATATGTTCCACAGTACTGTAATGTCCCTTTCTGGTTTTGTCAGGTATAAAATAATGTCATCTACAAATACAGTCAGCTTTTCTTGGCTACCACAACAATTATATCCTTGAATTTCTGAGCCCCTTATTTTCTTTGCCAGTGGTTCTAAATATAATGCAAATAAAAAGGGGGAGAGAGGACACCCCTGCCTGGTTCCTCAGCTCAAGCAGAGATCATCAGAGAGGACCCTACCCACTTTAATTTTCACCTCTGATCCTTTATATATCCTCCTAATCAACCTTATAATTTTATCAGGGAATGCAAATGCTTCCATTGCTCTGCTCATAAAATCCCAGCTTACTCTGTCAAATCCTTTCTCTGCATCAAGACCCACCAGCAACAGTGGCATTTTCTTACATTCTGCTTCCTTCTGAGTCATCACTGTCCTGTTTATGTTGTCAAATGCTTACCTGCCCTCCACAAAACTGCACTGATCCACAGCTATCAATTTTGACATCACTTTTGCCATTTTTAGCCATTATAGGCATAAACACTTTATAATCATGATTTAGTATAGAAATGGGCCTGTATAAAGCTGGATCTGATGGATCTTTACCATGTATCGGTATTACAGCTACTGTTGCTTTCTTCCAGGATGTTGGTACTTTTTCTCCTCTTAAAATACTGTTAAACAAAACCTTCTTGATCAGTTTTTTTCTCACCTAGCTTCCAAGCTTCCACAGTCTATTACTGAGGACTTTACTGTAGATTGGTCATGCATCATCATTTTTATCTCCTCTCTTCCTATCCTGTTAGTAATTGAGCCTCATCTACCTCTAACCTTGGCATATTTAATTCTTCCAAAAACATTTCCATTTGTACATTTTCTTGATTTCCATATTTCTCTGCTTTATACAGACTTTCATATAATTTCTGAAATATTTCTAAAACTATAGGATCCCTTGTTATCTTCCTTGTTATAGGCTCCCTAAGGTTGTTGACAGCCCCCTTCTACTTTATGTTGCCTGAGTCATTGTGCTAAACGATTTTGTGCTCTAGAATTATCAAAAAACAGTTGCTTGACAGCAATCTTTGTAAACTCATGTGTATTGTCAAGGTAATCCCTGTCTAGTTCTAGATTTTGTGTTACCTGCATGCACTGTTTGGCAGGTTAATCTTTTTATACAACTGCTTCTTGTTAACTCCATTTCAACCTATGTCACATCTTGCAGAACTGTTTGTTTTATTGAAACCCCTCAAATACAAATACACACACACACACACACACACACACACACACACACACACACACACACACACACACACCAATACCCCCTAAAACCTACTAATGTAATAATAACACAAAATATATACGTCTTCAAATATTGAAGTTTTACTTCCCTATTAGTAACAAAAGTTCCAAACTGACAGCCACACACACAGACTTGTGCTAAACAGAAAGAAACAGTATCCATGCTAGGATGCATGGTACAGCATGTGATTCTAAGTGCTGTCTGTTTTTACCTTATCTTTATAGCTCTCCCAGCTGGGGAAAGACTTGAATGCTTTCAGAAAACATTTTCTCCAAGAAATTTCTCTTTATCAGATTGTCTGCTAGAGACATGAGAACCAAATGCAGGACTGTATACTAGAAAAAGACCTTATAATACTCAATATTCTTTTTCATTTACTTTCTATTAAAATGTGTTACTATATAAAGATAATGTCCATAACCCATTCATTCCCCTATGGAAGAATTAGAAAAAAAAACACTAATTTTTCTTTTGTCATGCTTTTTTAACCAGATTCCCCCCTTTTTCTGTTGACATTTCAGTGCCTACATTTCTTAAAACTGAACAAGGAGAGAGAAGAAGGGAGAAACAAACAAAAAGAATAAACAGTAGCACCTGTTTACATTACAATTTCCATTACACTTAAAATAACTGAAAAAATACTTTATGACATGCAGAGAAAACCATGCACCATTTAAATAATACTGTCAAGAAAAAAAAATGTTTTGCATAAAGTTAACTCTCTCCCTCCTCCTCCCCTCTTCTGAGTATTTTTCAGAACATTAATGACATGAACTAGGGCATATGCGTTAGAGTCCTCTACAAGTTTAACAAATTCCAAACAAGTCCAATATTTCCAGTTTTTTTTGTTCTGTCCTGTTTCACAAATATAATTATTGCTTTGTAACCCCACATTTGTCAATTTCCAAGTTATTGATTTTAGTCTCTGAACGTTAATGACATGAAATATGACATATGCTTTAGAGTCCCCTAAATGTTTAACAAAGTCCAAGAAAGTCCAATATTTCCTGATTTTCTTGTTCTATTGCTGTTCATCTCCATCTTCCAAACCCTGTCTTTGCTTTATCTCCAGTACACTCTCGATTCCTCTAGTCAACTCCTGTGTTTTTCCCCCTCTCAAGTATTTTCCATTGTAAAACTGGGAAATATTTCACTGGCACTGTCTCTCTGTGGTCTTTGTTACCAGAAGAACAAGAAGTAGAATCTCCTTCTGTTTTACAGCTCACTTTTTGTTGGACAAACTTTTGTATTTTTTCCTTAGCATGTACTTCATCAAAAATGTTTTTGTTCCTCCAGGGAAAATATTTTGAAGATACCTTTGTATAGCAGTTTGAATCTCACTCCTGCTTCTCGACATTCCTATATAATTGAATAAATGTATTCCTATTCTGCCTGGTGTACAATGAATAGCATTCTCCACAAACACTCTGCTGTCTTTCACTTTTAGTACTTTGTCCTTCTGCCACAGTTTTGTCAGAATCTACTCCTTCTGCTGGTAAGGTTGCATTTTTACTATTAAGGGTCTAAGTTGTTTTCTCATAGCCAGGTTTGGAGCATGCACACAATGTGCCCTATCAATTATTAATTCCTGTTGTGGAATATCTGTCCACTTTCTTAATTGTGCTTTCAGGAAATTAATACAGTCTATTCCTTCCAGCCTCTCAGGTACAGCAGAAAAGCTCATGTTTTCCCTACATGCCCTGTCCTCTAATTCTATTATTTTTGAAGCATCTTTTCTTGTGCAGTCTCATAATCAGCCAGCCTTCTCTTCATTTCAACCTCTGAATTTTGCAGTTTTATCATCTCGTACAAGTATCTGTTTAAAGCTTCTTCTATTTTTCCAGCCTTTTATTGTTTGAGTTAATATACTTCATCAGTGTTTCATTTATTTTAGTCAGATCTGTATGCAATTGCTTTATATTTTCCTCAGGGTTACTGTAAATCATGCCTGGAGCTTGCACTTCTTTTTTTGCTGAATATCTACAGTACTTTGCCCAGTAAGTGGCACCTGTTGTAGCTAATTTTCCTTCAGGTCCTGTATATTTCTTTCCTCCTGGCATGAAATATAACCAGAACAATTGTGTTTTATTTATATTAACATTTGAAACTGTATCAAACTTTGAACGTGTGTTAAAAAACTAAAGTACAATTATTAACTATGATGACTACTTATTAAACACAACAATTGCTTATTAACCAAGAATTTGCCAATTCAGACTTGGTATATAGTTACCTTATTCTCTATAGCTTTTTGTATGACATATGGATCTCTACTGGTCGCTTACAGAGAACATTACATTACTCAAATGTTTATCAAAGTCAGCTTGTCGTGTTAAAACATTTTGCTTCTAATCCTACAGCCTTTCAGAACGAGATATGCAACCTAACACTTCCAAGTTTTCTGTATGTACTGAACTTAAGGCAACACCATCTGGAAGTATTTTAAGCTTTTGGTTCATCTTTAAGTCATCTATCAGCCACCATAAACCCACATAACAGATTGAGATAACCTGAAATAGCAACTGCATTTGTTTCAGGGAACAGACAGACAGTACTATGTCACTGCAAAAATCTAGAGAGAAACCATCTAGAAAGCAGTGCTACAGAGATTAGCAGTGCATTAATTCCTGTCATAAATCTTACAAAGACATTTAGAATGTGTGTGCATGGCTGTCAAATTCCAAAGCCTAACCCTTTATTCCTTATAAATCTGGTGGAAGTGATTACTCTAAAGCATATGGATCTACATAAACGCTTCTTGCAGTGTTAACATGCCTCCACAAGGAGTCTAGGTTATTTTACACATGCAGCATATAAATAAAAATTAAGTAAATGCACATTAAGAAATATATTCATTTTAAATTAATTTCTCTATTGTAGAATGTTTCAATTGCTTATTTCTCTTTTATTATTATAGACTACATGATAGTCTGAGGTAGGAAGGAAAAACACAGCAACATGACTATTATTGTTTTACAGTGAAGCCCTGCCCCATGGCAGATTTGGAAATAAGGTTTTTCTTCAGTCTGTCAGAAAAGGGATAATCAAAGTTAACTTACTATGCTTCATTTCACCAAAAAAGTTATTTTATATAAAAAATACAAAATTAAATGTTATAGCAGGTCTGAAATAAAACAAATAGCATTCATGGCCATTTTGATAAACTCATTAGCCACTGCAAAAAATGTGTGTGTGTAATGTATGTTGATATATATGTATATATATATATATATATATATATATATATATATATATATATATATATATATATATATATAAATTCAGTGACTCGCTGAAGCGATTTTTGCTGATTAGGGGTCGATGAATAGGTGTTCACCAGAATTAGATTTCAGCAAACTAATATAGACCTCAGTATTTTGCATGTGTTGTTAGCACAAATTCCATTTATTTCTATGTAATTTGCTCCTTCCCTTTTCTAAATATATAGTTTCCAGTCCTTATATCTCTTTTATAATATTCAGTACCTCAAATGCAGTTGTTTTAGCTGTTGAATTCCATTTTCTAGTAATTGCTTTTTGGAAGCCAATAGACTGAAACTTAAAAAAGCCTTATGTCTAGGCAATTCAGATTCTGTGTCCCACCTCAAAAGAACTATCTCATTAGTTACAGCCATTTGGTCCCCAATATTTCAGCATAGTAATCTGTAGGGAATTTTGAAAACTTGACAGCTAATTAAACTCCCAAAAATATTTTCCCAGTTACCCCTTTCTTCCCTATCACACCTCCAATATTTGCTATCTATCTGAGGAAAATGTTTTTTTGAAGTCTGCTTGGGATATAAAAATACATATGCAAACACTTTCATCCAAAATTCCTAAATCTTCTGGACTTAATTGATACTTGGGAGCCATACATATGTACTCCTATTGTTCCTTTGTAAATTGCTTTTTCAGTCTCTTCCCAATCTTTTCTAACCTCCTCTGATTAAGTCTTATAGTTATCATGCAATATTCTATTTGTCCTTGTGACGATCACCACTGCTACCAATATGCGATAGGCACCAGTATGTGCTGTCCCCATGTTTGGCCAGTAATCAAGGAGCCTGAATCCTTGCCATTGACACTGGAGAGGGATGAGCACTTGGAATACAAATGGATACACTAGTAATTCCAGATGCAGACCTCTCTGCATCAAGTACAATTTCCCTTAAGAGCACATAGGGAACACACTCATCCCAGGGTCTAGATGTCTCTATATCTGTCTCCCTCTAGATCCCCAATAAGACTCCTCACTGGTACAGCTGTAGGGTTAGATCCTCAGCTGAGTGTCAAAGCCAAGTCCTCCAGCACCCTCTCTTTACATCCAGTGCTTCATGTCCCTGTCCCAAGTAGCTGACACACACACACACACACACACACACACACACACACACACACACACACACACACACACACACACACACCTGGGAAAAGTTGGCACATGTCTACTAGCTATGCCCCCTTCTGCCCAGACTATAAGGTAGATTCACTGCTACCAGACACATCACAATCAGCTACTCTAAGGCCATTAACAATGGATGCCCAATTATACTGTGCAATATAAATACTAATACAAATGGTAATATTTCACTAAAATGGATATGCCTTCCGGAGTGGCCCACACAGTGTCATCAAATAAATATAAGTACTCTCAAAGGTTAGATACTCTCTACAAGAACCAGGCTCAATAAAAGTTTTAAATATATTTAATAATAAATAGTAAAAGAACATGAAAATAATGAATATATATTTACAGTAAACCATAGAGTTCAAATCACAGAAAATATTGAAAACAACATTGATGGACAGACTCATACAAATAAAGAAAAACAATCTTTAAACTAAACTTCACTATATTCCTGACAGAATCTAAGAGAATTTACTGTTCCCTAATAACTTACTTGGGCAAGGCAAGATGAAATGCGTGAGCAGTCTTTTTAGTCAGGATCCCAAGCAGAATATGTTATATTATGAGATTACTCCCTGTAAAATATAGTATCCAAGATGACTTGCAAAATGACCTCATCTGGTCACCTGACTCTAGGTTCCCACAATATTTCCTTTTGAGGTTTGAGACAGGACTTTAGCAGACTGCTACAATACACATTTAGAGCTTCTATGGCAATGCCTAAGAGCCCAAAACATTTACAACACTTCCCCCCCTTCTTTACAAAAGCTAACAGATAATGGCTGCTCCTAGACCTACTGTCTCCAGACCTACTCAGTACTGTGGGGTGACGTTCAATGATTTAACAGCTCATTTACATTACCCTTATTTTTCTTTAAAAAAGCCATATGGTTAACCATTGCTGTGTCAGTGTCAACTATTAGAGCATACAGATTTAATTCAGATACCATAATACATGTACATTTCTTTCATTTCAGCAGGGTGCACCATTGATACATTGTAACACAATTAACAAAAACAGAGCTCACAAATACATTTTCAGCACAAGCATCTGTACAAATCAGCTTGCTATACAAATGACATATAATTATTTATAAAATTCCAGCTAGCTGTGCTGGCACAAGTCTTACATCCACTGCCCTACTTCTCCCTAGCATGGCTGGCAGTACCTCATATTGTCATAGCCCTAATAATCACCCCCTTTTTCACAGCAAATTTTGTTCTAGATTCAACTAAAAACTCTACCAGAGCAGGATTTTCACTTAGGATTTCCCCATCCCTTTCTCTTTGCCTATACTCAGATAACAATCCTTGGTAGAGAATCAGTCTCTAACCTGCAGCCAAAACTTCTTCTTGGTCTTGTCCAACTCCATCTTTCCCTCTGTAGTTATTTTCTCCAAATACATTGGTTCCTTTGCCAGTTCTTTCCAGTAAATTCCACCCCTTTTGCCTATTTTTCGTACTCTTACTTGCAGTCATTCCTGTTGGCAAAATTTTCTTTCTCCATTCCAGTGTTGGCTTATTTTTTAAAATACTGTCAACAACTTGAATATAATATTCTGTGTGGTTGTTTTTAGCCTCCTCAAGCAGCTGTATTCAAAATCCCACTCTCTTTTTCTCTTGGACTCCCCCTTTCCACTTTGACTTATAATCATCTGCTTCTGTTATGTATATGAGCCTTAACTATGTAGCTCCAAAATATCCATTCAAATCAGGTAATCCTAAACCACCTTGCTCAAGTGGGAGGATCAGCTTAACTCATTTAACTATTGGCCTTTCCCCCTCCCAGATAAAGTCATTTAACTCTCTATTAATTATTGTCCACAACTTATCCTCTATTTGATAAAAATGAGACCTGACCTGTATATAAAACTAAAGGGACTAAAAACATTTTCACTGCCTGTATCTTACTATCCATATCCATGAACAATAGCTTCCAGTTTCTCATTTTTTGTAGTATCTTTTATTCAGTGTCTTCCTACATCTCCTTAGCTGCCACAACAATCAATACTCTTAAATACTTCATCTTATTTTGTCCCCATAAATACTGGCATTGCTGAACCAATTTGTGCGTGAATACATAATTTACAGCTATAAGCCTTTGTTTAATCTTCATTGATTTTATATTTTGAAAAGACTTGAAACCATCTCAAAATGTTCCACAACACTTTCCCTCAGGTAGATGGCAAATAATGGAGGTATTCGTATGTTCATAGGTTCATATATTAGTACTAGCCTGACTGCCCTTGTGGGTCATTTCAAGCCAAGCCAATTACCCCACTTTAACCATAAGCCCAACTTCCCAACCTGTGTGATGGGGTAGAAAGAGGTAACTGGGAATATATGTTTTGGGGGGTCCCCTTCAGAAGCTCGATTTTTCAAAAACTTGAAATTCAAATTGTTGAGAAGATATAATCGAGTTTCCGAAAACTCAAAGCTTTTGAATGGAGATTGCTGTACAGTGAGGATCGGGGAATTTACCCTTTTCCCCAGTGTACTACAATGTTGGAGCTGGTATTTATAATATGCAGGGGCTGTGGGGGGCAAAGGCCTCCACATGGGCAGTGCAGGGGGGTGTCCCTTCCTTTCAGAAACATAGAAAATAGGTAGATTGTTGCTGTTTTTTTTTTTTTTTTTTTTTTTTGTGAGGTTCAAGTTTTTAGAAATGCAATCATATTATCTTGCCAATATGAATTTTGAGTTTCTGAAAACTCAAGCTTCTGACATAGTGCCATTTATGGGAGTGTAATGATCTGACAGACTTTGAAAATTCTCTGTAGAGTACTGTGTTATGAATACTGGGCAAGCAAATGAGTGTAGCTAAGGACATTTGTTTTTTTGAGCTGCAATACAAGATCTGAATTGCCAAGACATAGTAAAGCCTTTTGAAATGTAATTCTAGTGGCTGTCAAAAAAGCAATTACTAGAAAATAGAAATCAAACTCTAAATCAACTATACTTGGAGTAGTGAATATTGTAACTGAGATAAAAGAAAAGGAAGTGAGAACTTTACAAAAAGGTAGAAGTAAATTACATAAAAAATGGAAACTGCATGAACAATATATGCAGAAAAATATTTTGGAGGAGGAATGAGGTTTAAGAGAAGATAGGACTTGAATAATTTATGTACTGTTGCTTAGATTATATGATATATAATATATGTGATATATAATGTTTGACAATGTGAACTTGTTAATATTGCATGATTACTTTTATATAAATGTACATTTGGCTATGTCACAATATAGTTTTGTAAGAAATGTTCCACAACACTGAAATGCCAATTTCTGGATTTATCATGCACAAAATATCATCTGCAAATAAAGCTAACTTTTCTTGATTACCATATCAATTCTATACTTGCATTTCTGAGTCCTTTATTTGCTTTGCCAGTGGCTCGAAATGTAAAGCAAATAACAAAGGGGAAACAAAAACATTCTTCAATAAAACCCTGATCTCTGTAAGTGAGGAGAAACCAGTTCTTGTTGTACTTTGAGAAGAAAGGTCTCAAAAAGAGGCAGAATAAGATTACTCTGGCTTTGAGGAGTCTGTGAAATTCCTGAAGGATAAGGGAGAGCCTTTTGTGATATTTTGTATCCTCCTTGAATGATGGACAGAACCCATTTGTCTGAAGTTATCAAAACTGGCAGAGTTAAGAGAAAGACAGTGAGATAAAGGTACCTAAGATAGGCCATGATGGGAAGAATCAGGAAAAGTAGGCATATAGTCAAAAGTCAGGTGATTTGTCTAGAAAGGAAGGCTTAGAATCTCTGGAACTTTGTTGAGACTTTTCCTGAAACCTCCTTCTCTGAGGTCTCCTACTCTTCTAAGAAGATTTTAGATCCTTACACAGAAAAGGATCAGTCTTAGAAGGACAATTTCTCTTAAATTTAGGCACAGGAGAAAGATTTGTTCTAGGTCTTATATAACCTTGCCTTTTTCCTGCAATGGTGTTAAAAATTCTGCAAAAACAGAATCAAAAGGATGCTGTTTATCCAAAGGAGCATCCAGCAATTTAACCTTGACATCCTCCGGCAAAAGCTGAAGCCGAAAACACAAAAACTTACAAAGAACCAAACCAGTTTGAGGAGCCCTAGAAGAGGCATCTGCAGCATTATAACTACATGTAATTGAATGTTTAGCCACTTGCAATGCAGAATTAAGTAAGTACAGTGCAGAAGACTTAGCTTCTGAATCATCAGTGTCAGAAAGCACCTTACCCAAGTTACTCAAAATAGACAAAAGATGCTTAACTATATGGGTTTGCTGACGTACAGCTCTAAAAACCAAAGTGGCAGAAGTTATGACTTTTGCCATATCTATTAATGGCTGAACTATCATTATCTGTAGGCAAAGCATTAGAGGACAACAGGAGATTAGAAGGCTTCTCAGTGTAAACAGTAATGACAGAAGGATTTTTAACAGGAAATGCAGTGCAGTATCCAAGGATCAAACAGCAAGAAATTTTCTCTGTCACTCAAAGGACTTTAATGTTTAAAAAACAAGCATTGACAGGATGACCCAAGACAGGATTCTTGTACAAGAACTTAACTGAGGCCAGCACATTATAAAATCTGTCAGGCTTCTTAAGAGGTGTAGGCTAAGATTCAAGATGGAGAAGCAGTGGAGAAGGTATCCAACAAGGCCTCTAAAATAGGGGGAATGGCTGAAGGTTTATACACACCTATTTCCAGCTCAGCATAATACCTCTTCCTGAAAACAGACAACTGAGAACCTTCCACTGAAAATGCTGCATCGTCTTGACAATGTTGTCCTCAAAGGTAAACTTCTCCACAGAGGAATCATGAAATAAAATATCTTCTTCATCCAAAGCATAGGTGACAGAAGAATGAGTTTAGGAATAATAAGCCAAAGAATCATCCACATCAGATTCAGACAACTCCTTATTCACAGATTCCTTCCTATGCCTTTTTAAGGGGAGAAGAGTAAGAAAGGGGAGAGGTGGTAGTAACAGGAAAGTTAGAAGGAAGTTTGAGAGACATAATAGTATTAAAAAGACAATGTGTATAATCTTTTCGATCCTGCTAAGGATTCCTAAGAGATAGAGGTGAAACTGTGTGTTTTGTCTTCTTTTATTTTCAGATCTGATGTCTGCCCTTACTAGGTGAGGAAACTCTGAGCCCTGACATACTTCAATCAAAGTGACGGGGACTTCTTCCATTTTAACATGAGGTATGCCATCTGGTCCCTCTGATAGAATAAGCCATGGTTCCCCTTCTCAGCCAAAGTAGATTACTGGTCAGACTTGTGAGATGGCTGATTTATATCAAGCTCAAATGGGGTCATGGTAGCAGTAGCAGTAGCAAAAGCAGGCAGACAGTCTGAGGTCTCATCAAGAGACACAGCAGAAATGTCCAGGTCTAGCTCCATCCAGAAGTCTCCAATCTAAGCTTCTTCAACTTCTTCTGTGTCAAAGGTATGTCAACTTTCAAGGACTCAGCTGTCATCTTACCTTGAACTAGGGCATAAAATTTCTAGTTCTCAAGATAAATTTTCAAAGATGACAGATAAATATTCAAAGTCTTAAGCAAAACCACATGACAGATGCAGCAATCCCAATAAACAAAGCAAACACATAGTACAGTGATCTTTGTGAGAATTTACTTCCCACAATCACATTTCCCTCTCTTCAATGACATATATGAAACTTATGAAATACAAAAAAGAGAGAGAGGAGGGTCCCAATCGGGATATTTATCTTCCCAACAGCAAAGAGGCGTGAATCATATGGCTGACAAACCAAAGCTGAAGCAACAGTTCAGATCTTGACTAAAGGGACTATCAACAGTCATATCCAAACAACACATAATACCTACTTTATCATTATCACTTCTAGTTTTAATCAAAGATTTTGATAAAATAGGGGGGATAGATAGACTCCCTTTTAACTCTAATTTCCTCTGCTTTAGTCATCAGGAAACAATAATCATAACCCCTATTCAAAAATAAAGAAGTAATAAATTCTATTCTTTTTCAAACTCATCATTATCTGTAGTTAATCTAGAAGCCCTGATGTACTGTCCCCTAGGTATGTTGTTTTTTTATAAAACAAGGTGATTGCACCTAAAATGTAAATTATTGCTAAAAACATCTTTCTTATATATCTTACTATCCACTACACCTTTATCATTATTCCATCTTAATTGTACATATAAAAAATTAACTTCCAACCCACATTGTCCTAATGTAAACTTTAAAAACTAGAACACGTTTAAAACATTAAACAATTAAATTCATCATGTTCAGTTCCTTCTAGAATCAAAAATAAATCATCCACAAAATGACTAAAATATACAATTTTAAAATCAGAAATGAGGGTAGCCATGGTTTCATGTTACACCACCCCGAAACTAAATTTGCATAAGCAGGAGCAGCTACAGAACCCATGGGTACCCCTCTGATCTGTTTATAAATATTATTATTAAACATAAAATAGTTATCTAATAAGATCTCAGTAAGAGTACAGAAAAAACTTATTTCCTGTTTAGTTCAAACTGGAAAAAACATTTAAATAATTTCTAAAATAATCAATTCCCAAGTCTTGTGGAATACACGTGAAAAGGGAACAAACATCCACAGTAAGAAAAACATTTTTATCCTTAGAAAATGTGTAACTAGAAAAAAATCTTCTAAGTATATCTAAAAAATCCCAACAATCTTGGATGTATGAAGGTAATCTTTGAACCTGGGGAAGAAACAATAGGCTGAAAAGGCGGGTTGTAAAGTATATTGAAGAAATGAAAATGTTAATAATACTGAAGAATATTCTAAAGTTTCTGTGAAGGATGTTTGTTATAAAAATATTCACAGTTTTCTTTATGAAAGCCTTATGGATGGTTCTATAGATGATGATTTATATCATTTCTTGTTTATTGAAAAGCCATTGTTGGGTATCCTGTTTGGGATACACAAAATACACAAGGATTTCAAACAACCCACCCTTTTGGCCTATAGTTTCTGCCCTAGGCTATGTTGCCAAAAGGATTTCCCCAGGAGTTGACTTGTACTCAGTCCTATAGTTCAAAGATTATCTTCAGGGTATTGCACTATTTAAGTGATATCAGGCTTAAATGCAAAACCAGTGCTTTACCACCAGATACTACAAATTATCCTGACCACAGTTTCAGTTTTATTGTGCTTGAAGTATTGACTGAAGATATGAGAATGGGGGATCTCTGCATTCACTGGATTGCTGACTTGCAGGCTTATAAACTGCATGGACTAAATGAAATGTTCCCTTTAAAACCTGTATTAAAGGGTGGAGGCTGAGGAAGAAGACTTTGATTGGCTAAGCCTCTGCTTACATTTGATGAACTAAGTTTAGTGTAACAGGATCTGATGAAGGCATTCCTGCGTAAAGCACTTATCCAGTTACTTTAAACTGACTTCACATTTTATTGTGTTTTTATTTTCTTATACTTGTTGATTTTTAGTATTAAATAGTTTTAAACTTCTCTGTTGTCAGCAAGCGTTGCTTTGTTTCTGCTGTCCTAAGTGTTAATAATTCAGCCTCCTCTCCCTCTAGCCTTGGTATATTTAATTTTTCCATAAACATTTCCATTTGTATCTTTTCTTGATTTACATATTTCTCTGATTTATACAGACTTTCATAGAATTTCCAAAATATTTCTAATACTTTTACAGCAGCCCTAGTTATCTTCATTGTAATAGGCTCCCTAAGATTGGTGACAGCCCTTTCTACTTTCTTTCTGTCTGAGTCATTGTGCTAAAAGTTTTTGTGCTCTAGAGTTATCAAAAAAAGTTGCTTAACAGCAATCTTTCTAAACTCATGCATATTATCAAAGTAGTCCCTTATTTTCTGTTTAGCATTCTGTAGTTGCTTCTCTTTTTGCTCTGTAATATTTCCCCTATTTTGCAATAATTTAATATTTGTTAGTCCCACTGCATTCTTCTTGTTACTTCTTAACCATATCTCCCTTTCTTTTATGTTCATCCTATTTTTAAATTCCATTTTAATTTTATCCCACTCCCTAGCTATATATTGAGAAGAAATTTCTATTGTCTCTAATAGCTCCTGAATAATTTCCACTACTCATTCCATAAATTCCTCTCTTTTCAACAAATAGGTAGGAAAGCACCAGTGTCTCATTTTTATTTCATTACCATGTGTTTGTATTTAATTATTATTGGTGCATGATCTGAAATAATTATTGGGTGCATATCAAGACATTCAATTAAATGCACATGTTCCTGTGAAATGTAAATTCTGTCTAGCCTAGTCCAGTTTTTGTTTGTTGGGGAATAATATATAAATTCACTCCAAATTCCTAGTACTGAATTCTCATCTTCCATGCCAAATATTTTCAAAAATTTCTTCAAAAATCTACCCTCCTTTGTTATATTTCCCTTTCTTCCCCCCCCCACACAGCTTCACTGTTGCAAATCAAATTCCAGTCACCACCTATAAGTAATATTCCTTGCTGAAAGCTGATTATTTCTCCCAGAATTTTCTATAGCTCTATTATAAGCTGTTTTTGGTAGAATATAAATACATGCCAGTGTAATCATCCTCCCTTGCTGATACCCCCTTTGTATTACAAATCTACCTCTTCTCTTCTATTACTATTGGAGCTCCTCTTGCAATTAATGTAAGTACTCCTTTCTTCCTTTTCACCAGGTATTCTACCGAATAACCATCCTGAAAAGCTTTATTTATCAGTTTCAAATGTTCAGTTCTTTCCAAGTGTGTTTCCTGTAGCATAACTATTTGCATTCTACATTTTCTAATATAGTTCATTAGTCTTTCTTTTTTGGATGTTATAGAAAGAATCATATTCTTGAGAGATTATTATTCCCATCTTTTATGTGTAACAGTTTTTTGTTAAGTGTCTAGTTCCAGCTTTTGTGTTACACACATGCATTCTTTGGCAGATTAATCTTTTATACAGTTTGTCATCTCCATTTGAGCCTATGTCTCATCTTGCATAACATTTTGTTTTATTGAAAACCCTCAAATAAAAATGTACATATACACTCAATACCCCTGTAAAACCCGCTAACTTAATAATAGCACACAAAACTATGTACACCTTCAAATATTGAATTGAGACATCTCTTCTCAAGTAGTTTCATACTCAGCTAGCCTTTTCTTCATTTTCAGTCTCTGATTTTTGTAGTTCTATCAGCTCATCTGGCTATCTGCTTAAAGTTTCTTCCATTTTTTTTCCAGCCTTTTGCTATTTGAGTTGATATACTCTTCATGTTTTGTTTATTTTAGTCAGCTGTGAGCACATCTAATTTATTTCATTCTCTAGATTACTAGAAGCCTTGCCTTGCACCAAAGTTGGAGCTTGAACTGCTTTTTGTTGAACAGCTGCAGGATTCTTCACATTGTTTTCTCTTCACCTTTTCAAGTTGATTTTCTTTCAGCCTCTATTAGTTTCCTTTCTGCAGGCATCCAAACAGTGTACTTACTAGCTTGTAACTGAATGTTACTAAAGCTGACAGTATCACTGGCTGGTGTTTCTCATTTTCTGTTTTCACATTGGGAGAGCTGAAGTTAAGTTGTTGATCAGTATGCAGAGATCTTGGAAGTCTGAGAGCTCCTTCCTCATCCAGGGGAGGTAGCGAATCTTGTTCACCAGAGGTTGAGAGTGCTGGTAACACCTGTTTCAGAAGTGCCACTGGGCAGGTAGACTAAGTGCTTCATAAGACTCACAGAGTGCCATAGTGCCTAGCACTCTATGAGACTCTCCAGCTGAACTAGCCTCTGGCTGAAGAATATTCTGAAAGTAAAGGGTTAGATAAGAAACCTTCTCCTTTAAGAAGAAGGTTCTTTAAAGGCTTGTGTGTAGACACTTCTACAAAGTGTCTGGCCTTCATGCAGGCATGAGGATGGACTTTTGTAGATTGAAAGGCCCAAGTCTTAAAAAATAATTCAGTGTAAAATCTAATGCATTGGCTATATTCTCCAAAGATTATGCTTGAATTAGACAGTTGTCCAGGGAAGGATACACAGGGATAACCTTTGCCCTGAAGAAAGCTATTACTGGACACAAGCTCTGAGTAAAGACTTTAGATGCAGTAAATAAGTGAAAGGGTAAAGAAATGAACTGGCAATTTTGACACCTATTGGAAATCTGAGGAATCTTCTGTACTCCTTGGCAGTGAGTATATGGTAGCAAGCATCATTTAGATCTAAGGTGACCATGAGAGCTTGAAGAGATAGCAGAGATAGAAGTGTTTGGAGAATAAGCATTTTGAACTCTGGAATAATAATAAACTTGTCTTGATGAGGTAAGTCCAGAAGAAGCCTCCAGGTCCCTCATTTCTTGGTACCAGGAACAGTTTTGGAGAGAAGCATGGGAGGATAGTAGACTTAGTTGGCCTTTCATGACAGGGGTCCTACTCTGTAACCCTGAAAAGGACTTTAATGACCCATTGGGGTCCTGGGAAATATTTTTTTACAGTTTTGAGTAAAGAAAGCTATGCACTCCACAACTCTTTAGGAAGGAAGAAAATGGGTAGAAAGTGGGTCAAGTATAATGGGAGGGGGCAGCCCCACTGAGTTCATGATTGATCCCTCATACTCTCAGCCCTGATTATACCCAGGCATCTCCTTAGGTTTTCTTCACAATTCATTCTCAAATGTTCCTGTTTTTTTCTTTTCCAATATTGTTTACTATACAAGTGCCATGGTTTAGCTGGGTAACTTCTGCTGAACTTTGGAGTTTGTGCTTAAAAAAGTATTTTGCAAATTGCATGTTTTTCCTTTCTTCTCCAGTATGTAGAACACATTAGTAGTGGTCTAAAGATGAGGTCCTTATCTTGGGATGCAATAAGAAGCTCTGTCTTTACATAGTCTGGTAGGGACTAAGTCCTCAACCAGTTTTGTGTCTGAATCACAGTCCCAACTTGATGCTAAATCCCTATGTCACTCGATGGGTTGCCAACTGGCTTACTGACAGAACCCACACTGTAAAAGTAGCCGACTCCAAATCCAGCTTCAGGCAAGTGACAAGTGGAGTACCTCAGGGTTCAGTCCTGGGACCGCTCTTGTTTGGCATCTACTTCTCTGAAGTACAAGCCAAAACTAAGGGACTCTGGCTAACAAAGTTTGCAGATGACTGCAAACTGGGAGCTGTTATTGAATCCCCAAATGATGTGGATATTTTACAAAAGGGCTTTACAGAAACAGATGCTTGGTGCCAGAGTCATGGGCTCAAGCTCAATTCCAAGAAGTGTATAGTTATCCTTTTGGGAAAAAAACATGTACCCATGAATTACCACATAGGTGGCAGTACACTAAACACTGAAAGTCTGATAAGAGACTTAGGAACACAGATGGACAGTGGTCTCACCTTCGATAACCACATCGCCACAACAGTCAGGAAATACTTCATGTGGCACACCTCATCACTAAGGGCTTTTCATCCAGAAAAAAGGAGGTCATTGTCCCACTGTATTCATCCCTCATTTGACCCATCATAGAGTACAGCACCACATTTGTATGTACTTCACAGGACATCTGCAACAACTGGAAAGGCCACAGAAACACCTCACTAAAAGAATCACAGGCCTAAAGCAGATGCCATATGCTGACTGACTAAAAAAAACTCCAACTATACTCTGTTGCATATCGTCTACTCAGAAGCGATCTCTGCTTAACATACAAGGCCATGTCAAACCCAGAGCTGATGGACATTCTACACTTAAAGAAATCCCAATCCATCAGAACCACATGCTACAGGGACCTAAACCTTGTCATCACAATGAACAAAACATGCTGAAGGGATAGGTTCCTGACCCAGAGACTCCCCATACTCTGGAATAGACTGTCCATACATGTCAAGCAGAGTGCCTCCTTGGCCCTCTGCAAAAGGAACCTTGATGACTGGATGGTAGGTAGGAAAATTACCCCAGGGATCACGTCAGTCACCCTGCTAGACAGGGGTCCAGGAAAGTAAATATTGTGGGAAGAAATAGCCAGGGAATTATTATGGCTAGGCTTATATAGGCCCTAGGGCCAAAAGCCTAGTACCAACCTATGAACCTATGCACCCACATTTCCAGAAAGTACTTGGCCACCTGAGCTGAAAGGTCACAAGCATTCCATTTCAGATCCTTATCTGAGATCCTTTCTGGTTTAACTCTCATCTTCTCCAGCAGGGATGGCCAAAAGGTAAGTATGTGTGGCTGGCAGTTTGAGGGTCTAAAGGACAGGGTAGCAAAGGTTTGAAACATTTTCCTCAAATCTGTTAACTCTACTCTCTCTGTCACTGGGAATAAGGGTTCTTCAATGGAGAAGGAATTGATCCATTACTAGAATCAATGGACACCACAGCTGGATCAGCTAGATGATTTTTGTACAATGAATTATGAGAATCTTTGACCCTGTAAACCAGAAGGGCTTCTAGGAGCAGGGGATGAGAATCTGGCTCCATAGGTGTTGTCAGTAAGCACATTCTCCACAACATCCACAAATGAAGGAACAGCAAGTGTGTTCTAGGCTTATGCAGGTCCATGAATGATCTATATCTGAGCTAGGCCTCTGAATACTCCCTTGCCTTGCACTGGCACTCCTATCTTATGAAGAATGCCCTTGAAACAGAAATACTCAAATAGAGATCCAAAGGATAGGATGCTCTGTGTCACATTTGTATGGTGCAAAAGAGGGGATCTCACCCAAATAGGCATGTTTACTTCAGGTCAAGGGATATCCAAATCCTCCACAGTAAGTTCCACTCTTCTCATTTTGGAATGGGCTCCAGACACCTTGGGGATTTTCAGTCCTTGCTACTCTGATTTAAAAAAAGACATAAAATCAAGACCTAGCTTGAAGAGTTGTTAGAAATAGGAAGTTGATGGACTAAGGCACTGCTCAGTCTAGGCCGAGGCAAGCTGGCTGGCAACAGTTTGAACTTTGGTGGCTTGTGGCTTATGGCTGAAAACCATTTGTTCACCACCCTTTTGTTTGGTAATCAGCATGTAATCCTCTGAGACCAAGGCCACTTTGGTATCAGAAGGCATGGTACAATCCTCGGTCAAGGAAAACATAAGAAACGGTGATGGTATGGCAGCCTGCAGAGCTGTTACACCAGAGGTCATAGCCAAGACAAAATCCAAACACTAGAGCTTCAAAAGCACGTTGTCACATGTGGAGTCAATGGATCTATGAAGACTTGAATCATCCACATGGGCATTTATGGTTTCCTAATTTTCTATATGACTTTTGTAGTTCTTTCTTAGATGAAAGGTTCATTGAGGTCTTGATAAAATAAACAACCACACTAAGAAAAGAAAATATCAAAAACCAGTCAGGAACTGATAAAAATGTTTAATCTTTCTCTAAGGATTCATCTTCATTGAGGACTTGGCCTGTTCCATAGCATCTTAGAACCAGGCACTTGCCTTTTTACTATGAACTCCTGAAGAGACTGCACTTTCCTTTTGCTTGTAGTCAGGGTGAAACTAGCGCAATGCAGGCATATGGTCCAGATGTGCTCTGGACTGAAGCAAAACTAAGGCAGTGAATGTTTTTATGAGGATTGGTTTTCCATATGTAATACAACTGTTCACTGTAAAAGATACAGAATCTTAATTTTTATCAGCCAGTAGAAAAGTAAACTGCTACACAAAAGTATACATGAAAAAATATATGGGATACTTATCCAGTTTCTGGAAGCAAGCTGACTGATGGAGTAACACTGGTAGAACTCATGGCTAGTGAACTACATGGCAAGGAAGATGTTCTTTTGTGGTAGTAGCAGGGAATCATCTGATGCCTTGGGGAAGGTAGTGATCTGAAAATTGGGCTGACCAGACATGCTACTTAAAGGTAGATATCCCACCCAAGAAATGTAGCAGTGAACAAGAAGAGGTACATATATTGTTGCCTGTTCTGTCCATCGGGAAACAGCAGCTTGGACATCCACCCCTCAAATGTACACATTTTGAAATAAAAAGAAGCTATGTGCTCACCATAATGTTCCATCTATGTTGTCCATTTTCATTCTTCCTCAATGAATGGGTTTGGATCCAATCCTCAGATCCAGTTTGGCCACTTTCTAAAGATTCTAGGCTCTGACTCTTGAGCTCCTCCCTTTCCCATAATGCCCCTGACCACTACACTAACTTAGATCGAGTTTGTTGCTATTATATGCATTATAATCATAAAAGACAATAACAATGCTATAACAGAAAAGTGATAGCTGAAAGATCTGGACTCAAACAGGAACTGTTGCTCCTAACAACAATTCTGTTAGGTCTCTCCCAAAGTCATGAACAAGGGAAGGGGGGGGGGGGAGTTGGTGAATAATGGAAATGGACAACACAGATGGAATGTTATGATGAGTACATAACTTCTTTATTGGATGTTGTCATTTTCATTTGTTCCTCAACTAATGCTACTGTAACCTTGGGTTGCCCTCATGGAAGAATGTTCCAGAGAACCATGGAACTAAAGGCAGCTCTGTTTCTGGAGATGATGTCCAATTTGTAATGCACATTAAAGGTATGGGTATTAGACCAAGTGGCAGCTGCCCAAAAGGCAGCCAATGTAGACATTGACATGGTTGAATGCACTTTTGGTTGTCTTGGTAAGGCTATGCCTCTCAAGGACTAAACATAGGAAATACAATCTGTTATCCACTTAGCCAATGTAGTTTTTGAAACTGATCTTCCCAATTTTTTTACTAGTAAAGGAGACAAATAATTGATCAGTTTTTCTAAATCCCTTGGTCCTGTAAAGGTAAAAATGAAATTGCCTATGTTCGTCAAGAAGATGAAGGGTGTATTCTCCTTTGTTTTCAAATTTGGGGAAGAAAACTGGCAAATGGATGACTTGCAGAAGTTATATCCACCAGAAAGACAGTTTTCCAAGAAATAAACTTGAGATCTAGTTTAGCTGATGGTTCAAAGGGAGAAAGTACTAAGGTTTGCAAAACCATAGTGAGGTACCAAGGTGAAGTAGGGTTCTTTACTGGAGGTCTAAGTAAACAGGTACCCTTAACAAAGACAGTATATAATTTAGATGATGCTAAAGGAGAAGCTGGAGATGGCTGCTAACTGAACCTTAATACTGGAAAAACTTGTTCCGCCTTGAAAAGTTGAGGCAAGGAAATCTAGAACAGCTGGAAACAGGGTGTTAAAGGGATCTAACTCTCTCTGATGAGCCCAAAAGGAAAACTTTTTCCATTTACCTTTTTAAGTTCTCCTAGTAGAAGGTTTATGAGAAGAGTCTAGGATTTTTCAAGCTGAGCAGGAAAGTCTGGAATGTCTAGCCATCATCGGAATTGGATAAACCATGTAGTCAACTTAAGGCCTACAATGGCTGGGTGAATCTGCCCTAATGGGTGAGATAGCAGGTCTGGGCTGGGATCCAGCATCCAAGGAGGACATATTAGGTGATATCAAAGGAAGGGGAACCACACTTGCTGAGGCCAGAAGAGAGCAATGAGGATTTCTGTGCTCTTCAACTGAAGTGCTTTCTGAAGAAACATGGGGATGAGAGTCAGGGGAGGATAAGCATAAAGAAGATCAGAGGGCCAAACATGGGGTAGAGCATCTCTCAGTGACTGTCCATGAGTTGAGATAAGGGTAATTAATCTGCTGCATTTACTGTTTTGTGGAGATGCAAATAGATCTACCCCATTTGACGAAGATCTTGTTTGCCACTAATTGGTTGAGAGACTAATCATGAGGTATGAAGATGGTCTGCTGAGTTTGTCCACTAGAATATTGGATTTCCCCAGAATGTGCATCACCACAAGAAAGCAGTTGGATGAGATCGCCCATTGCCATACTCTCATTGCTTCTTGACAAAGGGGGTAGGATCTGGTCCCCCCCCCCCATTTGTTGATGTATCAGATTACTGACATGGTGTCCATTTGTATTGCAATAGTCCCTACAGGGAGAAAGCTCTGAAAGGCCTGCAATGCTAGAAGCACCACTCTCATTTCTACAACATTGATATGCAAATTGGTCTCTTGTGGGGCCATGTGCCTTGAACAGTCTGTCCCAAGTAGTGCCCCACCCACCTCAACTGAGAGGTGTCCATAGTCAACATGGTGCTGGGGGAATGGAAGGATAAATGGAAGACCTTGAGAGATCTACTCTGAGTAAATCCAGCAAAGAAAAGACTTTCTGCAGGCCTGAGTCAATTTTATTGGATGTTTGAGGACCAGTTTTGCTGAGGAGAAGGAACAGAAAGAATCTATTTGATGTGTGTCTTCAATGTAAGAACTCTATTTTCAGGCAGAAGAGCTAGACAATCAACTGTGTCCAAGACAGCCCCTATAAAATCCACAACTTGAACTGGGTGAAGTTGAGATTTTTGCATGTTGATAGTGATTCCCGGTGAGAGTAATAGTTAAAGCAAATAATCCCTGGCTTTTACTAGTAGATGCCAGGTCAGTGCAGTAAGGAGCCAGTTATCTAAATAGGCAAACACTCAGAATCCAAGCAGACTCAGGTGAGCTGCTACCACTGCCGTGCATTTGGTGAACACCCTGGGGCTGTGGTGAGACCAAAGAGCAGGGCTTTAAACTGATAATGACAGGCTTCCAGTCAGAAGCATAGATACCTTTGAAAGTGCCTGCTCATTTTGATGTGATAGTATGCATCTTGAAGACTGATTGAGCACATCCAGTCATCCTGAAGTAGAGGCAAAATGGACTGAACTGTGACTATCCAGAATTTGGAATTCTTTACAAACTGGTTCAGATAACTGAGATCCATTATCATGGAACTTATAAACAAAGGCATTGGCAACCTTCAAACACTGGACCCGACCCAGTTTGGATTCGTGAAGGGCCGATCTTGTCTCCTGAACCTGATTGACTTCTTTGAATCAGTCTCCAGAGCCGTGGACAAGGGTAAGGTGGTCCACACAGCCTATCAGGACCTAGCCAAGGCCTTTGACACCATCCCCCACTCTGGAATCATCGATAAACTTACTAAGCTGGGCATAAATCCCTACGTCACTCGATGGGTAGCCAACTGGCTAACTGACAGAACCCACACTGTAAAAGTAACCAACTTCAAATCCAGCTCCAGACAAGTGACAAGTGGAGTACCTCAGGGTTCAGTCCTGGGACCGCTCTTGTTTGGCATCTACTTCTCTGAAGTACAGGCCAATACTAAGGGACTCTGGCTAACAAAGTTTGCCAATGACTGCAAATTGGGAGCCATTATTGAATCCCCAAATGATGTGGATATTCTACAAAAGGGCCTTACAAAAACAGATGCTTGGCGCCAGAGCTTTGGCTCAAGCTCAATGCCAGGAAATGTATAGTTATCACCTTTGGGAAAAAACATGTAGCCATGAATTACCACATAGGTGACTGTACACTAAACACCAAAAGTGTGATAAGAGACTTAGGGTCACAGGTGGACAGTGGTCTCACCTTTGATAACCACATCACCACAACAGTCAGGAAATCCTTCTATGTGTCACACCTCATCACTAAGGGCTTTTCATCCAGAAAAAAGGAGGTCATTGTCCCACTGTACTCATCCCTCATTAGACCCACTATAGAATACAACACCCTGTTTGCTATGTATCTCTCAAGACATCTGCAACAACTGGAAAGGCTGCAGAAATACCTCACTAAAAGAATCACAGGCCTAAAGCAGATGCCCTTTGCTGACCGTCTAAAAAAACTCCAGCTATACTCTGTGGCATTTCATCTACTCAGAGGTGATTTCTGCTTAACATACAAGGCCATGTCAAACCCAGAGCTGTTGGACATGCTACACTTAAATAAATCCCAATCCCTCAGAGACACACACTCCAGGGATCTAAACCTTGTCATCACAATGAGCAAAACATGCTGGAAGGATAGGTTCCTGACCCAGAGACTCCCCAGACTCTGGAATAGATTGCCCATACATGTCAAGCAGAGTGCCTCTTTAGCCCTCTTCAAAAGGAACCTTGATGATTGGATGGGAGATAGGAAATTCACACCGGGGATCACGCCAGTCACCCTGCTAGACAGGGGTCCAGAGAAGTAAATACTGTGGGAAGAAATAGCCAGGGAATTGTTATGGCTAGGCTTGTATAGGAGCTAGTGACGATAGCCTAGTACCAACCTATGAACCTAAGTTATATCTTATATGTTCCACATACAGATAGAGGGTCTATATTACCATATCAAATGTTTAGGATATCGAACACATAAACATCGAACTGGTAATACCAAAACAGGGAAAGACTTCCATTGGCCACAAAAACCCCAAAAAAACAAATTTAAATCCAAGCAAAGTGGGGGCCTTTGCCCCCCACATCCCCTGATGTGGGGGTCTGTGCCTCCCCCACAACCCCTAACTAAATATATCAACTCCAAGATCGTTCCACAGTAGACAAAATGGCAAAATTCAGCTAGCAGCTAAGGGAAATCTTTCCCCGCGTTAAATCCTCCATTCACAGTTTTTTGCTTTCGGTATTACCAGTTCAATGTTTTGGTGTTTGATAACCTTAACATTCGATCTGGTGATATAGACCCCAGATAGACGGCGGTAATCCTGTCTGATGGGGTGGTGAGAGACAGTTAAGGTGTACATAGCTGTGTGTATGCAAAGGCATATATGGACAACACAGCTCAATAGTCAGATGTGGGTTTAGACATGGGCTATAAATCTCCAAGTGTAGGAGCATGCCCAGTATGACCTTCAGTAGTAACAGTGGGACTCCAGTCCAGAGCTACCTGTAATCCAGTCCGGAATTTTGTGTGCTACAGCTGACTGGCTGATGAGCCTGTGTAAACAGTCCAGCACCTCAATGATATACTGACTGAAGGAGCTCCTGGCTGTGTGCTATCCTTATTACCTTAGTCATATCCTGGGGTTGGTACAGAGTGCATTGGACTGAGTAGAGTTTTCCATAATATGTGTGGTATCAGTGGGCAGATCAGTATAGAGTAATGTGAGGGAGCACTGACAGACATTTGTTTATTGACTCCATACACTGCAGGGAATTATGTTACAGCAGAAGTTGTTCTAGTCTGCACATTCTATGTTTGTCTGGCCAGTGGCTCCCCTTCCCCTTATATCTGTCTCTTTGTCCTTCTGTAGTGCAGTCACAGCCTTTGTCCACAGTTGCTGCTGTTATGTATTTGTAGTTATGGTGTGAGTGGGGTAGAAGTCATAACATCACACACAGGGCTACGGACTTCACACCTCTAACTGTACCTGTGACACCATGTCATTCCAAGGGTATGGATGGTGCCCACTGACTTGTTGTCAGTACTGACACAGTAATGTGGCAGCCTTTATATCCTGGTACTAGATTGACCTGTCACAACCTGCTGTTCTACTAGGCACTGTGTAGGTTACTCAGAGCTGTGTATTGTCCATATGTGTGGCTCCTGTCCCTACATTGTCCACCTTTCCTGCAGTAACAAATATTGACTTCTGGACAGTGTGTACAACTCCTACCATTGGTGTAGCTGACATGCAAAATAGTTGGCATGGCCAGTCTTGAACCATGGACCCTGACAACCACAGCATTGTACTTAGACCACTAAGCAACAACAGCCACCAGTAAGTGCTGTCTACTTCCTGATACTATTAACCGCAAACATACATAGCACAATGACCCCTGCATACGGTAGAAATGGAACAAGTTATCAAGTTGATTGTGACAGTCCTGGGAATGAGTGGTCTGCTGCTATTACCTTACAAACATAACATGTTACTGCAGTTTTATGTGAACACGGGTGTGCTGGCAGGAGTGGGCGTACCTCTCAACTGTACACATCTTCACAGACTGTCCAGATGTTTGGCTCATATTTTGGGTCCCTTTTTCATAAAACCTGTAGTTGTGTGGCAAGTAATAGTGAAATCATTTAAGACTGAAGTTAGAAAGTAATGACAGACATTTGAGTTTCAGACTTCTTGTCCTTCAGAGAATTCATGCTACTGCAACAGCTTTTATTTAATCATCTTTCTATGTTTGCAAGAGCAATATTTAAGGCTTGTCCCTGTTTTTTGGCCTTTGCCCCACATTTCTTTATGGCTTTGTACAGATTTCTTGATGTAAAAGGTTTAGAGCTATGTATGCAACTTCAACATTGACATCCATGCATTTGTCCTGTCACCCCGCTGTTTGTAGGTCTCTTACATAGTGCAGTGGATTTTGCTGGTTTAGGGCCTACTGCATATTGTGGGGCAGCCAGTATGTGGGAGAGAATTCCTGTTGTCCCACATAGTTGTCCGTTTTCTGCTGCTATCCCAGTAACCCACTCCATTCCATGCATACATGCAGCAATACCATATATATGCTACCACAGTCTACTACCCCATTCATTCAGTGTTAAGAAGAGTGACTTACCTTGTGCCAGCAGCAGTTGCAAGGACAGTGCTTCAGAGCTGACTCTGTTGGATGCACTCAGTGCACAGCCTATACATGGTCAGGTATAGGTAGTGTGATGTGGCTGGCATCCATTTTATTGTTTGTATGTGAGTCAGAGTGATGTGTCAGTCCCTGGGCCCCTAGAGTGTCAGTGTATGTGCTATGTGTTGCCTCTTTGCCAAGGCCAGGGCGTATTGGGCACGCCTACATCTGCCTACAGGGACAGGCTCAGGGGGGTTCCTCCTCCGAGTCCCCCCTGTGCTGTGGGGACCTTGGCAGTGGTGGGGGGGCTGTGTCCCTTCCCTTTGATGTTCCTGCCACAGTTGTTTCTGCAGGATCATGTTATGTAGCATGGCAGATACTTTGAACATGTGTTCACATGTGGCTGGAGAGTACTGCAGGGCTCCACCAGATATGTCAAGGCAGCAGAACCGTGACTTGAACAGCCCAAACACATGCTCTACAATGTTCCTAGTTTGTGCATGTGCCTCATTATGGTGTTCTTCAGTTGTGCATTTCTAATGGGTGTCATCATCCACAGTTCTAGTATGTAACCAGCATCCCTCACTAGATGGCCATGCTGGATGTCCCCCCTGGCAAATGCCTGGTACAACTGTGATGCTTGCCAGATGTGGGAGTTGCCAGGCATGCCAGCACACACATTCATGATGATGCTTTGGGCATTGCACATAACCTGACAGTTGATGGAGTGATACCCCTTGCAGTTGACGTAAACTCTACCCTCCTCACCAGGTGGTGCTTTGATGTGCACATGAGTGCAGTCTTTGGCACCCAGTACCTTTGGGTAGTGTGTTACATGGTGGAAGAGATGCATATTGCTGGTCCTCTCCTCAGGGGTGTTGGGGAAATAAATGTATTCACTGGTATGTGTTAGCATGACATCCAGGAACTGGTTGAGTACCCTGGATGTGGATGCCTGCGAGATCCCCATGATCTCCCCAGTAGGTCTTTGGAAAGTACCTGTAGCTAGTATTCTTAAGGTTACACATACCTTTGTTTCCACTGGGATGGGTTCTCCTCTGTTGGCTCTGGATCTGAGGTGAGGCCGGCAGAGCTCAGTGAGTTGCTGTAGTATGTCCCTGTCCACCCTGTAGCGCTCTACTATCTCCAGCTCATGTAGCCCCTGAAAGGTTACCCTGGGCCTGAACAGTCTTCTCTTTCTCAGTCTGGGCCTACTGTCAGCATCATCCTCATCACTAACCTCAGCCTGTAGTGCATACAGATGTAGCAGAACAGCAGCAGCCCCTATCATTTTGTCAGTTAAAATTCCCAAGTCTGTACTCCAAAGAGTATGTGGGAAAAATCAGATCGAAGGGTGTATGCATACTTTATATTGGTATGCTGCAGATGCAGACTGTGTGAATGGCTGACTATGATACAGTTATATTATTGAGGGTTTTAAATGGGCCAATGTCAATGGAACAGGGCTTATCAGTCAGTTATGCTTGATTGGCTTTCCCAGGCAATTTCCCCTATTTTTTTCCCTTTTCTTTTACTGCTAAGCCCTGTGGCACTCACAGCAAACCCGTGGAGCTATTGTAAATATTGCTGAGCAGAAAGAGTCTTTCCCTGCACACGGTCACACTTAGCTTTTCTTTAAACAGCTAAGCACAGTTTAGCAGCCTCAGACACCCACCCCCTGCTTAGCTGTGCTTAGCTGAGTGCAAACAGGAGCCGCTGAGCTCCAGTTTTCTTGCACAAACCATGACACACACCCTTTTTATGTCAGCTGTCTCTCCTGCCTACACTACTATGGTTCTAGCCCTTACACAGTTAGTACCTGCGGACATGGTGGCCCATTTTGCTGTTCAATAAACTTGCCTCATTTGCATACACCTAATTGCGTATACCCTGGATACTGCACTAAACCAGAGCCTATGTCCTTAGCAGCCACTATAACCTGCCATTGTATAACTCTGCATGCTGGGCACTATAATGGAAAAAATCAAAATAATTTTAAATGTCATATTTTTCAAAATGTTTTTTGGCTAAATAGCATGTTTGCGCATCGCTGCGTGCCACTTAAATGTGGCATATGTCTTAAAAAAAGTTTAATTTTTAATGCATTGTGTTACTTTTTTACATCACTGGCCATAGTTTTGGCCATTTGCATCCCTACTGAACATTGTACAACCTTTTATTTGGGCTATTACAGCTCCAGTTTAATTTTTATCCTCTGATACATGGTTTGTACCAGCATACATTTTGGAGGCTTACACGGCACCTACATGGGTGTCTTTATACTTATTGGATCACAAAATCACCTTATTTGCATGTTTTTTAACCAGCAGATGAGGTGATTTGCATTTATGCTCGTGGACGCCCCGAGCCTTGTTTCCTGGATACCCTGGCAGCCATGTTCTGTGTTCGAGCCTTACCACTATTCTTACACAGAAATTCATGTAAGGTTTATTGAATTACCCCCATGTTGTTTTTGTGGTTAATAAACATCATATTAATGAATGTGATAAAATCAGATGCAATCAGTGTGGGATGAAAGGTCACATGAGTAAATGCAAAAAAAAAAGCATCTAGGATCAGTAATCAAGTGGAACATTTTTAGTTTGATTGTGATAAAAGAAAAAGGGGAGCATTAATGAAGTCAGCAATGAAACAAATGAGGGTCAGGACAATGAGGGTGTTATAGTACATGGAGAAAGGGAAAGGTTTCAAATTAAAGTAATGATAAAGAAGTAATTTTGGAAGGACAGGTGGAAGAAAATGAAGACATTGAGAAAACGTGATAATCTAAGTAGAAGGGAGGGTATGTGCAATTTGTTAGAAAAAAAGTACTATTGGAACTAGGGTAAGGGTAAGAAAAAGGAAATTTAAATATTTTTCTCCAAACAATAAAAAAGGGGGAAAGAATAATTTGGTGTTTCTTTCAGTTAATTTTAATAGGTTGATAAATATAGAATGGAGACTTACCATTTTACAATGGTGTAAAAAAGTGTGAAGCTGATGTGATTTGTTTACAAGATGCAAGGCTTATTCCAGAGCAAGAAAGATTGCAGCTTAAAGTTTTGTTTGGTGGAAAGATTTTGCAGAATCTTTGAAAAGAAGGACATTCAAGGGTAGTATTTTTGTTTAACTAGGAATTTAAAGTATTTGATTTTCCTATTATATCTGGAGGTAGAGGGACAGTTACTGAGAAAAGATGAGGCGATAATGTAAACAAGTTGATTGGGATTTATGCTTCAACCATTTTGACAGAAACAATGGAATTATTAGAAAGTTTGAAATCATATTTAATATAAGCTTTATTATAATGGGGATTTCAACTGTAGTCTTAGGAAGACAAATAAGAAGCTAGGATAGATGTTAGGAAATTAAAAGAGGTGAAGAAATCTGGTAAGATGGACAATTTGGTCCAAAAATGGATGGACATATTTTTGTTGACAGAAAGAGTGGCCAGAGTGGATGGGGGCTCTCTGTTGAATGTTTTTTCTCTGATTACAAAGATCAGATGGAGTGCGGTAAAAGTGCTGAATTTATAATGTGGGGGAAGAAGTAAACAGGTTAAATATGAAAATGTGAATCAAAACGGTTTTAAAAAAAAACAGATCAGTTATGGAAGGACCATTTGTCAATGAAGGGAGTTTTATACATAATGGATTGAGTGGTGGGATGCATTCATAGAAAAATATAAAAGAGCCTTCTTAAAAATGGAGTTGGAGAAGAGAAAAATGATAAAATGTGTTATACTAGGATGAATAAGGAGATGTTGAATAGCCTTGAAGAAAAAAATACATTTTTTTTCTAATTAAAGAAAGTTACAATAAGAAAACAATGTGAGTTTGTTGGTCAGACAAAGATGGTTTTGCAAGGAAGGAATGATAATATATCTCTTACTGAAAGATGAGGTGAGTTTTATGACAGACATTTAAAATACTGGTATTAAATATAAACAGAAAGAGATTATGGACATTGTGGAAAGTTTTGTTAGAGATTTATGAAAAAAGGAAAGCGCTAAGAAAAAGGCTTGTTGGGGAGTTGAAACATTTTTGGACAGGAAAATAAAAGACTTAGAGAAAGTTTTATTTTATTAAAATTAGATATGGTTTTAAGATAAGTAAAGGAAGAGTCTGTGTCAGCACTGATGGTATGGGTTATGTAGTGTATACAGCTATGAAAGCTTGGCAGAAAAGAGATACTTTTTAAAATATATAATGGGTTTACTCAGAACTGCTCATCATTTGGTGATGACACCAGAGATTTTGAGAGATTTTGCTAACATCTGAAGCAATCCTTGGCAAGAAAAATATAATTAAGCATCATTTTGCACTTGCATTTCTTATTTTCATTACACTATGAAAGATTTCTGTGGTATTTGTTTTTCTGCACTTGTTTAAAGTCTAAAGTAAGTAAAGCATTTTCTTACCCCTGTAAGTGCTGCTGTTCTGCATTTAATTACTTTATATCTATTGTTTTTCAATTACTATTAAACATCTGTTTGTGGTTCTCTGAATACTTGGGCTCCAAATCAATAATTTTACATTGACGGTTAAATTATGCACTCGTGGCAGGATGATTTCACCACCTATATCAGCTGGGAATTGTTGGTGGAAAGCTTATTGTGTGTTTACCTGATTGGCTTTAGAGTATAGCTAGAGTAAAACTTGCTTTTTTCTTCTCATGCATAAGCCTTGTAATTGGGCAAAGCTACTCTTCACGCAGTGAAGGTTAGTGGTACCCTGTATATATGCAATCACCAGAAGTTGCATTTTCCCTATAAAAATTATCTCAGAATTTTTTCTAGTCCCACACTTATGCTGCAACTAGTTTGTGAGCTGAGCAGCATTTAGTTAGGACTTTTAGCTCTAGTTCGCATTGTTACAGCACCCAGGTATATCTCAGCTGTAATGGTATCTAGACTGGTTAGCAGTAGATTACACAAAGTAAGCACCCAATTCCTCATCCGGCTGCAAACACCCTCCACTCCTATCCCTTGCAAAGTACACATTAGGACCTGCAACCATGGCTAGGCAGTTTCCTGCTTTCTCTGCATCTAGCTTGGTGGACATGGGCATCCAGAGGCAATGTAGCAATTACCTTATGTGCACTGGCAACCACTTAATTCTGGAACAGACAAATACAGTATGTGAGAGATGTAGTCACACAAGACACTGGAGGCTAGACTCTCACATGTAGACACAAAAAACAGCAAAAAGGTTGTCAGTGACACACACACACACACACACACACACACACACACACACACACACACACACACACACACACACACACACACACACACACACACACACACACACACACCACTCACCACACCTACAAAGGACCCAACACACAGACCTGCATATGTGGAGATGCTCACATGTAACTTACCCACACCTCAAAGGTCTCTCAGGCACAGCCCTCAGAAACTCCACACGCACACAAATAATTCCCATCACAGCACACAAAACCATATCTCATTCTGTCTCAAGTACCAAGCCCATAAGGTGAAACACCCCACAGCCCAATATTTTGGTCATAGGAGACTCATTGTGAGACACACTGATGTTCCTCTCACCAGCCTGGATAATGAGAAGGTTACAGTTAGTTGTCTGTCAGCGCCCAAGATCTGCCAGATCATGCAAGCACTCAGGTTACTTAACCCAAAGTATCAGTATATCTCAGTCATAGTCCATGTGGGTATAAATGACCTGAGACGTACTTCCCTGATCTATATGAAGAGAGACATAATTGAGCTCTCAGAATATGTGTCACAGGCAAGTATGAGCCTAGCATTGAGCAGCATTCTACCGTCTCCAAGGATGATGCCAATATACCAAAAGAAAATGATTGACTTCAACAATTGGCTTAGATAATGGTGTTATTCTTCTTTTGATCTTGGGAGAACATGGTTGACAGGCCTCACTGCTTTACCAGGAATGGTCTTTACCTGTCACCACTAGGCTTTTGGATATTAGTCAAAACATTGCTCACTCCTATAGTACCATTTTTTAGGCACTGCCAAATAGACAAACCTTCCAACATAGCAAAATCTACTCAGGACAAGCTAAAGGTGTTACTGCTCAGTGCTAGGAGCCTCAACAAGAAACCCCCTGGAAGCTCTCCTTGCCCTGGAGAATGCCGACATCTGTGCAGTTACTAAAACATGTCTCAAAGCCATAGAAAGCACTTCAGCAGTGCATGGCTATAATCCCTTTCATACATTCCAGTCACCAACTCCACTAAACAGGAAAGAGCAAAAGGCAGAGGTGCATCTATCTACATAAGGGATAAGCACAACTAAAGACTGGTCAAACAATATGACATGCCTGAGGTACTCCATGTCCAACTAACCATGGGGAAAATCCATTACCATATTCTTGCTAGCGACAGATTCCCTACCATAAGTCAAGAAACCCTATAAATCATACCTGAAATTCCTAGAATCACTCACCATCTAGCCCAATACCATACTCATGGGTGATTTTAACTACCCTTTCATTAACTGGGAAGCATACATGACCACAAAAATATAGACTCAAAGATTTCTTGATTTGTAAACTCAAATGCCTTGGAACAGCTAGTCTGCACTCCCTCTAGGGTTGCAAATTTCCTAGAAATGGTATTCATAAATATGGGGAATGCTGCACCCACCCAAGTATGATGTCCTCACTGGTTAGATCAGATCACAAAGCAATTTTCCTTGAAATAAAGATAAAACTAGACCTCTCCCACCTAACCTCAAAAAACTTTAAGAACTTTTCTAAGGCAAACTACCACCTATTAAGTGATGGCATAGCTAGTTTCCAAGCTCCCCAAACCCAGAAGATGCAGAAACCTATCTGGAGGTGTATACAAAACCCCTGTATAACCATATAAACAACTGCATAGAAGCAGCAGTACCAGACCAAAATAAGTCTAGGTCAAACCACTAAAGCAAGCCACCTGGGTGGACCCCTAGTATTAATATTTTTTATACCTAAAGAAAGAAAATCCTGTCAAGAAGTAAAAAAGAATGTGCACAACAGAGAAAAAAAATCCCTCATTAGTCTGAACAAAATCAGAGAAGTAGCCAAGTCTTCAAAAGCAGATTTTGAGACAAAAATAACCTCCCGAGCTAAGGATAACCATAAGGCATTTTTCAGTTATGTCCGCATCTTAAGGGCAGTACCCAATGATGTGCGGTTTTAGTTGGAGATGGCATCAACTATACTCAGCCAGAAGATATAGCAAATCTGTTGGCCAACAAATTCAGCTCAAATTTCACCTCACCATGACCTCCAGTTCTCCCCCAAGAAATACCCTCTATCACTCCCTCACCAATTATCACTAAAGAATAGGTTACCACTGCACTCTCTAAAGCTAAAAACATGACTTCAGTGTGGCTCAATGATATACTAGCATGCCTCTTAGCCCGAATCAGGACTTACCAGGCCAACTGGGATCTCTATTTAAGCACAGTCTCTGGACTGGCTTTGTCCTAGTAGAGTAGAGGACAGCAACTGCCATCCTGCTTCACAAAGGGGAACTATCAACTGACCTGGGTAATTACAGACTCATAAGTTTGACTAGACATATATGTAAGGCCATGAAAAGAATAATCGGGGACCTAATAAATAATGACACAGGAAACCTCCAAACACTGGATCCAACCAAATTTGACTTTATTAAGGACAAGTCATCCCTACTAAATCTGGTGGACTTTTCTGAAAAAACAGTGCATATCACCTACCTTGACTTGGCTAAGGCATTTGACACAATCCCACACTCACGTATTATAAATAAACTCACAAAACTGGACATAAATCCCTATGTCAGCAGATTTATAGCCAACTGTTTCATGGACAGGACCTGTGTGATTAAAGTGGGTGAATTCAGATCCAGCAAGGGGTCAGTTACTAGTGATGTGCTACAGGGCTCAGTGCTGGGACCACTCCTGTTCAGAATATACTTCTCTGAAGTCAAGGCTAATGTGGAAGGTCTCTGGATGACAAAGTTTGTTAATGACTGCAAGATGAGGCAATCATTGAATTTCCCAGCGATACAGCTTTCCTTCAGGAGGGTCTAAGTCAGACAAATGATTGGTGCCGGTGTCATGGCCTAAAACGTAATGTGAAAAAATGCATAATCATACACTTTGGGAAGTTAAGTACCCTTGCAAATTACAACAATGATTGCACACCCCTAAGAGTAGACTCAGAGGCATTTAAATTAAAATGCCCTGGAGCAGCTAGTTTGCACTCCCACTAGGGGAACAAATATCCTAGATGTGATACTCACAAATATGGGAGAGTGCTGCACCCCCCCCCCCCCATGTGATGTCCTGACTGGGAAGATCAGATCACAAAGCAGTCTCACATGAAATAAAGGTAAAAGTAGCCCCCCACTTAACCCCCAAAACGTTAAGAACTCTAAGGTAAATTATCCCCTATTAAGGGATGGAGTAGCTAGTTTCCAAGCTCCCCCAAATCCAGAAAACACAGAAACCTATGCAGAGACATAAACAAAACCCCTGTACAACCACATAAACAACAGCATAGAAACAGCAGTACAAGACTGAAATAAACCCAGGTCAAACCACAGAAACAAGCCACCCTGATGGACCCCTGGTATTAACAGGTTGAACAACAAAAGAAAGAAACTCCTGTTGAGAAGTAAGAGGGAATGTGCACAACATAGCAAAAAGTCCATCATTAGTCTAACAAGCAAATCAGTGAACTTATCAAGTCTCTGAAACAGACTTTGAGATAAAAATAGCCTCCAAAGCTAAGGGTAACCATAAGGCATTTTTCAGTTATGTCTGCAGTCTTAAGGGAATAACCCAACAATGTGCAGAATTAGTTGTAGAAGGCATCACCTATACTCAGCTGGAAGATATAACAAATTTCCTGGCCTACAAATTTAGCTCAAAGTTCACCTCCCCATCACCCCCAGTTCTCTACCAAGAAATTCCCTACACTACTCCACCACCAATGATCACCAAACAACAGGTTGCCACTGTACCCTTTAAGCTAAAACACAGCTTCAATGGGGCCTGACAGCATACCAGGTTACCTCTTAAACAACTTAAATTATGACTTAACTACCCCATTAGAATATTTAACCACAGCCTCCAGGCTGGCTTTGTCCTGGTAGAGCGGAGGACAACAACAGTCATCCCTGTGCATAAAGGGGAACTATCTATTGACCTGAGAAATTACAGACCCATAAGTTTGACTAGTTTTATTATGTAAGGCCATAGAAAGAATAATCATGGAACTGGTAAATAATGACACAGGAAACCTTCAAACACTGGACCTGACCCAATTTGGCTTTGTAAAGGGCAGGTCATGCCTACTGAATCTGGTGGATTTCTCTCAGAAAATCAGTAGGGACATGGATAAGCATAAAACAATATATACCGCTTACCTAGACCTGCCAAGGCATTTCACATAATTCTGCATTCCGGTATTACAAATAAACTCATAAAACTGGGCATAAATCCCTATGTCACCAGATGAATAGCCAACTGGCTCCTGGACAGGGTACATGTGGTTAAAATGAGGAATCCATATCTAGCAAGAGGCCAGTTACTAATTGTGTGCCTCAGAGCTCAGTGCTGGGACCACTCCTGTTTGGAATATACTTTGGAAAGCCTCTGTGTGATGAAGTTTGCCGATGACTGCAAGATGGGGTTAATCACTGAATCTCCCAATGATGTAGATATCCTTCAGTAGGGTCTAGATCAGACACATGAATGGTGCCAGAGCCATACGCTAAAACTAAATACAAAAAAATGCATCATTATACACTTTAGGAAGTCAAATTACCCTGCAGTTTACTACAAATTTACCTCATTATCCCCTTTAGCAAAGATGTAACCCCTGCTAATTATGATATAGATAGCAGTCCTCTAAGTTCAAACTCAGTGGTGTGAGACCTGGGAACACAGGTTGACAACAATCTAAACTTTGATCACCATGTGTCCATGGTGGTAAGGAAAGCCTTCTACATTGCACATCTCATAAATAAGGGCATTGCATCCAAGACTAAGGAGGTTATAACTCCACTGTACTCGAACCTTATCAACCACTAATTGAGTACAATGGTGTCTTCTTATGTACCTCACCAGACACCTGCAGCAACTGGAGAGACCACAGAGGTTTATAACCAAGAGAATCCAGGGCTTCCAAAACATGTTATACATAAAAAGACTAAAAACCCACCATGGTACTTTGTATCATACAGCTGCTGAGAGGCGACCTGTGCCTGGCCTACAGAGCAGTCTCTGACCCTGCCCTAAGGGAAATGCTGCACATCCGCAAATCACATGGGTCAAGAGACACTCGCTTCAGAGATCTCAACCTAGCCTGTAATATTAACAAAACATATTGGAGAGACAGATATATCTCCCAGAGATTGCCACTCTTCTGGAATAAGCTACCACTTCACGTGAAGCAGAGCTCCTCAATGAACCTATTTAAGCTCAACCTTGATAATTGGATGGGTGACTTAAATTCACCCTGAGGGTGGCACCTATGTCCCTCAAGGACAGGGGAAGTTGGTGCTGATCATAGAAACACTCTGCTAATAACGACCATCTAACTATGGTCAATTAGGGTACACAGGTTTTTTTCTACATGGCTAGGCTTGTAAAGGCCCTATGACCATTAGCCTAGTAACCACCTATGAATCTATGAACCTAATCAATAGCACACCCCTAAGAGTAAATTCAGAGGTGAGTGATCTAGGTACACAAATAGATTGTAGTCTGAACTTGAACTGCCACGTGTCTAAAGGTATGGCATCCATATCCAAGGAAATTATAGTCACCCTGTACTCAGCCCTCATTAGACTAATAAGTACAATACGCAATTTGGCATGTACTTGACTAGGTAATTACAGCAGCTGGAGTGGCCTTACAGGTTTCTCATAAAGAAAATACATGGCATAAACAACATGTCCTGTGCGGGTATACTACAAGCGCTATCCTGTTTCTCTGGCTTCTACTGACTATTAAGGCATGACCTATGCCTGACCTACAAGGTACTCACAAATCCAGCCCTGATAGAGCTGCTACACAACTCCAAATCAAACAGCATGAGGGTCACTTGATCTAGGGATCTAAACTTAGCAACTCAAACAAAACATATTTCAGAGATTGTCCCTTCTTTGGAACAGGCTTCCTATTCACATTAAGCACAGCCCTTTCCTGACCTTCTTCAAATGCCATTTGAATCAATGAATGAGGAATTGCAAATTCACACCTGGGATATTGCTTATGTCCCTTACAGACAGGGGCAGTTTGTAAGACACTCAGTACATAGGTACAAATCCATGTATCCTCTTGCCCTTAGGGGCCATATATTGGTTAAAATTAGGTTACATTGGCTAGGCTTGTAAGGGCTATTAAGCCATTAGCTTAGTAATCTCCTATGAATATATGAACCAGAGGTGAGAGATCTAGGTACACAGGTAGATAATAACCTAAACTTTGACTGCCATGTGTCCACAGTGATGAGAAAGTCCTTCTATGTGGCACAGCTTATAAGTAAAAGTATGGCATCCAAATCCAAGGAAGTTATAGTCTCACTGTACTCAGTCATAATTAGACCAGTAATAAAGTACAATGCATCATCTGGCATAGGCACTAACAACTGGGGTGACCTCAGAGGCTCCTTACAAAGAAAAGACAGCATGTAAACAACATGTCCTATGCAGATACACTAAAACCTCTATCCCTTTACACTGTTTCCTACTGACTATTAAGGGGGTGACCTATGCCAAACCTACAAGGCACTCAAGAATTAAGCCCTGATGGACCTGTTGCACATCTGCAAGACAAACAGCAGAAGGCTCACCTAACCTAGGGATCTAAACTTGGTCTGTGACTCAAACAAGACATGCTGGAGAGTCAGATTTGTTTCAGAGATTACTGTTCTTTGGAACAAGCTTCCTATTTAAATTAAGCACAGCCCTTCCCTAGTCCTCTTCAAACACAGTTTGGATAAATGGATAGGGAATCACAAATTCATTCCTAGGGTAGCACCTGTGTCCCTTATGGACAGTGGCAATCTGTAAAATACTCAAGGCATAGGCACAAACCTACGCCATTCTCTAAACCTAGGGACCATATATTAGGTGAAATTGGGTAATATTGGCTATGCTTATAAGGGCTTTTAAACTGTTAGCCTGGCAATCTCCTATAAACCTATGAATGGCTGGAGAATGATGAAATTAAGGAACAGATTTATGAAGGCATTATAAAGTTTTTCTGAAAAATGGGGAAATGTCAGACTGAAAATAGGAGCCCTATAACATTAAATAATGCTACAATTTTTATGAAAATTTTGCAGTTGAGATGTTGCAATATTTTTGAAGCAAAGAGAGGTAGTAGTCCAGATTTACTGGTGTTGATAAGAGAAACTGTGGATGACTTTGTAAAAGGGGAAGTGAAGTAAAGACTGGTTGTAGGTGATTTGAAAAAAGCTTTTGATTTTATGGAACTTGAAAGTGAATTAAGACATTTGGAAGAATGCTTTAAAAGGGAAAATGCTTGGCTTAGTAATGGTTCAAGGGATAAACTAACAAACTTAGGGATTACACTGGCCAATTTAAAGTTTGCCTAATAGATATCATTGGATAAAATAGAGTTTTAAAATAACAGTTATCGTATGCCCATTTAAATATTAATAAATCATTTGTCAATCTTACATGTCTAGGTAATAAATTTCACATCCTTCCTGACCTAATATGAAAGAAAGATTTCTAACTTCTAATTGGAAATAGGAATTCTTACAGCTAAGATTTTAAACAGGAAACATCTTTATTAAATTATCACGTATAACACAGGCACTCATACATTTATATAAATGAAAACAAATCATATTGACATCATTTTAGTTGCAAATATTATACATCACAAACCATATTGACAATTTTAGTGGCAAACATTATACATCACTTATAATCTAGCCATTCATTGTCAGTCAAACATTACATATCTCATTCAAATCCTGCCTTCTTTTAAACTTCATTCTTCCTCTACATATATTATAGGTTCATAGGTGTGTACAAGGCTAATGGCTCTGGAGGCTTTACAATCCTAGCCCATAGGATTACCCTGGCATCGTGCCACCTGACCTTAGTTCCCAGTGCATCTGTCGAGTAGAGTCACTGGAGTGATCCCCCGGGTGAATTTTCTGTTTCCCATCCACTCATCAAGATTTCTCTTGAAGAGGGCCACTGAGGTACTCTGTTTGACATGTATGGGAAGTCTGTTCCGCAGCATGGGCTGTCTCTGGGTTATGAACCTGTCCCTCCAGCTTGTTCTGTTGATTGTGGTAATGAGGTTGAGGTCTCTGGAGCATGTGGTGTGGAGGGATTGGGATTTCTTTAGATGTAGCATTTATAACAGAGCTGGGTCAGACATGCCTTTGTAAGTCAAACAGAGATCGCCTCTAAGTAGGTTATATGAGACAGAGAATAGTTGGAGTTTTTTGAGTCTGTCCATATAGGACAAGTGTTTAAGGCCTAGGATCCTCTTTGTGAGGTACTTTTGCGGCCTCTCCAGTTGTTGCAGGTTTCTAGTGAGGTACATGCCAAATGGGGCTGTACTTGATGACTGGCCTAATGAGGGAAGAGTAGAGAGAGACAATGACCTATTTCTTCCTGGATGCAAAACTCGTAGTAATGAGATGTGCCACATAGATGGACTTTCTGACCCAGTGGCAATGTGGTGGTCAAAAGAGAGGTTGCTGTCAACCTGTGTTCCCAGATCTCTTATAACACCTTTTGTGTTTAGTGGACTACCACAGATGTGGTAATTCATGGGAACTGGGTTTTGCCCAAAGGGGATGACAACACATTTTTTGGCAATGACCTTAAGTCCATGCTTCTGACATCAGTCATTGGTCTCAGTGAGGCCTTTCTGTAGGATGTTAACATCACTTGGGGAGTTAATAATAGCTCTAAACTTGCAATTGTCTGCAAACTTTGTCAGCCAAAGTCCCTTTGTGTTGGCCTGGACCTCTGAGAAGTAAATACAAAACAGGAGAGGACCTAGGACCGAACCATGTGGGATTCCACTTGTGACTGTTTGGCAGTCTGACATGGAGTCAGCTGCTTTCACACTCTGGGTTCTATCTGTGAGCCAGTTTGCAACCCACCTGGTGATATAGGGATTGATGCCTAGCTTAGTGAGTTTTTCTATGATTCCTGAGTGGGGAATAGTATCAAAGGCCTTGGCCAGATCAAGGTAGGCTGTATGAATCACCTTGCCTTCATCCACAGCTCTGGTGACTGACTCAAAGAAGTTGACCAGGTTGAGCAGGCATGATCTACCCTTCACAAAACCAAACTGTGTAGGATCCAGAGTTAGGAGATTCCCTATATCCTTGTTTATTAGGTCTATGATGATGTGTTCCATAGCTTTGCATATCAGACTCATCAGACTAATGGGGTAATAGTTCCCAGGGTCTGTAGTCACTCCTCCTTTGTGGAGAGGGATGACTGTAGCAGTGCACCATTCAGCAGGGACAAAGCCTGAGGTGAGGCTGTGATTGAACATGGCACACAGGTAAGGTGCCAGTTCACTTTGTAGTTTATGTAGAACACAGCCAGGGATATTGTCAGGTCCCATAGATACTGTATTCTTGACCTTGGACAGTGCTTTTTTAACCTGCACGACAGTAATACTGGGTGCCTGGCAATCTACTGGTATTGTGATTGGTCTTTTGGTGGGGGAGAGAGGAGTAAAGTTGGCACTGAATCTATTGGCCAGTATATTGGCAATATCTGTTGGCTCAGTATAGGAGGTACCATTGTGCAATAGCTCAGAGCAAATCTAGGTATTACCGTGGAGATTCTTTACATAACTATAGAAGGCCTTGTGGTTGTCTTTACTATCTGCTGAAATTCTGTTTTCATAGCTAGCTTTATAGGATTTGATGAGGGATCTCAACTTTTTGTTGAGGCTGATAAGGGAGTTTTTCCAGTCTTGGAACTTCACCATATTCCACATCAGCTTCCTCCTTCTGTTGAAGAGTTTGTTTATGGCAGGGGACAACCAGATTGGCTTCCTTTTTTTGGAGGAGAGCATCTTGGCTCTATTGGGTATGGCGAGATCCATGCATTTGTGTATGTATTCATACAGTGCATTGGTGTATGATTTGGTGGTCATGCAACTATTCTCCATTTGCATGAGTGCCGTGAAGTTAACCACCTCTATTTTTAGGAACCCAGAGTTAGTTTTGGAGAAGTTTTTCATGGTGATTACCTTTGCGGGGGGGGGGGGTGCGGATTTCCAAGGTGATTTGTTTGTGGTCGGATCTAACAAGGGAGGAGTTGATTACCGGTGTAGAGCAATGGTCACCTATGCTAGTAATGACCAGGTCAAGGATGTTGTTACCTCTAGTGGGGATAAGAACGAGCTGGTCCAGGGCATTGGAATTAATGAATTCCAGGAAATGTTGGGCAAGTGTATTGGTACATGAGTAGTTTTCCCAGTTAATGGAGGGGTAGTTGAAGTTGCCTAGTATGAGAGTGTTAGGTTGGATCCTAATGTTCTCCAGGGTGCTTAGGAAAGTGGAGTGTGAGTCTTGGGACATGGTTGGGGACCTATAGCAGGCTACGACCTGAATCGCTGTCTTGCCCAATGTTAGCTGCACATGAAGTATCTCTGATGCATTATGTTGGGCTACCAGTCTGGAGGTGTCTGCATCCTTTATGAATATGGAAACACCACCGCCTTTGGAGCTTCGGTCCAAGTTCTGGGGCCAAAAGGTGTGGAATGAGTTATAGCCTGGTAGTGCAGGGGTGCTTTCTGCTGCATTGAACCAGGTCTCTGTTACAGCATAAATGTCGATGTTCTCTGTTTTAAGGAGTGCTTTGAGCGAGTGCATTTTGAGATTTAGACTTCTAGCGTTGAGCAGCATGACCCCCAGATTGCATTTGTTTGTAGCTGTTATGGTGGCAATTTGGTCTTTGGAACACTGCCTAAAAAAGGCACTATAGGGTTGGCAAGAGCCTTGGCCAGTATCTGGAAGCCTAGGGGTGACAGATCCAGGCCATCTCTGGCAAAGCATCAAGGTCTGTCAGTCATGTCATCCCAGGCAGACAGATACTGGATCCCCTTAGAATGACACCAGAAATTTAGCCAATTGTTGAAATCAATCATTCTCTGCTTGTACAGTGGTATCATTCTGGGTGATGGTAGGAGGCTGCACAGGGCTAGGGTTATGCCCGCCTGGGCTACATAATCCAAGAGCTCTTCTATGTCTCTTTTCATGTAGTCCAGAGAGGTACATCTCAGGTCATTCACACCCACATGTATAATGACAGAGTCATATTTGTACCTGTTGTTGAGGGACCTGAGTGCGTGCGTTATGTGGTGGATCCTGGCACCTGACAGGCAGCTGACTGTTACTTTTTCCTTATTCAACCTAGTGAGTGGGACATCAGTGTGCCTCACTATCAAGTCACCTATGACTAGTGTGTTGGCCATGCTGTTTTGCCTTAGGGGCTTTGGTTTAGTGGCACACTGTTTAGGAGAGTTATGTGTCTCGTGATTAGTGTTGTATTGTAGTGGTCGAGTGCGTTTCTGCCTTGGAGGTCTCTGCTGTTTGGGTAGATTTTTATTGGGAGCCTCCACGAAGGTGGGTGTGTGGTTTGTGTTTTTATGTGAAGGCAATGCTGGTGTGTATTCTGGAGGGCTTTGTGTTACATGTGGTGTGGTGTAAGTGTTGACCATCTCCTCTTGACCAGCTATTCCGGTCTTTGCTGGAGAGTGCATGGCTTTCAATTTGGCTATATAAGTGCATCTCTCGCAAGTCTAAGTGTTGGGATGTAAGAGGAGAGGGTTGTCAGTGTACATGAGGCAGTTGCTATATTGCCTCAGTATACCCAAGTTCACCAGGTTAATAGGAGAAAGCACAGGGAACTGACCTTTAGACATGCCTGGAGGGGACGGCATTAATAATAAGTACTGGAGCTGTTTCCTTGTAGAATGTTTAATGCTGGCAGCACTTTTGTGTGCTACAATAATTGCTAAAAGAAGTCTGGTAAAGTGCTAGACTAATAATCTAGTAAAAGTGCAGGAGAGGAGAGAACTAGCAGATCTAAGGAAAAAATTGAAAAGCAGACTTCTTAGTACTGCTCAGAAGCTTACAGTTCTGGATGCAGCAAATCTGTAGGCTAGATAGGCTACCTAGTGCTTACCACTCCCACTGATAAGCTAGAAGGCTTCCCTCCGACACAGAAAGGCTTGGGGGCTCAGAAGCTTACAAACAGTCTTGGATACAGCAAACCTGTATCTGGACTTGACTAGTTACAGGAAAGTCAGGAAACAAGAGCAAATGTGGGCTTTTAAACCAGAAAGTTGAAAGAGATGGAAAAAGCTGACCAAACGGCCAATAAACTACAATTTCTGGGCTGGAAACCACTCCTCCTGTGGTAGATAGGCTACCTAGTGCTTACCACTCCCACTGATAAGCTAGAAGGCTTTCCTCCAACACAGAAAGGTCTGGGGAGGCCCAGAAGCATACAAAACAGTCCTGGATATAGCAAATCTGTATCTGGACTAGACTAGTTACAGTAAAGGTGGGAAACCAGCGCAAACACAGGCTTTTAAACCAGAAAGTTGAAAAGGATGGAAAAACTGCCGAAATGGACAATAAACTACAATTTCTGGGCCAGACATCACTCCTCTTGTAGTAGATAGGCTACCTAGTACTTACCACTCCCACTGATAAGCTAGAATGCTTCCCTCCAAAACAGAAAGATCTGGGGGGACTCAGAAACTTACAAACAGTCCTGGATAAAGGAAAACTGTATCAGGACTAAACTAGTTACAGGAAAGACGGGAAAGAAGCTTAGAACTGTTTTTGTTTTGTTTTTTTACGGAAAAGCAGTTAAAACAGCAGTAAAAATAAATTCAAATGCAGTGCCAGCTAGCACACGAGTTTGTAGCAATAGTAAAGCAAATACGGTTTAAATAAATGAAATGAAATTAAAAAATGACTAAAAACTAGTGCAGAAAGCAGTAAATTAGGAAAAAATCAAAATGGAGGCACTTAGAGTATCAGAAAACAATGCCAGCAAGTATATATATATAATTCAGTCAAGCAAAAATTAAGACAGTGCAGAACTCTGAACAGTTAAAAAGTGCCAAAAAATATACTTATCAGCTCTATATTTCCAGATTGTTTGAAAAGCACATGCAGTCAGAACACAAGGAGATTCTAGCAATGGTACGCAGGACTTTATGGAGAGAAGAGTTTGTTAAGGGTTTGTCCACAAGAGTGTAGACCACAAGAACCTTCTTAAATGTAAAGAAACTCACCTGAAGCACAAGTGCTAAGACCAAAGCTTAAATGCTTAGAATAACAGATAAATGTAATTAGGCTACTAACAAGCAGTATTAAATGTAGCAGAATAAAAGCACTCAAACACTTAAGAACACACAGCAAAAATAAGGTAATAAAGTATGAAGAACACAATTACGGTAAAAGCAGCTGAATAAAGTATAAAATTTTTTAAGTGGAGAGGGAGGAAACAGAAGTGTTCAAAGTCAAAGAAGCAAGGGGGTGGTCCTCCCCAAATACTCTCACTGCACTATGTTGAGTGATCAAATGAGATTGGACTGGGGACAGTGACCAAGATCAGATTAACAGCAGGGGTGGGCAAATCCAAAGCCATCAGGTTTAAGACTAGAAGAACACTCGGGTGGGGGAGAAACAAACAGTGCACACAACAGCATCAAAGGATATAAACAATACAGCAAATATATAAACCATAAAGCAAATATAGCGCACAGTGCAAACTGAGTTGCAAAAAGTGTACTTAGTTTGGAATATCAGAAAGATTCCAACTCTGCTCACAGTCAGGAGAATTCAGCTGCCTGCTATATCATTTCTGCACAAGTTTCCACAGTTCCCATTTTCCCCTATGTAGTTTGCTCCTACCCTTTTCTAAAGATCCCAGTTCCAGTTGTTTATTTCTGTTACTATATTCACCACTTCTAGTATAGTTGGTGTAAACTTTCATTTCCATTTTCTAGTAATTTCATTTTTGGCAGCCACCATAATTAGACTCAGTAAGGCCTTACTCTTACATCTACATTTTTATTCCTTGTACCAATACCACAATCAATAAAGTCAATATTTAAAATTGCAGCCAGTAATTTCTCCTTAAGGCATCTGTATATCATAATAATGTCACCTCTTAGAAACTGGTAAGTTAAAGAATACAAAGACAAATATACCAGTCTTTGTTTACATAATACGTTTTGATGGCCATCTATCAGTCTGGTAAAGGTTTTATGATTTTTTTTTCCAACTTTCTCAGTTGCAAAACATTTAATATACATAAAGGTCCACCATATTCAAAAAAAAGAAGTTATGTATTCACCATAACATTCCATCTGTGTTGTCCATTTTCATTCTTCCTCAGCTGATGGGTTTGGATCTGATCATTTGGATCCTACTCAGCCGTTGCTAAAGATTGTGACAGCCAAGAACTCCTGAGCTTCTCCCTTACCCACAATGCATTAACCCCAATTATCTCAAATCTTGTTTGCTGACTTTAGTAGAAAAGGCATATTTGTATTCGGAAATGGAGAAGGCTATATTTGGAGCTAAATATAAAGGACAGAAATGTCCTGTAATCACTCATTCTTCCAGAGGATTCAAGGATGGGGGTTGGTGGGAAGGGAGTTGAGGAAGAACGAAAATAGCACAGATGGAACATTATGGTGAGTACATAACTTCTTTATCTGATATTGCCAATTTTCATTCTATCCTCAACTGATCGGACAGAGTACACAGCTACCTAAAATCCGTGATGGACTCAAGGAAGGATATTCCTGAGCACCTCTGAGACAAACAACGCTCTACCTCTGGAGAACAGATACAATTTGTAATGAGTAACAAAGGTATGGGGAGTAGCTTAGGTTGCTGCTGTGCAGATATCATCCATGGACATTCTGGACTGAAACCCTGAGGAAGTAGCCATGGATCTAGTTGGATGGGATTGTACTAGTTTTGGTAGAGTAATTTCCAATTTGTTATAAACAAATAAAATACAGTCAGGTAGCCATTGAGATAAAGTGACTTTGGCAACTGGTTTTCCCAATTTTATTTCTGCAAATGAAACAAACAATTGGTCAGATTTTCTGATGCCTTTTGTTCTATGTAGGTAAAAAGGTAATTGTCTGTGGACATCCAATAAATGTAATATTTATTCACCTTTGTTAGCAAATTTGGGAATGAATACTGGCAAATCAATGGACTGGTTGATATTAGATTTGGAAAACACCTTAGGAAGAAAGGAAGCATTAATCTGTAGTGTAACTCTATCCTTGTGAAAAATCTAGTGTGGTGGTTTAGAGGACAAGGCTTGAATCTCAGAAATTCATCTGGCAAAGATAACAGCCACCAAAAAGATTGCCTTCCATGAAATATATTTAAGGTGACATGTAACTGCTCATTCAAAGGGAGATTTATTAAGAGCCTGCAGTACCAGATTAAGGTTGCATGGAGAAGTAGGGTCTCTAAAAGGGGGTCTTAGAAGAAGACTGCCTTTCAAGAAGGTTTTGCTTAATTTATGAGAGCTGACAGAGGAGCCATCAAAGCAAATGTGAAAATTTGATATGGCCGCTAGCTGAACTTTAATGATTGATAAATTAGCTCCTTCTTTAAAAAGATGGGATACAAATTCAAGAATGATATGTATTGCAGCTGAAAAGGATTCAGTATTGTTTAGATGAGTCCAGTGAATAAACCTCTTCCATTTGCTGGAATAGAGCTTTCTGCTAGAAGGCTTATGGGAAGATAAAATTATTTGATGAACAGGTGAAGAAAGCATAGGTTGGCTGGCTATTAATTTAACTGGAGATGCCAGGCACTCAGCCTGAGGTTTGTTATGTTTACAGGAATCATGCCTGTTTGGGTAAGATAGGAGGTCTGGAGTCGGATTCAGAATCCAAGGTTGGTGAAGCAAGTGAGGCCAAAGGAAGGGAACCAAATTTTTTGAGGCCAGTAAGGTGCACAGAAGATGACTTTGCTCTTCAACATAGTAGCTTTCTGAAGGAATTTCATAATTACCAGTATGGGTGGAAAAGCATAGAGAAGACCAAGGGCCAAGCATGAAGTACACCATCCCTCAGAGATTTTCCTTGTGGGGTGATTAGGGCAAAGTAGCTGCTGCATTTGTAGCTTAAGAGGGGAATAAAAAAGATCATAGCAAAGCTAGTCCCATTGATGAAAAATTATTTCAATGATGTTCTTTTGAGCGACCATTAGTGAGGTAGAAGAATGCAATTGCTCTTTTTGTCCGCTATCACACTGGATTTCCCTGTAATATGCATTGCTATGAGAAAGCGGTTGGATGAAATTGCCCAAAGCCACACTCTGAGAGCTTCTCCTTCCTTGTTGCTGAATCAAACTCCTGACATATTGTCTGTTTGAATTGTAATAGTCTCCAAAGGAAGAGCATTCTGGAAGGCCTGCAATGCTAAAAGCATTGTTCTAATCTCTAGGACGTTGATGTGTAAGTTGGCCTCTTTAGGGGACCAAGTGCCTTGAACTATTTTTCTGAGAAAATGCCCTCCACCAGCTGGGAAGTGTCCATGGTCATTATGGCCTTGGGCTGAGGGGGAATAAATGGATCACCTTGTAGAACCTGATCTGATCAAATCTACCACCTGAGATCAGCTTTGCATGTCTAAGTGATTCATATCTGATAAGACATGGACTGATAATGAATTGACCATTGTGTGGCTAGCATCCACTGAGGAATTCTCATGTAAAATCTGGCTAGAGGTACTAATGTTGTTGCTGCTGCCATAGAGCCCAGAGCTTGAAGGACTAAGCGGGCTGAAATCTTGGTACTGCAGATTATCTTTCTGACCTGTGATCACATGGTATGAACTCCTGAGGGCAGTAGTGAAGCTATGGTTGACTTTGTGTTGAGCATTGCTCTTATGAATTCTAGACTCCGAGAAACACCCTGTGGGCTGTGGTGAGTCCAAAAGCCAGAACTCTGAACTGACAATGATTGGCTCCCAGCCGGAAGTGGAAATACCTTCTGGGTTGTCTGTTCATCTTTATATGATAGTACACATCCTGAAGGTCTATTTAGCACATCCAGTCGTCCTTGCCCAGAAATGGGAGAATGAACTGAACTGTGACCATCTGAAACTTGGTTCATTGAACTGACTTGTTTAAATTGGTGAAATGTAAAATTGGTCTCCAGTCCCCTGTTTTCTTTGGCATTAAAAAGAACCTTGAGTAAGTTCCAGATTTTGTCTCGTCTGGTGGGACCTCTTGGATCATTCTTTTTTCTAGCAGCATTTGAATTTGAATTGCTGCTTGTTCCCTCAGACTGGGTGGAACATCGGGAATTTTTCTTGAATATGGAGGAGAAAGGGAAAAGGAAATTATATATCCTCTAGAAATAATCCTCTGCACCCAAGTATACTTTAAGTCTAGCCAGGCTCTCTGGTGCAGGGATAAACATCTCCTGACTGCCTCCAGAGGAGAGCCTGAGGCAAGCAGGCCTCCTTTCAGAAGTGCTGGGTAGGGTCTGTCAAAGAACGATTCTCTGGACCCCTGGTTTTGCGGGCCACCTCTGCCGCATGGGTGTCATTGTCCATTAGAGTTCCCTACTCTGCATCTGGGGGAACCTCCTCCATGTGTGTCTTGGAATGGAATCTGAAACATTTTGAACCACATTTTTTGACTGCCCCATTGATTCCTGGGCAGGATCTTTGAGGGGGTTGCAAAACATAACGCCCACAGCAGACAGGGTCTTTCCATCCTTTTCACACCTGGAGAGTGTGTCCTCCACCTTGGGGTCAAACAAAGACATGATTTCAAAAGGAGCATTGACAAATGAGGACTTGAAGAGCTCTGCAAAATCACACAAGCATATCCAGGCATGCCTCCTAATGGAAATGCTTGAAACCGCTGCACTTAAGGTTCCTTCTGCTACATGCAAAACCAGCCGCATGGAGGAATTAGAAATGGATTGCAAGGTAGCCAACTGAGAAACCACAGATGACTGAACTTCTTCAAAAACAGCTCCTGAGAGGGTATTTCACAACTCTTTAATCAAATCCCTCTGAAGTCTTGTAAATTGTGCCAAATAATTCAGAGACCTTAAAGTGAAGGTCAATGAAGCATAGACATGCTTCACAAATCTCTCCATTACCTGCAATTCCCTGTTGGGGGGTGGGCAGTGGAACTCTCCTCAGCAAGCCCCTTTTTGGTGGCTGCAGCTACAACCTTGGCATCAGTGGGCACCCCTTTTCCCCAAAACTGCTTGTCCATGGGTGGTGCCATAATCTTATCTGGTCTCTGAGGTATAGGGTCAGTGATGTCAGGTTCCTTCCACACTCACTGAGAGATCAACTCAATGAGCTCATCGATGGGTGTTGTCACCCAGGAGGTAGATGGGCCAGTACCAAAGGCCTCCAGGAATATGGACTCCTCAGATGAAGGGTTGTTGAGCATCCAGCCACCTCTCTGTTTAAGAATTTCAAGGATATCTCCAAATGACACATCTTCAAGAGGTGGTAGTGGGGACCCTTCACCTTCATCTTCTATGATGACTCCTTTAGTGAGTCTAGGTTCTTCCTTTTGCATGTCTTCGTCTTAGGGATTTCCTCTGTTGGATGATCCAGAGAGGTATCAGAAAAAGAAATCAAGATTTCTTGTAGGGAAGCCTGGGGTCTTGGTACTGGCTGTCCATGTGGAAAGATTTGGTGAGGCACTGAACACTGAGATGTCAGGGTTGAAGATCTAGGATCCAAGGAGGTTGGATCCATCTGTTCTGTTGAGGCAGAGAAAACTCTCTTCACAACCTCAAAAGCAGATCATCCTGGAGAAAGGTAAGACCTCAGATCTGAGAAAGCAAGCTTCTGGACTGTGGATCTCCCCTGCTCAAAGGCAAAAATGCCTGAGGTGGAAGGCAGAGTTGAGCTGTCCAATGCCAAGGATCTGAGGTGCACAGATGGTTCCAAAAGCCTTGAAGTCAACTGCAACACCTTGGATTTGACAATAAAGCTTCGGCACCAAGAGCTCTCTGGATTCAACAGGATCAGAGTGCTCAGAGTAAGCTTAGGATCTGAGGAAACAGCAATCCTTGGATCCAGGCAGCTAGGATCCATAGACTCTGAAACCACTGAAGGAGTCAGAGGAGGGTGTTGTAGTGGAGATGTAACAGAAAAATGGACCTCCTGATCCAGAGGGGTAGGAGCTGAGGGGACACCCATCTGACCCTGTGCTGAGAGTATCTTCCTCACTATTCTTTATACATCTTCCTCTGTGAGACTTCTGGAGGAATGAGTAGAAAACACCAAATGAGACCAGGGTCTGTCCAGAAATGGGAAAGGTACATTTCAGGGTACTGAATCCACTGTCAGTGAATACAGAGTCCTTGGTAAAGTAATAGGAGTTGACGTAGAAGTACCAGCATCAGTTGGATCCATTTAGATAGTGTCAGATCCAAGAAGGATGGATCAGATAATTTTGGTCTTGTCAGATCAGACATTTTCAGCTTTTTCAGATCTGAGAGTGAAATCAGATCTTTGTGAGACCTCTTCTTTGTGGACTCTAAAGCAGAGGAGGAAGAAGAAGGCTTTGGAGATGAGGATTTTGTTTTAGTCTTGTTTCTGGAGATTTCTGTCTGGATATAGCCTCTCCAAAAGATGAAGGCAAAACGCCTTTAAGAATGAGTTTATTCTTGCATTCAATGAATGCCCTGGGGTTAAACCCATGGCAAATAAAACAATCTTCTTGAAAGTGAAGCAGCCCTAAGCAATATACACATAAAGTGTGGGTATCTGATAAAGAGAGCTTATGCCAACACAATATATTTTTTAAAGCCTGCTGGAGCTTTATCCATCATACTGTCACCAACAAATATCAAGAAAGAGAAAAAAAATGAACTATTTCTACTACTACTACTACTTTTTTAAACAGAGACAAATAAAGGGAAAATAGTTGCTACCAACAATGGTATTAAAGAAACTACATAAAATGTAGTACTAAGGAAAGATACTAACAATAGTATCAAGAGGTATGCGAGTACAAGAAAAGGAAGGAAACTAAGAAAGTTAGCTCAAGACAAGTCAAAAAGGAATGTGATAGATAAAGGAAAAGATTAATCTAAATAGAGAAGGGAGAATTAAGCAAATAAACATCTTCTTCTTCTTTTTCCGTCTTTTTCCAGTTAGGGGTCGCTACAGCAGATCACCTGTCCGCTCATGATTGGCAGTGGAGTTTTACGGTGTTGAGTTGCCAGCCTGGTGCCCAACCTTCCACAGAAGGCACACACAGACATGCACTCACACCTAGGGCCAATTTTAGAGTGTCCAATGCACCTACAGCATGTCTTTGGGATGTGGGAGGAAACAGGAGCACCCACAGAAAACCCACACAACCACAGGGAGGACATGCAGACTCCACACAGAAGGCACCCCAGCATTGAACCAGAGAATGTCTTGCTGTGAGGTGACAATGCTAACCACTGCACCACCACGGCTGCCCAAATAAGTGAAATGTTTATAAACGTATCTAAATATCACTTGAGAGCATTGGAAACCACGTTCTTCACTGAAAAGTGGCAAACAAGATCTGAGGTAATTGGGGTTGGGGCATTGTGGGTAAGGGAGAAGCTTGAGAGTTCTTGGTTGCCACAAGCTTTAGCAATGGCTGAGTTGGATCTGAGGGATCAGATCCAAACCCAGCAGTTGAGGATATAATGAAAACTGATAACATCAGATCAGTTCTTAACACTTGTTAAATAGATCTTTAGTAACACCCGATTATCTCTGCTTGAGAAACATTGAAAAACATTCCTCATAAGACCCTAAAATTTCCTAATAATGTTTGTCACATTACCTTCAAAGTTTGAATCTACTATTTTGCCTGATTTTTTATTACCTCAGAATAAACAAAAATCTGATTATCCAGGGCATAAGGATATTGATTATTATTCTGCCAAATGTAAAATGGTACATTTTCCATTGTTAAATCTCATACCTTTGGTTGATATTCATTCATATAGATTATCCAACTAAGATTGCAACATGTAGCAATCAGTAATATTAGTTACTGCCTGCCCTGTCTTAATTATCCTCAATGAACTTAGCCAGAGTTAGATTTTGGACATTCTGACATCACTAGACCATATAATAATTGCCTTAAGACTGAACCCAGAGGCACTCATTCGCCATCAATCTACACTTGTAGTAGGAATTTGTAATTCTCACTGTGCAGGTTCTACCCAGTAGCCATTTCGATGCCATTTAGTTACATAGCCAGAGTTATCAGTTCTCATTAAAGTCCTTCTAACTGTTTCATAGGGATGGAGCCACAAAACTCTGCCAGATCCAAAAACACAATTTCAGTGGCTAATGAATTATCCAATAAGCAAATGATCTGCTCATAAAAGCTAATCAAATTATTAACACATGATATCTCTGGAATCCATGTTAATGTATATTGGAGATAAAGTCCAGCAACTGCTTACAGGAATGTGCAAGTCAAACTAATAGATTGACAGTTCTCTACCATATATCCTGGTTTACTCTTCAAAATGGGAACTATTATAGCTTCCTTACAGAGTTCGGGAACAAATGCTCCTTTGTATGATTTTTTGGAACAAATAAGTTAAACATGGAATCAAGTTTTCAGATATTCCTTTTAAGAAATATCCATTAAGACCATCAGGTCCAGCTACTGAATTTTGATTTATTTTAGATAAGGCTTGCTTCACTATTTACTCATTTATATTGGGACAAATGCCTCTAACTAGTACGGGTAAATCATTTCCCAGTGATTACTAAACAAACCATATGCAAACAAGTTCACTAATACATTTGAGTCTGTGATTGTTTAAGGCCCATCTTTCAATGCTATACTGGAAGAATCATCTAGACTATAATATCTTAATTTGTTATTATTCTTCAGATTAGCTAAGTATACCTCATAATGGGATCTTACTCTTTTAATAGTAGTGTGGTACATTTTTCTGAATTTATTGTAAATATTCCTATTTAAAACCGAAGGAGAATTTTTATATCTTCTCCACAAACTTGTCTTTTTCCTTCTTAGTTAAGATAATTTCAAACTCCAGCAGGGATTTCTACCACCCTTACAAGGTGTTTTCACTCCTACAGAGATATGATACTCTATCAAATTATTAACAAAATTGTAAAAAACTTCCCAGTTCTCACTCATATCTATTTTCCAAAATAGCATACCAGTCCAAAATTTTAATAGCCTACTTAATCAACTCAACATTTTTTCATTGTTTCAAATGCTAAACCAGCTTAGGATGTGAGAAAACAACCTTAAAGCTTACACTTACATGGTTGGAGTTTCCCATCTCAGGTCCTATGTTACAACTATCGAGATTTAGTCTCTTAGAGATCAAAACAACATCCAATAATTTAGTTCCTCTAGTTGCCAGACTTTCAGTTATCAAATGGTTTAATGCCTTTGAAGATGTAGCAGGAGCTACTCAATCACTCAGTATACATTAGAAGCATTTAGATTCCCAGCAATTAAATCCACCTTATCAAGAAAACTCTTCCTAATAAGATATGAAAGTTGCTCATCCATCTCCTTTGAAATGCAAGAAGAGCAGTAAAATATTACTATATCCATTTAGTTCCACTAACATCAATACTCACTATGAGAAGTTTTGAGACATTGTCCATAAATTTTGTGACAGAATCATACTTACTGGTTACATATGGACACCCCACCTCCTCTAAGACCAGTTCAAAAATTGTGCTGATCAGAGAAACCTGGTACCTCTGGTATTACTATTGGTTTATTACAAATGAACCTAGTTTCTGTAATCGATAATACATCAGTCCTATTACCAACTATACAGACCTCTAAATCATCTCATTTATTACTTAATCTGTGAGCATTTAACAGAAACATTTCAAGCTTACTTCATTATTATCAGTCACAATCAATGACTTAGCTCTCAATTTTTTTTTAATTTAGTCAACTGAGAGCAAATTATCCTATTGCCTAAATTGCTTAAGTGTGTGTCCTTACTAAAGAAGTTATTTCTTTCAACAAACAATTCCCAAAGATTGACTACTGTAACAGAGTTATGTAAAGATTTGCACCTTATCCAATTGCAAAAGACCCTGAAAACATGGTATTGGAAGATCAATGAAAACCAGTTTTAAAGCTGAAATGTTTACTCAGATCAGTAATGCAATTTACAACTACTTGGAATGCAACACCATTAGTTCTTCCTGCAATATTACATTCACACACAACAATGACAAGGTCATATCTCATTCCTTTTGTAAAGAAGCATTTAATACTATCTTTTATATTTAAAATATTGCTACCGTATAAATATGAGACAATAGCCTGTTCTGCTTATTCTCAGAATAATGTTCTTTACACCTCTTAATAATGAATCCCCACTGGGAGTATGACATTGGTGTTATAATTAGCTACAGTACCATTAGACTCATAGACAACAAAATCATCTTTTACCATTAGTCTAGATTAATTTCCACCTATAACCTTACAATGACACTTCTTAAGAGACTGAGTACAAGAATCATCAGTTGAATATTCTTCTATCTAATGCCATAATTGTTCATTTGTAGACACACAACAATTTTTGCTAAACACATCATCTAAAGTACCTCTGCCATGATGTATTGTCAAATTACCTTGGTTCTTTTGCAAGTTTTCTCCAATAAATTCAAGTCCCCTCTTGCCTATCATCTGTATCCCTAACTGCAGTCATCCCTATCAGCAGAATCTCCTTTCTCCATTCTCATGTTGGCTTAGAACTTAGAATAATTTCTGTTACTTTATGAAAATAATATTCTGTATGGTTATTGTTATTCTCCTTAATGATCTGCATCCAAAATCCCAGTCTTTACTCGTTTCTTGACCCCCCCACACTTCATCATCCCTTTCTGCTTTGAATTATGGGTTTCTGTTTGTACTATGTATAGGAAGCTTAACTGTGTACCTCTGAAATACCCCCTTTAGATCGGATAATCCCAAACCACCTTGTTCTACTGGAAGAATTTGCTTATCCCATTTGACTCTTGCTGTCTTCCAATCCCAGATAAAATCCCCTCATATCTTTATTAATTAATATCCACAACTTCTCCTCTGGTTGGTAAAAATATGCATGATCATAAAACTAAGGGGACTAAAAACATTTTAACTGCTTGTATATCTTGCTATCTATAGTCATTTAACAGAGCTTCCAATTTCTCAGTTTTTGTATTACCTTTTGTTTAGTGTCTTCCCACATATCTCTAGCTGCCACACTAGAATCCTTTTTAATCCATACTCCTAAGTACTTCATTTTATCATGTGCCCATAAACATGGATTTTGCTGAACCAGTTTGTGTATGTGTACATAATTTATAGCTATTGCCTTTGTTTTAACTTCATTAATTTTGTATTCTGAAAAGATATGAAACTCCCTCAAAATGTTCCACAATACTGAAGTGTACTTTTCTAGTTTTATCAAGTATAAAATAATATAATCTGCAAACAGAACCAGCTTTTTTGACTACCATACTAATTCTATCCTTGAATCTCTGTGTCTCTTATTTTATTTGCCAGTGGTTCTAAATACAATGCAAATAACAAATGGGAGATAGAACACCCCTGCCTGGTTTCTCTTCTCAAACAGAAATTATCACAGAAAACCCACCCACTATAATTCTTGCCTCTGATCCCTTATATATCCTCCTAATCAACCTTATAATTTTATCAGAGAATGTAAATGTGTCCACTGCCCTGCTCATAAATTCACAGCTTACTCTGTCAAATGCTTTCCCTGTAAGAAGATCCACCAATAACAGTGGTATTTTCTTACATTCTGCTTCCCTCTGGATCATCAGTGTTCTGTTAATTTTGTCAAATGTTTGCCTTCCCTCCACAAAACCACAATGAAACATATCAATTTTTGTACCACCTTTGCCATTCATTTAGCCATTACAGACATAAACACTTTATAATCATGCTTTAGGATTGAAATGGGCCTGTATGAAGCTGGATCTGATGAGTCTTTATCCTCTTTAGGTATTACAGCCACCACTGCTTTCTTCCAGGATGTTGGTGCTTCTCCTCCTCTTAAAATACTGTTAAACAAAAAAAAAATATCAGGTTTTCCTTCCTAGATTCCAAATTCCCAAAGGAATAATATATACTCCTGGGAACTTTCCTGTAGATTGGTTATGCATCACTATTTTTATCTACTCTCCTCCTATCCTGTTAGTTGTTAAAGTTATACTATACTATTCACGGTAGTCGGTATCTTTACTCAATGAAAACACTGAGACAGTTCTGCTGTTAAGACATTCATTTACTGCACACAAGGTTTACATCTAGCTTAACAATGAAAGTTATATACATCAAAAACGTACTTCAGCTTACAGCATTATGTCTGCAAAAATGGAATAATCAAAATCTCTGATACAAAAGAAAAAGTCCCAATATTTATAGTGTCTTTTCTGCCTGCATCAGCAGTTTAGAGAATTTGCCAGAATAATAACTCTTTCCTTTGAAGCTGGACTGCTGACAGTTTGTTTTCCATATTTTAAACATTTTGTTCCTGAAGAGTAACTCTATTCATCCTTGGCCTATCTTGTGTATCATGTTGATGAGACACAGCTGCATACAAGAGTTCATCTTCACCTGCTTGTAAATAATAATTTTACACAAAGCTGCATAGTTTATAAGAGATAAAATATTTTACTTCTGATTCTTATTAACAATGAATGCCAAGGTATATAGTTTTGCCAAGTTAGGTAACTGAGTTCAAGCTGAGTGCACTCTACAAACTGAAATGCAGAACATTTATTTTACATTTTCAGAAAAATCCACAGAAATCCATTTTAACCTGTTTTTTACTCCCAAAATTCCCACTTTTTATTTAAAAAGTGTAAAATTACTGTTCATTTTCAATTGTTTCTTCAGTGGTACACATTGAAACCTTCTCCAGTTTATTCAGGTTAACCATCATGATTTGCTGAACTCTGTAAGTTTTTTGCAAATGACAACTTATGTAGCAATTCCAGATAGTTAGTATGACTATAATGCCTAACACTACTAATACAGGATGCGTCAACCAATTTAACATATTTTTTTCTGATTTTGACCAACCAGTAAAGATATCCCACCAGTTGTGAGCAGTGTCTTTTTTGATCTTTTTCAGCCAAACTAAGCAGTTTATATTTTGCAATGATGCTTAATGCCTCATAATACAGAATACTTTTATTTCTTTTTCCAAATACTCTCTGAGAATTTTAGTATTGTTCATTATCTTTTTTTAAATTATCCAAGGATACAGATATATTGAGAAGCTGTATTAAGTCATAATTCCAGTTCTTGGGAAATATTCACTTCTATGGGTTCAGTAAACACATAGCTCTTATTATTCCATTTAAGGAAATCAACATGTGATAACCATCCTACAAAAGATAATTTTAAATGATGACCTACATCTTGATCTGTAACTAGACAAGTACACTGAGGAGCCACTTCTATAAACATTTGAAAAGAAGAAGGTATAATAGTCCATTTACATAAGTTAACAAAATGCTGCAGTAAGCATGGTTCATAGACAGGCAAATGCTGTCCACAAATTAGTCTATTTTGAGTCTGTGTACAATATTCGATTTTATGTGTTTTTCCTCTCATATCTATATAATTACTTTCAAATTGTGGCAACCAATACTCATACCCTTCTGGTAAGAGAAATATCATAGGTAACAGAGTAAATTGACACATAGTTATATCAGTAACATTATAATGCATAAACTTTCCTGTACAATATTGTGGAGAACAGTATGTTACTTCATTAAATAACCTAATCCAATCGGTATCAGGTATTCATTTGTTAAACAATTGTCGCCAAACATTTTCATTTTGTAACATAAGTTCAGTTTGCACTCTATTTTTCTGAATTTCCACATACAAAGATTGCATAGCGCATTTTGTCCAATTTACAAAAAATGTCATGTTACCATAAAATTTCAACTGATGTAGCTGCATAGTATCATAATTGTCTAAAAAGTGCTGCCGATAATTTATATTGTGCAGGTGTGTCTTCCATATTTCTGGATTCCATGATGCTTGTAAATGCACAATCTGAGAGATATCTTCCCCCACTACTTTTAATCAATTATCCAGAATTTCAACATCAGCTGCATTAATAGCTCCCATGCCTGTACCTAGGTTTCCTAGCAGAGTATCATACCATACCATGCCCATTTATATCGGCACCTGCCTATGTCTGGGAATGTGATGTTAAAATGTACTACAACATTTTGATACTGTCTGCCTGCCTTTTTACAGGTAGAAGGGATTTTAACCAGATGGTCTGTATGAACAGAGGTAGGTTTACCTGTTAATATTGATAGAACGTATGTGCAATGTATGTTGCCTGTAATGACTGTGGTATTATACATATTACAGAAACTCCAGTAGTAAAATTTAGTTGTACTTTTGTATTATTGGGAGGAATACTAATTCCCTGTACGGTATGATTACCACATTTCTTCACAGAAGTGAAGTCTAGCTGTTGTGTTGATGGTGGATATTTCTTTGAATTTTCTCCTTTTCCCAAATAAAATATAGGAAATTGACAACATTTAATAGAAACTTTGGAATCAAATTCAAGGGGTACCTTAGGACTATTTGGTCGAATGTAATAATGACCCATAACCGCAGACCAAAAGATAACGTTACTGGGAACTATTATATGCCCAAAGGTACAATTAGCATTAGATGGACAAGTGAAGTTTTCCATAAAAAAAGATTTATCTTTGAGCATTCACGCCAACCTAGCTTTAGAGTATTATTATCATTGTTTATTTTCCAAACTTGCATTTCTCCTGTTTGGCACCCTATCCCAAGGGCTCCAATGAGTACAGTCGGTACAATAACAAACAGAATCTTCATTATGTACAATAATATAACCTTTCCACGTAAGTGGTATTAATATGAAAAGTTGTTTTGATAGATGATTCTTCAACTGTTTCAGACTTGACATTTGCTGTGAGTCTCACAAAAAAACACAAAACATGAAGTCACTTAATGACTTTCAACTGATCTCTATGAACAAGAATTATTTTGCTCTTTTTCTTTCCTTTAACTTTGTACACTAGAGGTCCTAACTGAGCAATTACTTCAAAAGGTCCTTGCCAATTACTATCCCATGGACTGTCCATCTGGAATGTCTTGATCAGTACCTGTGTCCCAGAGGGAAGGTTTTCTTCTGGCATAACAGGATCCTTTGACCGTAATTTGAATGCTTGCATTTCTGATAGACTTTGACACAATTCAGAAATATCTTTTAACCATTGTTGATGCTGTGCAACATCTAATAATGGTCTGTTTGTACTAACAGTAGGATTGAATGGCAATTGTACAGGCATTTTTCTACCTATTATGACAACAAAAGATGAGATCCCTGTTTTACTGTGTGGAGTTGCTCTGACACCCAGCAAGATTCCAGGCAAGCATTTTACCCAGTTTACGCCTTTTTCCAAGCAGGCTTTCTTAAGGCATCCCTTAAGAGTCTTGTTCATTCTTTCAACTATCCCATTATAATGGGGATGGTAAGGAATATGAAATCGTTGCTGGATACCAAGTAAATCACACAAAGCTTTCATCAGTTTACTGACAACTCGTGGCCATCCCCAATGACAAAAAATGTTTTCCCATAAGGCTTCTGCTGTAGTCTTAGCCATCATTGTTTTTGTAGGAATTGCTTCTACCCATTTTGAAAAAGCATCAACTACCAGTAGAAGATACCTGTACCCACCTTTAGCTGGAGGTAATGGACCTGCAAAGTCAATTTGGATGGCATACCAAGGTCCATCCACTGGAGTTACCCTTAGTAACTGTGTTTTTTTTCAATTGAGCATTAACCTGCAAACATATTAAGCATTCAGCATGCACTAAATCACAGATTTTCTTTAACTGTGGATGCCAATACGTGTTCTTTACAATGGGCCATAACTTTTGTATACCCAAATGTTCCAATACCTGAATGTTAAATTTCACTAACTGTCATGCCTGTTGGTACTGTATATAAGGAAGACTAGAACCATCTTCAAAACATTTTGCATAATATTGCTCTGGACTTTCTCCTACAAGAGTACATTTTTCTAACTCTTCATGCAGTCCAAACTTAGTTTGGATCTGCAGCAAATCATGTTGCAAATTCTGAACTGAAAATGTCTGTATGGCATGTACTGCAGTGGTTTTATCTGGTACGCTGGAAAGGTGTTCTGTAGGATACAACTGCATTCCTTCCTTTGCTGCCTTTTTTGCCATCTGATCAGCCTAGTTATTTAACTGAAAATTTTAATTTGTAGCTTTCTGATGAGCTTTTACCTTTAAGATACTGTAGCAACCCACAAGGGACTGACTACGAACCAAATTCCAAATAGTCTGCAACACAGAAGCATGCTTGAGTGGTTTGCCCATGTTATTAACAAACCCTCTCCTTGCCCATGTAGACATATGCAGCCGCAGAGAATTAACTACGTATGCACTGTCTGAATAAATATTGACAGGTGGAAAATGCTGTAACACATAAAGAACTGCTTCTAGTTCAGCTTGCTGAGCAGACATATGTCCCAGTAACTGAATCAGAGTTGGCTGTCCCATAGATGGGTTTTCTGGTACTACTGCAAATCCATTCTGATATTGTCCATTGTCCCAAAATCGAGCACCATCAACAAAGATGGATGACCTGTCTTCCAGAAAATCAGGAGACAGAATGGGCTTTTCTGGATTTGAAATGTGCCTAATGCATTTGTGTCGTTTTCCTCCATATCCCATGAAGTTAAATAAGTAATACTTATCTCCTGCCTTTATTGTAACTTGCTTAATACTAAATAATGCCAACTATTTTGCAAACACTGCTTGACTGACGTCATCAATCAGTTTATTTAACTGAGTCTCATTTATCAAAGCCTGTATGGCATAATGCGGTGTCTGTACTATAATGTCTTTAGAGAAAGCTGTTAGGTATTCAGTTTGTCTTAAACCCCAATAAATGGCCAAAAGTTGCTGAATGCACAGGTGGTATCCCCTCTCAACATGTGTCACCTTCCTACTGAAAAATGTAATGGGGCATAAAGTCTTTTCCATTCTAGAATCAGATCTCTGAGGCCACTCCTATAAAAGCACAACAGAGAGTGTGTTGGGTCCAGTTGCTGCCTGTAACACAAAGGGACGTGTTAGTCTTGGAGCTACTAATTCTGTAGCCTTGGCTAATGCTGCCTTTAACTCACAAAAAGCAGTATTTTCCTTTGGTCCCCACTCCAGAAAGCGGTAATTCTTTCTTGCTAGAAAGCATGTCATACAGAGGAGCTGCCATGCTGGCATAATCCTCTATAAATTCCTGATTATAACTCATGATACCCAGAAATTTGTGCAAATCCGGAATGGTAACTATCCATTTGCAAGATTCCCTGCGCCCTCTCTGAACAAGGAGTATGCCCGGAAGGATGTAAAATAGTACCTAGAAATTTTACTTCAGATGATATAAATTGTACATTTTCACTTTTAACCTTAAACCCTCCCTCATGTAGTGTTTGAAGGACCTGTGTTACTTTAGCTAAATGCTGTTCTTTGGTTTCAGACTGTATTAGTATGTCATCAATGCAATGCAAAACAGAATCATCAAATTCTAGACCTTGTAGTATTTGTCCAACTATTTGGTGAAATATAACTGGACTACTTTGGAATCCCTGCAGTAACCGCATCATGACAAACTGTTCATTTTGAAATGTAAAGGCAAACCTTTGTCAATCTTTTTCCTGCAGTGGTACTGCAAAGAAACCATTAGCGAAGTCTATGACCATAAACTACTGACTTTGTGGTTTTATTCTTGCTTCTAGCTCTAGGACCCCTGGAATTAGATGAGCCTGGGGAGTCGGGAATTGGTTCACTTTTTGTAAGTCAATAACCAATCGGTAAGTGCCATCTTTCCTTTTAACTGGCCATATGGTTGAATTTGTAGGGCTATTCCCTTTTGAATTATTTCCACATCAAGCCGTCATTGTATGCAATTTTGCATGTCTGTCTCTGCTTCCTTTGGGATCGGACACTGTTTTTGAAACCGTGGAATAAAATCTTCATCACTGCTTACAGAAACTGCTTCCTGTAGCTTCTCGCAGTCTGTGGGCCCTTGAGACCACAATGTAGGGAACTGCTGTTTTACCTTTAACCATACTTCATTTTTCAGTAGGGCTGACAGTACTGCCCATGATACATGTATTACCTCAATCATACATAACATGGGACCTTGTCCTTGCCATATAATACCATTAAGAAGGTCTATAACAATTACTATTTTGGACAATATATCCATTCCCAAGATTGTGGAGGTGCAAGAATTATGCATCAAAAATACCCCTTTCACTGGTTCCTCTTGATGGGAGAATTGTATTTGTACAGGTTTACTACCTATGGCTAGACATCCAAAGTCATTAAAACCTGAAATACATGTATGTTTAGACAAGTCAGGAGGCAAATGCCTACCTGTCACTCAGATGGCCATTCCTGTATCTAGAAGAACATCTTCCCACAGGTTCCCCACTACCCAAATGTTAATAAGTGGTCATCCATCTTTCCCTTTCTTGCAGTTAGCCAAGAAAGAGACTTGGGTAGCGGGGGTCACACCCCTATAGTAGATCTACTTCCCACCCCGAATCATCGGTGGCATTGGACTACAAAGGACATAATTGCAGTGTTTCCTTGACCTCTTCACAGTCAACATAAGAAGATTGATTAAGTTCATGATGCAAGGTTATTTGCTGCTGATTATTACGATTTACTGGACCATCAGGGACAAAGTAAGAAGGGACAGTTGTATCCTGTGTGCTAATGATATTACCTTGTACATTGACACTAGGTGTCACACCATCCCTTTGCTGTACTGGGAATACTGACTGTTGAGTGTTTGTGGTATATAGGGGTTGCTGCTGTAGTCCCCTATTACCCTACTGCTGTGTTTGTACTTCTGGCTGCATTACCTGTTGCTGTCATGGTACACGTGGCTTATCAGAATTGTTCATGGTAAGAAACTTACCCTTTGCCTCTTGTTCCTTTTGCCATCTGTGATAATATTTTCAATTACTTTTAGTATGATCTACCAGTTTACAGGAATAACAAATAGGCTGTCTCTTTTGGGGACCCTCTATAGATTGAATAACTTGAGAATTTAACTGAATGGTTGGGGGAGCTGATGCTGCCCGTTGATGCCCCTGCATAATTTGCCCTTGACGTGGCTGTCCTACTACCTGCTGTGGGACTTGCTGTCCTTGATTAATCCATCTCCCACACCCCTTTCCCCTTACCTCACTAACAATGGGTGCAGAACGGGGAGTGTAAATCTTTTGCTTATGAATAGCATTATCTTTACACATAATACACGCTCTCAGCAATTTATCTAACTCTGTGAGTGTGTTTGAAGATTCCTCATAAATAAGTTTAATATCCCCTGAGACACCTTCCAAATGATCCAAAAAGGAGCACATAACAGCTTTTTGAAAATTGGCATCTTTCATATCTTTTTCATCACTGTCATTGACTAGCATTTATGCCAGTTGATAATGTTCTGCTTGTTCTTCTAAAGAGTCACAAACTGTCATTTGAAACTGATCTAAAAGTGTTGGTGTGAGAGATTGTCCCTTAGTGTATGCTAACAATTCTGCTGTCAATCTTAGATGTTTAGTTTGTATTGGATACTGTTTTTGCTGAATATAAGCTATAAAACATTGTGGAATAAAATTTCAGAAACAACATTCAAGTGTATCATTCCATACAGTGCCTACAGTTTTAAGAACCCAAGCTTCAAATGTAATCATGTTATTAAAAGTACCCTTCTGTTCATCCCACTTAGGGAGAGTTTCTAACATCCTAGACTGATGATAAACTTCAGCAGAAAAGCCTGCTGAGACTATGATATAACTTGTAACAGTTGTTTCTAATGCTTTAGATTAATATTCTTCTAACATGGCTTGCAATTTTAAAAGGTCTTGATTAGCTAAGTCTGTTGCTCTAGCAGCTTCAGATTCCTGTGTCTCCAACTGAGCCCATAATGTGTTTATTTCCTCCCTAGCAACAGTTACATCATGGTGTGTGTCAGCCAGCTGCTTGTCATATTTTTCTTGCAAATGGACAATTTTACTCATTAACCCTTCTATCGTACCAATAGCTTTACTGTCCTGTTCAATAACAGTTTGTCTAAAGGTCTTAATTTCAGTCTGTGAGGCTTTCAAAAACTGAGAAAATTCTTTTGTACATTCAGCGGTGTTAGCATGCAGTTTACCAGATGCATTCCATTTATCACAGTAAGTCTGAAAATGACCCATGAGGTCAAGATCCTGATGGTTCCTAACTTTAGCAATCCAATCTTTAAACTCCTGCAAATCAGACTGTAAAGTACAAACATTGACATCTGCATCACCCTCTAAAAAATCTTTTGCAACAGGGTATATAGAAACAGGAACCATTGTCTGTGCTTCAGGCATTACTTTATCCTGGTTGTGTTCCAGGTTTTGTACAATACGTTTATGACAAGGCATGCAGAAAGCAACATTTAAATCATTGCAGATAGCACATTTTTGTACATCCTGTGACACTTTTGCCATACCAATCAAAGGTAGAGATCCACTTACATAATACTGGATTATCAGTTTTCCCTTGTAAAGACTTACAGGTGCTAACATGCTGATCATACAATGCATTTAAATAATTCCACACATTTATATATGGTTCAGACACATCAAAAGTAAAAGACTGAGCACACTTCTTGGCATTTTCACGAATTGCATTCATTGTTAAAAGAAAAACAGAAGAAAATATTTACCACAAATGTTCAGGACAAGGTGGCCAGTCTTGATACGAAAATCAGTTGTGGGAAAATTCTGTGCTGTCTTTCACTAGATGCTGGTGAGTTGAAAATTTTGGCAGTATAATTTTCATACCTCGTGGGTCACCAACTGTCTGAAGAAAAATTACCATACTGCCCTGTACTGAGCTGCAGTGTTTTGTCCTCCAATCAATGGACAAAGTTTAGGAAGAGAAGAGTCAATTCTAAGAAGGTCTGTGCTGGAATGTTGCACTGTGAGAGGCACCTCTTCAGGTCACCCCCCGGTTGTTTGGACTGGATTGGTCTCGCCACTGTTAAAGTTATACTACACTATTCAGGTAGTCTGTACCTTTACTCAAGGAAGACACTGAGAGAGCTCTGCTGTTACATCATTCATTTGCTGCACACGAGGTTTACATTTTGCTTAACAATTAAAGGTATATGCATCAAAAACATACTTCAGCTTACAGCATCAGGTCTGCGAAAATAGAATAATCAAATTCTCTGTTAAAAAAAGAAAAAGTCCCAATCTTTATAGTGTCTTTTCTGCCTGCATCAGCAGTTTAGAGAATTTGCCAGAATAATAACGCTCCTTTGAAGCTGGTCTGCTGACAGTTTGTTTTCCATATTTTAAACATTCTGTTCCTGAAGAATAATTATTTTCATCTTGGCCTATCTTGCATATCATGTTGACGAGACACAGCTGGATACAAGAGTTCATCTTGACCTGCTTGTAGATAATTTTACACAAAGCTGCATAGTTTATAAGAGATAAAATATTTACTTCTGATTCTTATTAACAATGAATGCCAAGCTATATAGTTTTGCCAAGTTAGGTAACTGAGTTCAAGCTGAGTGCACTCTACAAACTGAAATGCAGAACATTTATTTTACATTTTCAGAAAAATCCACAAAAATCCATTTTAGCCCGTTCTTTACTCTCACATTAGTAATTGAGCCTCACCTACCTCTAACCTCGGCATATTTAATTCTTCCATACATATTTCCATTTGTACCTTTTCTTGATTTCCATATTTTTCTGCTTTATACAGACCTTCATAAAATTTCCAAAATATTTCTAGAACATGTAAAGGATCTCTTGTTATCTTCCTTGTTATAGGCTTCCTAAGTGTGCCGACAATCCATTCTACCTTCTCTTGCCTGAGTGGTTGTGCTAAAAGTTTTTGTGCTCTGGATTTATCAAAAAACAGTTGCTTAACAGCAGTCTTTCTAAACTCATGCACATTATCGAGGTAATAAAGAAGTTATGTACTGACCATAACGTTCCATCTGAGTTGTTGCTTTTTCATTTGGTCTGCAACCTGTGGGTTCAGATCTGATCTTGGATCCAACTTGGCTGAATACTACAGCTCTAGGATCTGAAAAAATCTGAGCTCCTCCCCTGCCCATAATGCCCTGCTCCCCCTTCATCTCTCAGATCAAGTTTGCTACTCACAAGGCAAGTGCGTAATACATACACAACTACAGATACATATATATATATATATATATATATATATATATATATATATATATATACACACACACACACACACACACACACACACACACACACACACACACACACACACACACACACACACACACAAGAGAAAGCATATGTCCCTGAATAAAAAGGAACAAGGCTACTTCAGGAGCTCAACAAGTATAAAGGAGTGATCAAATACAACATCTCTCAGGTCTCCAGCAAGAAAAAAATGTGGAAGGGGGAAGGAGGAAGGGAAGGTTGCAGATCAAATGAAAAAGCAACAGCTGAGATGGAATGTTATGGTGAGTACATAACTTCTTTATCTGAAGTTGTTGTTTTCGTTTGGTCTTCAACTGTAGGACAGAGTCCCCATCTGCATAAATCTTGGGAGGCCCTCATGGAAGGATATTCCAGAGAACAGCAGGACCAAAGGAGGCCCTGTTTCTAGAAATAATATCTAATTTGTAGTGAGATATAAACTTATGCGAGTTTGACCAAGTAGCTGCAGAACAAATATCATCAATGGGCACTCTAGACCAAAAGACAGCAGAGGTGAATAATGACCTTGTGGAATGAGCTTTGATGGGTAGTGTTAAGGGAATCCCTTTATTAGAGTAAACCAGAGAAATACAGCTTGTAATTCAATTAGTCAGAAAAACTTTGGACACTGGTTTCCCAAATTTAGTCTTGGAATATGAAACAAAAAGCTGGTCAGGCTTTCTGAAGTGTTTAGTCGTATATAAATAGTAATTGTCTATGCATGTCCAGCATATGGAGTTTGTATTCTCCTCTGTTCTGGAAATTAAGGAAGGACACCAGAAGATTGACTGTCTGATTAATATTAACCTCAGAAGCAACCTTGGGCAGGAAAGAAAGGTTGGTGCAGAATTTAACTCTATCTTTGTGAAAGACTAAATAGGGTAGTTTGATAAATAATGCTTGAATTTCAGACACACTTTTAGCTGAAGTGATGGCTACCAAGAAAACAGTCTTCCAAGACAAAAACTTCAGATCAACCTTTGCTACTGGTTGAAAAGGAGGTGCAACCAAAGCTTGTAAGACCATGGTAAGGTCTCCAGGAGGAGTGGGATCCTTAATGGAAGGATGAAGAAGAAAGGTGCCTTTGAAGAAAGTCTTCCATAGCTTGGAAGAGGCCAAAGGTAATGAATTTTCTTCGACATGAAAGTTCGAGACAGCTGCCAGTTGCACCTTGACAGTGGAAAAGCTAGCTCCATTATGAAAAATGGATGTTAAAAAATCTAACACAGCAGAAATGGAAGCTGTAAAGGGATCCATACTATTTCAGTAGGCCCAAATAGAAATCCTCTTCCACTTGCTGTTGCATACTTTTCTAGTGGAAAGTTTATGTGCTGCTACTAAAATCTCCCTAACAGAGGAAGAAAGTCCGGGATTTCTAGCCATCAATGGAATTGGAGCAACCAAGTGGTCAACTTTAGGTTGGCTAGATCTGGGTGAAGATGTCCCAAGGGATGGGATAGGAGGTTTGGACTGGGATCCAGAGTCCATGGTGGATACACTAGATGAAACCAAAGGAAGGGAAACCATACTTGTCGAGGCCAAAAGGGAGCAATGATGGTTACTTTGCTCTTCAACCTCTGAGCCTTCTGAAGAAACTTAGGAATGAGAGGAAGAGTGGGATAAGAACAAAGCATACTGGGGGGACCAAGAATCCTCACTGACTGTCCCTGAGGAGAGATCAGGGGAAATAAATTGCTGCATTTGGTGTTGGAAGGAGACACAAAGAGATCACAGCAAGGTTGACCTCATTTCTGGAAGATCATGTCTGCCACTGAAGGATTCAGAGACCACTCATGAGGCATCAGCATGGTCCTGCTGAGCCTGTCCGCAACAATGTTTGACTTCCCCGGAATGTGCATTGCCACTAGGAAGTGGTTGGAGATTGCCCATTGTCACAATCTTATGGCCTCTCAACATAAAGGATAAGACGTGGTCCCTCCCTGTTTGCTGATGTACCAAATAACGGACATGTCTGTCTGAATTGCAATGGTCCCTGAAGGAAGAGCAGTATGAAGGGCTTGCAATGCTAGGAGCACTGATCTCATCTCCAGGATGTTTATATGCAAATTGGTCTCTAAGGGGGACCAGGTACCTTGGACTGTCTGACCCAGAAAATGCTGTCCCCTCCCACCTGAGCTGGGCAACATCTGTGGTCACCATGGCCTTTGGGGAGAGAAGGATAAAGGGATGAGATAGAGGGACCATTGAACTCTTAGGGTCCATTGAAAAACTCTCATGTGGAGATGAGCTATAGAAACAAGAGTTATGATGGCAGCCATAGAGCTCAACACTCTTAGAACAAGACATGCTGGAGGCATAGGGATGTCCAGAATCTGTTTGACATGGAGAGGGAGGGTGGAGATCCTCTCCAGGGGCAGAAGGGTTAAGCAATGTGTCATGTCCAAATGGGCTCTGATGAAAGCTATCACCTATACTGGGTGTAGATGCAATTTTTTTCAGGTTGATGGATATGCCCAAGGTTCAGGCTAGCTGAAGTAGGTAATCCCTGGCTTGGAGGAGTATTTGCTTGGTGAGAGCATTGTGGAGCCAATTGCCCGGATAGGGAAACACACAGAATCCTTGCAGTCTCAGGTGAGCTGCCACTACTGTCATACATTTGGTGAACACCCAGGGGGGGGGCAGTGGTGAGACAAAAGGGGAGTACTCTGAACTGTTAGTGATTGGCTCCCAGACAGAACTGTAGAAACCTTCTGGAGTGCTTGTTCATTTTGATGTGATAGTACAGGTTCTGAAGGTTCACTGAGCACATTCAGTCATCCTTTGGCAGGAAGGGCAGAATGGGCTAAATTGTGACCATTCGGAACTTTTAGTTATGTACTTACCATAACTTTAGATGTTTGGGATCCATCTCGCCTACATTCTGTACTGATGGGTTCGGAGCTGATCCTCGGCTCCGACTCGGCATGCTATACTATAGAGTGAAGTCTCTAATTGGCTGAGCTATTCTATATCCCAGGATGCACCACCACTACTTCCCCAGATCTTGTTTGTCCGCACACATGCACACAGTCATAGACAGTTGAAATAACATTGCCAGGTGTTTCAAGATGAAACAGCTAAACTGAACCGTCCGGTCTCTTCTGATCTCCAAGGCAGGGGGAAGGAGGGTGGGTATTAGGAATGTAGGCGAGATGGATCCCAAACATCTAAAGTTATGGTAAGTACATAACTAAAAGATGTTATGTGATCCTATCTCGCCTACATTCTGTACTGATGGGACAGCATCCCTAGCACCTGATTCCTGGGTGGCTCACTGGAAAACACTCCTGAGAACTGTGGAACCGAAGGAAGCTTGCCCCCGAGATGCCACATCCAATTTGTAATGAGAAATGAAGGTGTGAGGAGAAGACCAGGTAGCCGCAGCACAAATGTCACTAATGGCAAGCTTGGAATGAAAGGCTGTCGAAGTAGCCATAGCCCTTGTAGAATGAGCTTTCACAGTGGTTGTAAGCTCTCTATTAGAAAGAAGGTAAGTATGACTGATACAGTCTCTGATCCATTTGGCAATGGTGACCTTCGTGATGGCTTTGCCCAATTTATTGTCCGAAAAGGACACAAACAACTGATCGGTTTTCCGTGTTTGGTGCGTCCTATCTAAGTAGAAACACAACTGCCTGTGAACATCCAATGAATGGAAGATGTATTCCGCTCTGTCTGAGTAGTTTGGGAATAAAACTGGGAGTTCCAATGACTGTTGAAGACAAAAACTAGAACAAACTTTGGGAACAAAGGATGGATTAGGCCTGAGGGATACTCTATCCTTGTGAAAAACCAGGTACGGTGGTTTGACACATAGGGCTTGAAGTTCCGAAACCCTTCTGGCTGATGTAATTGCCACCAAAAAAGCAGTCTTCCAAGAAAGAAATTTCAAGTCACAAGTTGCTGCCGGTTCGAAGAGGGAAGAGGTCAAAGCACCTAATACGAAATTAAGAAATCGGAGGTCGTAGCAGCCCAGCACCTTTCATGAAGGCTTTACACAACTTATTGCTCATCAAAGGTGGGTCTGTACTTTCATGAAAATTAGAAATAGCTGCCAATTGAACCTTGATGGTAGAGACCGAAGAACCTTGATTGAATAAAGAAGCTAAAAATTTCAAAACTTCTGACACCGGGGCAGAAATGGGATCTAATCCCCGGAGTTGGGCCCAAATGGCGAATCTCTTCCATTTGCTGTTATACATTTTTTTAGTCGAATTCTTGTGGGCTGAGGACAAGATATGTATGACTTCTGAGTCCAAAACCTGGTTCCTGACTAAGGGCGGAAGTGGAGGAGCCAAGCTGTTAACCTCAACGAGTGAAGGGACTGATGAAGCTGTCCCGACTGGTGAATCAAGAGGTCTGGGACCTGGTCCAGGAACCATGGACCGTCCAGTGCATATTTCCGAAGAAAGGGCAGCCAGACTTGACGAGGCCAGTATGGGGCAACTAAAATCATCTTGCACTGCAAGTGAATCACCTTCTGGATCACCTTGGGAAGAAGGGGAACCAGTGGAAAGGCGTACAGTAGGCCGGTGGGCCAAGCTTGGACTAGGGCATCCTTGGGAAACCCCCCCGGAACTGGGGTGAGAGAGAAGAACTGTAGACATTTCGTGTTGAGAGGAGTTGCAAAGAGGTCGCAACAAGGAGTTCCCAATCTTCTGAAGATCTGAGTTGCCACTCTGTCGTTCAGAGACCACTCATGTGGAGAGAGAATAGTTCTGCTCAGTCTGTCGGCTATCACATTGGATCTCCCCGGAATGTGTGTCGCTACCAAGAAACGTTTGGTTGCAACTGCCCAATCCCATACTTTCATGGCCTCTCTGCAAAGGGGGTAGGACCTGGTCCCTCCCTGCTTGTTCAGGTACCAGACTACTGACATGTTGGACTGAATGGCAATCATGCCCTGGGGGAGGTAACTGTGCAGTGCTTGTAGCGATAGAAGCACCGCCCTCATTTCCAGTATGTTGATGTGGAGGGAACTCTCATCGGGGTGCCACTTGCCTTGGACTGACCTGCACATGTAATGTCCCCCCCACCCCATCTGGGAGGCATCCGTAGTCAAAGTGGCCACTGGAGGTGGAGGAACAAAGGGTCGCCCCTGATCCAGGTTGGAGGAAAGAAGCCACCAACGGAGGTCCTGTTTGCACGTCTCTGTGATCATAATGAGGTGACTGAGAGGGAGATCCTGATACGACCACTGGACTGACAGGAGCCACTGGAGAATCCTCATATGCAATCTTGCTAAGGGAACTAGGAGAACGGTAGCCGACATGGAACCCAACAGTTGTAGGACCATCCTGGCCGGGGCTCGGCATTTGAGGAGCAATGCTCGGACTTGAGATTGTAATATGTCTATCCTCTCTGTAGGAAGATAGACCCGCATTTGCTTTGAGTCTATCTCTACTCCGATAAATCGTATGCGCTGAGATGGCAGCAACACAGACTTTTCCCAATTGAAGGTGATTCCTAGGGAGTTGCCGAGAGATATAGTGGCTGCTAGGTTCTGTAAGAGTAGATGCCTGGAAGTGGCAGTTAGGAGCCAGTCATCTAGGTATGGAAACACCTGGAATCCTAGACTTCTCAGGTGAGCAGTCACCACCGCCAAACATTTGGTGAACACCCTGGGGGCTGTGGTGAGACCAAAGGGCAGTGCACGGAACTGGAAATGACTGTCTCCCAGGCTGAAGCGCAAGTGTCTCCTGGATGTCTGATTTATCAGGATATGATAATAGGCGTCCTTGAGATCTAAGGAGCACATCCAAACACCTTCCTCCAGCAGCGGGAGAATGGATTGTAAGGTGACCATCCGGAACTTGGACTTCTTGACAGAACGGTTGAGCTTGCTGAGATCCAAGATGGGCCTCATGCCCCCAGTCTTTTTTGGCACCTTTTTGAAGCAGCTTTGAAATTTCGATGGCTGCGAAATCCCGTTGACTGGGTGGTGGGTCCGGGATTTTCCAGGATGGTGGGGGGGGGCTGAGAAAAGGGGATGTTGTAACCTCCGGCAATGATTCGGAGCACCCATTGGTCCTGAGTGATATTCTCCCAGGCCTTTAGGTGCCTCAAAAAATGACCCCGACTGGCTCCGGAGCGGCACAGTCGGGCAATCCTTCAGGATGCTGGAAGGTTGAGGAGCCACGAAAGGGTGTTGCAGGGGCCTCTGCCACCTCTGGGACGGCGTCTTCCTGAAAAATTTCCCACTCCTCTGCCTCTAGAAGGGGGATCATCCTGCTGTGAGGGGTAAGTCTTCTGAGATTTGCGGAACCACATTTTTCCCCCTCTTCTAGCCTTGGGATAAGGCCGGAAGGGAGTGGAAAACTGTGCCCCTACAGCAGTCAAAGTCTTACCCTCTTGTTCACAGCGGGTCAAGGTGTCCTTTACCTTGGGTCCAAACAAGGAGGACCCATCAAAGGGAGTGTCAGCAAAGGAAGACTTGAAGGCTTCCGCAAAATGACGCAGGCGGAGCCAGGCTTGTCTCCGTAGAGCAACACCTGTACCCGCCGCTCTACTCGCTCCTTTGGCCGCATATGAAATGAGCCTCATGGACGAGTTCGATATTGATGATAGAGTAGCCAACTGAGAGCTAACCGTCTGGGCCAACTGCTCAGGTAGGTTACCAGAGAGGGTATCTGAAAGTTCCTTGACCAGATCCCTCTGAAGTCTGGTGAAGTGCGTAAGGTAATTCAGAGACCTTAAGATAAAGGCTGCTGAAGTAAGGGTGCGCTTCCCATACCGATCCATACTCCTGTACTCTTTATTAGGAGGATGGATGGACAACAAAGCCTCTGCCACATCTTGCTGGGTAGCAGATGCCACCACCAGAGCATCTACGGCCACACCTATAGATAAGAATTCCTTTTCAGAGGGGCTGACAGAAATTTATTCGGGCGAGCTGGCACCGGTTCCACAGAATCCGGGTGCTCCCACGTCCTTCAAGAGATCAAATCCAGGAGCTCATCGAAGGGTGGAGACACCCAGGAGGCGGAAGGCTGAGCACCAAAGGCCTTGAGGAATACCGACTCCTCAGCAGAAGGGGGTTTGGACTGCCAGTCGCCTCGTTGTTTGAGGATTTCTAAGATGTCTACAAAGGAGACATCATCCGAGGACGACTTGAGGGACCCCTCCGCATCATCGAGGTTGGTGTCCGAGGTGAGAGACTCATCAGGTGAGTCAATGTGCTTCCTCTTACACTGTCTCTTCCTGGAAGGTTCCTCCGAAGAAGCCTCGGAAGGACCCCCAGGAAGGGAGGAATCCCCAATGGGGATGACCTCAGGCCCCAGGGCTCCGCTGTCTTGAGACAGGGGGACAACAAGGGAACAAGTCTCCGTGCCAAGGGAAGGTGCCAGAGAGATGGTGGAGGTAGCCAAGGAAGATTTGGCCAAAGCAGTCCTCATGGCCCTGAAGGCCGGACCCCCCGAATCCTGGGAAGGTCCGAACCCTGAGGCCACAACATTAGATGGCACTCCTGCAGCTGACGCACCGAGAGGGAGGCTCGGAACTGAAAGCATCGGACCCGAAGCATCACCCCCGGGGCTGACCGAGGAGGTCCGTGTACCGAACTCCGATCCGAAGGTCGGGGTTGGAGTAAGGGTTGGAGCCGACCCAAGAACCTCCACTGGCTCCACCAGCACTGACTCCAATGGTGCCGAGGCTGTTGGAGGAGGAACCAATACAACAGGGTGGACAATCGGCTCCGGAGCCGACTGGGCTGGAGCTGAGACTAACTTTTGGAAAACTGGTGACTGGAACAGCCTTTGAAGCACCCTGTCTATATCCGAATCGGACATCCTCAAAGACCGAGAAGAGACCGATCGGGCCCGGGTTGACTTCTCCGCCGGTTCCGAAAGACTGGGGGACCGGCTCCGAATAGTCTCAAGCAGTATCGGCGCCAAGGGAGATTCCATCAGCACAGCAATTTCCCTCGGAGCCAACGGGGACTTCGGCGCCGAGGTAGAAGAGTCTGAGCGAGCGACCTTTCTCGGCTCCGAAACCAAAGGAGCCGAAGAAGGTGACCCGCCTCTCAATGCTCGAGCACTCGGCTCCGAAGACAGAGGAGTCAAAGCTGGAGGCATCGAGGCAGACCATTCCAACCTCAGCTCCAAAGTCCGTGGAGCCGATGGAGAAGCCTGCCTTGATTTCTTTGCTGTCGGCTCCGACGGACTGGTCGGAGCCAAAGACTTCTTCTTCCTGGAGGGAGAGGGGGAAGAAGATAAAGTCTCTTCAAAAGAAGGGGTGATGAGCCCTTTTAATATCAATTTGTTTTTCCTCTCTTGGAGGACACGAGAAGAAAAAGCGTGGCATACACTACACGACTCTTGAAGGTGTTTAGGGCCTAGGCAATAAACACATAGAGAGTGGTCATCCGTGATTGACATCTTGTACCCACACTTGGTACATTTTTTAAAACCTGAAGGCCTATGCTCCTTTGACATCTCTACAAGGAAACACACTACCAAAACAGACTAGGACAAAAACTACCACAGAGATACCAATCCCTCTAACTTAAACAGGATAGGCCCACAGGCAAAAACTGTGACACAGCTCTGCAGAGCGCGAGGGCAAGGCTCTTCTAACTGAAACGGGACCTTGTCATTGGAGAAAAAATATATTTACTACACAAATATACTAAGCACACAAGGATATAACACAGTATGAAGTAGAGCACGAGGAAACCCCTACTAATAAAGCGGGTACCTAGCGCTAACAAAATTCACACACAAACTTTCACAAAACCCACTTAGAGACAACAAGTAGCTGTTAAAACAGCTTTTGGTTGAAAAATTAGAAAATTTCTGACAGAAAATCAGTCAGTAAAAGGTACTTAGCCCAGCCAAGTCGAGACCACGTCTATTGCTATCAAGAGGCAAACGAGATCTGGGGAAGTAGTGGTGGTGCATCCTGGGATATAGAATAGCTCAGCCAATTAGAGACTTCACTCTATAGTATAGCGTGCCGAGTCAGAGCCAAGGATCGGCTCAGAACCCATCAGTACAGAATGTAGGCAAGATAGGATCACATAACATCTTTGCATTGGCAACAGATTTGTTCAGGTTTGCCAGATCCAGAATAGGTCTGAAGTCCCACGTTTTCTTGGGCACTGAAAAGAATCTGGAATAGATGCCTGATCTGAACTGGTCTTGGGGGATGGTCTGGATGACTCTTTGTGAGCAGGTTTGAAATCTCTAGTGTCACAGCCTCTCTCTAACTGGATGGAACATTGGGGAAGGACTTGGTTAGAGAGGGAGTTTGGAAAAAGGGAATGATATAACCTCTGGATATTATGTTCAACACCCAATGGTCATTTGTGATGTCTTTCCAGGCTGTTGGGTATAGAGAAAGATGTCCCCTAACTGCCTCCAGAATCGAGCAGTCAGGCAATCCAGGATCACTGACTGGGTCTGTCCGCAAAAGTATCTTGAGACCCCTGTTTCATGGGACCCCCCCCCCCTGCCATGACGGAGGCATCTGCCACTGTTTCTACCTCTGCCTCTGGAGGAAAATTCTCCCAGTGATTCCTGGAAAGGACCCCGAGATCTTAGGAACCACAACTTCTTGCTGCCATGTTGGCTCCTGGAAAAGGGCTGTTAAAGGATGGCAAAATGGATTCCGACAGAAGACAAGGTCTTTCCATCCTTCTCAGTCTGGGAGACCGTGTTTCTAACAGTGGGATCAAACAGAGATGATTCATCAAAGGGAGCATTAGTTAAAGAAGCCTTAAAGGGTTCGATGAAATCACACAGCCACGTCCATGCATGCTGCCTTATGGCAATGCCTGAACCGGCTGCTCGTTAGGTACCCCCTGCCACATGCAAGACATATTCACTATAGAAAGAAGGGTGGCCATTGTGGAGGGAAAGGTTTTCTGTTCTTCTGCAGACATGGACCCTGGGGGAGAACTAGAGAGCTCCTTTACCAGATCTCTCTGAAGTCTGGTTACATGTGCCAAACAGTTCAGTGTCCACAAAGCAAAGGTAGCTGAAATGTAAATTTGCTTCCTGAATCTGTCCACTCCCCAAGACTCCCTGTTTAGAGGGTGAACAGAGGAGTTTTCCTGAGCCAGCTCCTTTTTGGTGGCTGCTGCAACCACCATGGCATTGACAGAGATGCCCTTAATCCAATGTGGCCTATCCGAAGATGCTCTAAGGATCTTATCTGGGCATTTGGGGATGGGTTCCACTGTGTCCAGTTCCTTCCATGCCCTGTGGGAGATGTGATCAATAAGAGGATCCATGGACGGGCACCCAAGATGAAGATTGGCCTGACCCAAAGGCTTCCAAGAATGCCAACTCATCTGGATTAGGGTTTTGAATGGATCACCCACCTTTCTGGTGCAGGTGTTCCATGATGTCTCCAAATGAGACATCCTCAGGTGGGGATTTGGGGGACTCTTCCCTTTCCTCTTTCTCCAAATTGGTGTCCTCAGTGAGGGATTCCCGAGAAGAATCCATGTGTCTTGTTTTGCATGTACGGTTGTACGGGACCTCATCAGTGGGATACTCTGGGGTGGTATTATAAGACTCAAGGTGTTCCAGCTGGGAAGAAGTCTGGAAGCTCTTTTGAGCAGGCTGTCCAGGAGGATTCAGAAGGGATGCCTCTTGCACAAACTCTCCTGAGGAGGGAACGGGCTCTGGGGAGAGAGACGAGTCTCTTCTAGGGGTGGAGAGAACCCTCTCCACCACCTTGAATGCCAAGGGTGAACAGGAATTTACAGGGAATCCTCACTGAAGCTGAAGCTGTTGGTGGAGAAACTCAAACTATCAAGCACCAAGGCTCCAAGGGAAAGTGACAGCTCCAAAAACCTCACAGCTGACAACAGCCCCTTGCACCTGACCCCTTTGCTTTGGCTCAGAGAGTCACCCTCATCCGAAACTGTCAGAGTCAAAGTACTCAGGGCAACCATCAGAGTTGAGGTGACTGTACCTATCGGCTCCAATGTGTCAATTGTTGGGATCCTTGGATCTGACAACTCTGAAGCCAAAGGTCAGATCAGAGAAGGAGAGATAGGGACAAAAGCAGGCTGGAGGCAACCAGATCCAACAGGGGATGGATCAGGCAGAGCCCCCCAGGTGAATTTGTGCCTTGAGGAACTTCATCAACATTCTGTTGACCTCAGTTTCAGAAAGGCTCCAGCAGATGAAGCAACTGAAGGAGGCCTGGACTGGTCTAGGGGAATGAAGTAGTAGAGACTTGGGCCTGGAGAAAACCAGCTCCAGAGGAAACCTAGGGGATTGAATCTGGACCAGTTCCTCTCTGACACTCATATCTGAAGGTGCAGGATCCAAAGTTTTGGCAGACTTGAGAGACGGCTCCCCCGGCAGGGAAGAACTTTGGTCCAGGGACCTTTTCTTCTCTTTGTGCCTCTTTTATATATATATATATATATATATATATATATATATATATATATATACACATATAGCTTCATAGATTAGTACTGTTGGTGGGGGGGTTGAGCCCTTGAAGTGGATGGAGAACCAGAGGAGGAGGAAGAATGAAGGAGACCCCTCAGGATCACTTTGTTCCTGCTGTCAATCAGCGCACGTTGATTGAAACCAGCATATATCGAACAAGAATAGTCCAGATGACAGGCCCCCAAGCAAACACATTCCATGTGGGCATCAGATAGAGGAATTTTATGCCCACACATAGCACTCCTTTTAAATCCCACTGGCTTGTCAGACATGGTACTGGCTAACAAAGGAAAGTAATGGAAAATTTGTTCAACACAGAAACCCACAGAAAGGGCTTTAATCAGGGAGCTAACCACTAGAAAGTTTTAGATAATTTCAAGTTAGTTCGTTTTTTTTTAAAGAAAGGAGAAAAGGAAATTAAGATATAGGAAGAACTGAAAAGGGAACAGATCCACATGGTTACAGATAAAGGATAGGGGAGATAACTAACAGAGGCAGAAATAGATTTTAAGGCAAAGAACTATGAAAACTAATCACAAAAAACAACAAGGAACTCAGATATTTGCTATCCTGTGTTGTTTGAAAATGAAGCAAATGAGACCTGAGAGATGAAGTGGGAGCAGGGCATTGTGGGCAATTGAGCAGCTCAGGTTTTCAGATCCTAGAGCTTTAGTATTCAGCTGAGTCAGATCAGAGATTGGATCCAAACCCACAGGTTGAAGACCAAATGAAAACAACTTCAGATCCATTATTTTCTGTTTAGCATTCTGCAATTGCTCCTCTTCTTGTTCTGTGATATTCCCCTTATTCTGCAATACTTTAACATTTGTCAGTCCTCATAAATAATTCTTGTTACTTCTTAACCATATCTCTCTTTCATTTCCACCCTGTTTTTAAACTCCACTTTAATTTTATCCAACTCCCTAGCTATATTTCCAGAAGAAATTTCTAACTTCTATAATAACTCCTAAATAATTTCCACTACCCATTCCTTAAATTCTTCTCTTTTCAACAGCTAGGTGAGGAAGCACCAGTCTCTCATTTTAATTTATTTACCCTTCTGTGATGTCCCTCCTCTGGGCCAGTAATCAAGGAGCCTGAATCCTCACTACTGACACTGGAGGGAATGTTCACTTGGATCAAAAACGGATACGTACAATATTTCCAGATGCAGCTCTCTGCATCAAGTACAATTTCTCTCACACAGGGAACACACCTGGTCCAGGGGCTGGTTTCTCTCTCTCACTCTTTCCAGGCCCCCAGTAAGACTTCCCACTGGTGCAACTATAAAGTTGAATCCTCAGCTGAGTGTCCAAGCCAAGTCCTCCAGCACTCTTTCTGTGAAACCAGTGCTTGGTGTCCTTGCTCCAAGCAGATGGCACACACATACCTGGGAAAGGCTGGCAAAGATTTATTAGCTCCCCCCTTCTGCCCAGACTATAAGGTAGTTACACTGCCACTAGACACTCCAAAGCCAGCTATTCTTAGTCTCTTACAAGGGTACCCAATTATACTGAGTGAAATTAATACAAATGACAGTGTTTGACCAATGTAGTAAGGCTTTCAGGAGTGGCCACAGAGTCATGAAATAGATATAAGTACTCTCAAAGGTTAAAATACTCATAGGTTCATAGGTAGGTACTAGGCTATTGGCCCTAGGGCCTATATAAGCCTAGCCAAAAGGTACCCTGGCTTTCGCCACCCAAGAAAATTATTTTCCTGTGCCACTGTTGAGCAGAGCCACAGAAGTGATCCCCAGGGTGAATTTCCTATCTCCCATCCAGTCATCAAGATTTTTCTTGAATAATGCTAATGAGGAGCTTTTTTTGATATAGATAGGTAGTTTGTTCCAGAGTATGGGAAGTCTCTGGGACAGGAATCTATTCCTCCAGCATGTTCTGTTTATTGTGGTGACAAGGTTTAGGTCCCTAGAGCGTGTAGCTCAGAGGGATTGGGATTTCTTTAAGTGGAGCATGTCCAAAAGCTCTGGGTTTGACATAACTTTGTGTGTTAGGCAGAAATCGCCTCTGAGTAGGCGATATGCGATGGAGTAAAGCTGCAGTTTTTTGAGACGGTCTGCGTAGGGCATCTGTTTGAGGCCAGTAATTCTCTTTGTGAGGTATTTCTGCAGCCTTTCCAGTTGTTGTAGATGTCTTGTGAGGTACATGGGGCTTTGTACTCTATAATGGGTCTAATGAGTGATGAGTAGAGTGGAACAATGACCTCTTTTTTCCTGGATGAGAAACCTTTTGTAATGATGTGTGCCACATTGAATGATTTCCTGACTACTGTGGCGATGTGATTATCAAAGGAGAGACTACTGTCAACCTGTGTCCCAAGGTCTCTTATCACACTTTAGGTGTTAAGTAGACTACCGCCTATGTGGTAGGTCATGGGTACAGAGTTTTTACCAAAAGGGATGACAATGCATTCTTTGGCATTGAGCATGAGGCCATGGCTTTGACACCAGGCATCTGTCTCAGCGAGGCCCTTTTGTAGGATGTCCACATCTTTTGGAGTTTTGATTATGGCTTCTGGTTTGCAGTCATCTGCAAACTTCATTAGCCAAAGACCTTCTCTGTTAGCCTGTACATCAGAGAAGTAGATACCAAACAGGACAGGACCCAGGACTGAACCCTGTGGTACTCCACTTGTCACTGGTCTGAAGTTGGATTTGGAGTCTGCTACTTTCACAGTGTGGGTTCTGTCAGTGAGCCAGTTGGCAACCCATCTTGTGACATAGGGATTTATACCTAGTTTAGTGAGTTTATCTATAATTCCAGAGTGGGGGATGGTGTTGAAAACCTTGTTGAGATCTAGATAGGCTGTGTGAACCACCTTACCCTCATCTACGGCTTTGGTGACCACTTCAAAGAAGTCTATCAGGTTTAGGAGACATGATCTGCCTTTTACAAACCTGAACTGGGTGGGGTCCAGAGTTTGGAGATTACCAATGTCATTGTTTATAAGTTCCATGATGATATGTTACATAGCCTTGCAGACCAGGCTCGTCGGGCTAATAGGGCAGTAGTTTCCGGGGTCCGTGGTGGCTCCACCTTTGTGGAGTGGGATAACCATCGTTGTGTGCCATTCAGTGGGCACATAGCCTGAGGTGATGCTATGATTGAACATGGTACTTAGGTGGGGTGCCAGTTTGTTCTGTAGTTCATCTAGAATGCAGCCTGCGATGTTGTCAGGTCCCATGGATGCCATATTCTTGGCTTTGGAGAGTGTGTTTTTTACCTGTGTAGCCATGACTACAGGAACTTTGCATTCTTCCGGTATAGAGATGGGCCCTTTAGGGGACGAGAGGGGGGTAAAGTTAGCACTGAACCTATCTGCCAGGATGTTGGCAATATCAGTTGGTTCTGTATATTTAGTGCCATTGTGCTGTAACTCAGAGCAGATCTGAGTGTTGCCATTGAGATTCTAGACATAGCTATAGAATGCTTTGTGGTTGTCTTTAGAGTTAGTGGCAATTTTGTTTACATAACTAGCTTTGGAGGATTTTATGAGGGATCTCAGCTTCTTACTGAGGCTGAACAGGGAGTCCCTCCAATCATGGGATTTTACTCTTTTTTCACAACTGTTTCTTTCTTCTGTTGTAGAGTTTGTTTATGGCAGGGGACCACCAGATTGGCTTCCTTTTTTTGGAGGATAGTATCTTGGTTCTGTTAGGGATTGCACAATCCATGCACTCGTGTAAGTGCTTATAAAGTGCATTTGTATAGGATTCAGCAGTCATACCTCTGTTGTCCATCAGCATGGGTGTCTTGAAGTTTGCCACTTCTGTCTTAAGAAGCGTGAAGTTGGCTTTGGAGAATTTTTTATGGTGGTTTCCCTAATGAGGGGTGGGGTTGGGATGTGGATGTCTAGGGTGATTAGCTTGTGGTTGGATCTGACCAACGAGGAATTGACCTCTGGTGTGGAGCACTGGTTGCCCATGTTGGTAATAACCAGATCTAGGATACTGCTGCCCTTGGTGGGGGTGTGGATAAGTTGAATCAAGGCATTGGAATTTATGAATTCCAGAAAACGTTGAGCACAAGAGTTGGTACATGAGTAGTTTTCCTAGTTAATGGTGGGGTAGTTGAAATCGCCCATTGTTAGGGTGTTAGGTTGTACCCTAATATTTTCCAGTGTATCAAGAAATGAGGAGTGGGAATCCTGGGGCATGGTAGGGGTGCTGTAGCAAGCTACAATTTGGATTGTGGTCTTGCCCAGAGTTAGTTGCACTTGGATAATCTCGGCTGCATTATGCTGAGCAACTAGCCTGGAGGTGTGGATATCCTTAATGAATATGGACACGCCTCCGCCTTTAGTGTTTTGGTCCAGGTTAGGTGGCCGAAAGGTGTGGTATGAATTATAGCCTGGTAATGCAGGGGGTACTCTCTGGAGCCTTGAACCAGGTCTCTGTCACTGCACAGGTGTCGATGTTCTCCATTTTAAGGAGTGCCTCAAGTGAGTGCATTTTGATGTTTAGACTTCTAGCATTGAGTAGCAATACCCTCAGATTTTGTTTGCTTGTACCTGTTATGGTGGTGAATTTGTCATTTGAACCTTGCCTAAAAAAGGCACTATGGGGGTGGCAAGATCCTTAGCAAGTATCCAGAATCCCAGGGGCAACAAGTGCAGGCCATCTCTGGAAAAGCATCGTGGTTTGGTGATCATATCCTCCCAGGCAGACAGATACTGGATCCCCTTAGAATGACACCAGAAGCTTAGCCAATTGTTGAAGTCAATAATTTTGTCCTTGTACTGTGGGGTATCATTCAGGGTGATGGCAGGATGCTACTCAGGGCTAGGGTCATACCTGCCTGGGCTACAAGATCAAACAGCTCCTCCATGTCCCTTTTCATGTAGTCCAGGGAGGTACGTCTCAGGTCATTCACACCAACATGGACAATGACAGAGTCATATTTGTACTTGTTGTGGAGTGACCTGAGTGCATGCATTATGTGGTGGATCCTGGCACCCGACAGGCAGCTGACAGTAACTTTCTCCTTGTTTAGCCTGGTGAGTGGAACATCAGTGTGCCTGACTACAGAGTCACCTATAACTAGAGTGTTGGGTACATTATTATGTCTTATGGGCTGTGGTTGAGTGGCACACTGAGTTTGTGGGATATGTGTCATCTGGCTTGTTTTGGGGGGTGGAGGTTGCTTGTGTTTCTGCTTTGGAGGTACCTGTTGTTTGGGCAGGTTTTTATTGAGAGCTTCTGTGAATGTAGGTGTGTGTTTTGTGTTTCTAGGTATGTGTTTTGGTGGTGTAAGTTTTGAGGGACTATGTGATGAGTGTGGTGTGGTGCAAGTGTTTACCTTCTCCTCTTGACTGTCTAGTCCAGTCTTGGGTGAAGAGAGCTTTGCTTCCAGTTTGGCTATATAAGTGCATCTCTCACAGGTTGTAGTGTTGGGTGGTAGGAGGAGAGGGTTGTCTGTGTACATGAGGCAATTGCTGCATTGCCCCAAGATGCCCAGATTCATCAGGTAGACAGGAGAAAACACCGGGAGCTGACCCTTAGACATCCTGGATAGGTACTTATTTGTTAAGTACTAGAAACTGTTTTCCTCTAGATAAGTGAGGAAAGTTGAGTGCTGTAGTAATTTGTAGCTTATTTAGTGCTTACAATGAGTTCTGAACAAGTGCTGAACTCAAAGAAACAGACTTGAGTGCTGAAACTAAAAAACTGGCTAGTTCTAAGAAACAAAATTAAGCTAGAAGGCTTCCCTCCAACACAGAAAGGCTTGGGGGCTCAGAAGCCCACAAACAGTCTTGGACACAGCAGATCTGTATCCAGAGTAGACTACCCACAGGAAAGGCAGGAAACAAGCATAGACATTTTTTAAGTGGAAAGAGAGAAAGGAGAAGCAGAAACTAAGTGGATTGGCCTTCTCAAATGTTCTCCCTGTATTAGGTAGAATGAGGTAATAACACTAAACTGGGAGGAGTGTCCCAGATCAAATTTACAGTAGGGGTGGGCAACTGCAAAGCCACCTACTATAAGAACAGCATATAAATAGAGAGGGAGGATGGGAAACAACAAACTGCAAAAATGTTTCTCACAGCAGAAAAGCAGCAGTGAGCCTTTAAATGAAAGTTTTAAACAGATAAAAAAGTTTTTATCAGATAAAGGAGCCTCTAGAGAAAGCTTTTAACTGCAAACAAGTTATATGACACTCTCCTTGGCAGGAGATCTGAATCAATCAACCCAAACAGATGCTTAATAAAAGTGGACAATTTCCAGTTAATACTTCACACACAGTGAAACTAGCTAGAAAAGTATGCAGTAGACAAAGTGCTATAAATAACAAAAAATAAGCAAAAAAACAGGATACTTAATGTTATATATTATAGATCCGAGTTTGCTCAGTGTCCTTCCTTCAATTAGCAGTGTGAAATGGCAGAAACACTCACAAACCTAACTTCTTAGGTAACAGAAAGTTGAAACCTGAGACAACTTTAAAAAAAAGCTCAAAAGAACCAATGAGGTGCTTACTCTAAGCTGTAGTCCAGGTAACCCCAGTCAGACAATGACCATAAACAATCCCCTCTCACTGAAATGCCTAATGGCTTTGGCTAAACCAAGATGTCCTTGAACATGTGCTGAGACACACAGCCTCCAGAAACACTAGGCCCAAACACAAGCCTGAATATGGACAATGCTACAAATACCCACACTACTCAGGTAGAAACAAAATGCAGAAATGTTTCTCTCAGCAGAAAAGCAGCAGTGAGCCTCTCTAAAGGACCAGCCACAATAAAACATTTAAACATATTTAATAATAAATAATAAAAGAACATGAAAATACTATCTATTTACAATAAATACCAGAGTGTCAATCACAAGAAATATTAAAATAACACAGCTGAATAGATTCACACAGATACAGAAAAGCAGTACTTAACTGACCTCACTATATTCTCCTGACTGATCTAAAGAATTACTATTACCTGGTCACTTACTAGAGCAAAGCAAGATGAAGTAGGTGAGTTATCCTTCTCTGACAGGTTTCAAACAGACTACTCTGAGACTTAAGTCTCATCTAGTATTAAAACATCATTTTTGTCCTGGATTACAGAATGACATCACACACATCTAGTCATCTGACTTCCGGTTCCCATACTACCCTCATTACTAGAAACTGAACCAGAATCTCATATGTGTTGCCGTACACACAGATGGAGCTTTGCTAAGATGTGTTAGAGCATCTGGAAGCCATAAAACCATTTCAACACTTCCACCCATCCAGAGTAGCAATTAGTTCACTGCTATGGACAATACAACAAGGATTCCTAGTCCTTGTTTTCACAGACATTTCACTTCTGGCTGAAATCAGAACTGTAAGATACAATCTTTATGGCCTACCTGGTAATTTAATTTCAAACTATTTTTCAAAGTTAGTTGAACTGAGATTACTTCTTTTCCAGTATCCTCTGCTACAATATATTAATTTCAATAGTTATAATATAGTCTGACATACAAGTGCATTTCTTTATCTGTCCAGCAGGACACACTGTTGGTACATTTTTAACACAAGCTTTACAAATACATTTTTCAACACAAGCATCTGTACAAATCAGTTTGACATACAAATGACATATAATTCTTTACAAAACTCCAGCTAGCTATGCTGGCATTTGTTACACATCTACTGCCCTACTTCTGGCATAGCTTGGCAATACCTCACATTGTCACACCTGTGTTTTTATTTTAGTTATTATTGGGACATGATCTGAAATAGTTATTAGATGCATATCAAAACGTTCAATTAAATACACGTTCTTGTGAAATGTAAGTTCTGTTTAGCCTAGCCCAGTTTTTGTATCTTGGGAAATAATATATAAATTTACTCTAAACTCCTACTACTGAATTCCATGCCAACTATTTTTATATATTTATTAAAAGCCTACGCTCCTGGGCCCCCCAAACACATCTTCACTGCTGCAAATCAAATTCTAGTCCCCACCTGTAAGTAATATTTCCTGCTGAAAGATGATTATTTCTCTCAGAATTTCCTTAAGCTCCAATATAACAGTTTTAGGTGGAATATAAATACATTGCCAGTGTAATCCTCCTCCCTTGCCAGCAGCCCCTTAGTACTACAAATCTATCATTATTATCTTTTTTATGCTCTTCTATCACTACTGGAGCTCCTGTTGCAATTAATATAAGTACTCTTTTCCATTGTCCCAGGTATTCCACTGAATAGCCATCCTGAAAACCTCTCTTTATCAAATTCACATGTTCAGTTCTTTCCAGATGTGTCTCCTGCAGTATGGCTATTTGCACTTTACACTTTTTAATATAGTTCACTACTCTTTCTTTTTTGTATACATCTGTAAGACCATTACAATTTAAAGTTAATATAGAAAGCATCATTATGTTTAAAAGCTATTATTCCCACCTTTTATGTGTAACAGCTTTTTGTTAAGTATCTAGTTCCAGCTTTTGTTACATGCATACACTAATGTTTGTCAGGTTGATCTTTTATAGAGTTGTTTCTTGTCAAATCCATTTGAGCCTATGTCATATCTTACAAAACTTTGTTTTATTGAAAGTCCTCAAAAAAAAAACAAATACACCCCCAATGCACCTCTAAAACCTATTAAATTAATACTAACACACAAAACTATGTACATCTTCAAATATTGAAGTTTTACCCTCCTAATAGGAGCAATTGTCCCAAACTGGCAGCCATACTGACAGACTTCCGCTAATCTAAAATAAAGGTTATCTACTCTAAGATGCATGGAACAGCCTGCACTTCTAAGTGATGCCCAGTTTTGTCTTATCTTCATTGCTCTCCCGGACTAGGAAAACACTTGAATGGTTTCAGAAAACATTATCACATAGCCATTGAAAGAAAGAAGTATTCTGTTGTTATTGCTCTTTATCAGATTGTCTCCATGGAGACATGAAAATCAGATATAGAATTTATTCTACAAGCATTTATTTATTTGCTAGAGAAAAGCTTTATTATATTCAATGTTCTTTTTTTATTTATTTGCTTTCTCTTAAAACTTGTTAGTTGATCAAGCCAAGGGCCTTAATGCAGTCATTCTACTGTGTAAGAATGAGAAAAAGCACATTAATTTTTCTTGTATCATGCTGTTTTCACCAGACTTTTCTTCTTTGTTATGTTGCAGTGACTACCTTTCTTAAAACTCAAAAGGGAGAAATAGAAAAGAAAGAAAAAAAACAGGGGCACTTCTTTACTGTAGTATCTCCATTATACTTAAACATAACTGAGAAACCTTACTTTATAGAATGCAGATTATATCATGCATTATAAAAATAGTACTGTTAAGAGCAAAACTTTGTTTTATTTACAGTTAACTCTCTCCCTCCTCTTCCCCCCTCTTCTAAGTGTTATTCCAAACATTAATGACATGAAGTAGGGCATATCCTTTGTAGTCCCCCTACGTTTAACAAAGTCAAAAAAGTCCAATATTTCCATGTTTTCTTGTTCTGTCATGTTTCACAAATATAATTAATGCTTTGTAATCCCACATTTATTTGTCAGTTTCTGAGTTGCTGGTTTTATTCCTGTTTATCTCCTTCTACCAAATCTAGTTTCTGCTTCATTTCCAATGTATACTCAGTTCTTCTAGTCAACTCTTTTGCTTTTTTCTGTCTCTCAAGCATTTTCCATTCAAATATTGGAAAATGTTTCACTGCCATACTCTCTCTGTGGTCTAAAATACCAGAAGAACAAGGAAGAGAATCTCCTTCTGTTTCACAGCTCAGTTTTTGTTGGACAAACTTTTGTTCTTCCTCGTTAGCATGCTCTACATCAAAATGTTTTCCCTCCAGGAGAGAATATTCTGAAAATAGTATGGTACAGAAGTTTAAATCTCATGCCTGCTTTTTAACATTCCCTGATTAATGGAATCAATTTCTCCTCTTCTGCCTGATCTACAGTGAGTAATCATTTTCCACAAACACTCTACTGTCTCCCACTTTTAGTACTTTGTCCTTCTGCCACAATTTTTTCAGAATCAACTCCTGCTGATAGGATTGCATCTTTACTATTAAAGGTCTATGTTGCTTCCTCATGGCCAGGTTTGGAGCATACACAGATTGTGCCCTTTCAAATAACAACTCATGTTGTGGAATACCAGTCCAGTTGCTTATGTATGCTTTCATAAAATTAATACAGTCTGTTCCTTCCAGTTTCACTGGTACAGCAGAAAATCTCAGGTTTTCCCTACATGCTTCTTCTTCTTCTTCTTTCAGCTGCTCCTGTCAGGGGTGGCCACAGCAGATCAACTGTTTCCATTTCTTCCTGTCCTCTGCATCTTGCTCTGTCACACCAACCACCTGCATGTCCTCTCTCACCACATCCATAAACCTAATCTTAGGCCTTCATCTTTTCCTATTGCCTGGCAGCTTCATCCTTAGCATCCTTTTCCCAATATACTCTGCATCCCTCCTCAGCACATGTCCAAACCAATGTAATCTTGCCCCTCTGGCTTTGTCTCCAAACCTTCCAACCTGGGATGACCTTCTAATATACTTATTCCTAATCCTGTCCATCCTCATCACACCCAGTGCAAATCTTAACACCTTCAACTCTGCTACGTCAAGCTCTGACTCCTGCCTTTTTGTCAATGCCACTGTCTTCAATCCATATAACATAGCTGGTCTCTCTACCCTCTTGTAGACCTTCCCTTTCACTCTTACTTGTACTCGTCTGTCACAAATCACTCCTGACACTCCTCCACCCACTCCATCCTGCCTGTACTCTCTTCTTCACCTCTCTTCCATACTCATCATTACTCTGAACTGTTGATCCCAAGTATTTAAACTCATCCACCTTCGCCACCTCTACTCCCTGCATCCACACCATTCCTCTATCCTCCCTCTCATTCACACACATATATTCTGTCTTAGTCCTGCTGGCCTTCATTCCTCTTCTCTCTAGAGCATATCTCCACCTCTCCAGGGTCTCCTCCACCTGTTCCCTACTCTCACTACAGATCACAATGTCATCTGCAAACATCATAGTCCACGGGGACTCCTGTCTGATCTCGTCTGTCAACCTGTCCATCACCATTACAAATAATAAAGGGCTCAGAGCTGAACCTTGATGTAATCCCACCTCTACCTTAAACGCATCCGTCACTCCCACCGCAGACCTCACCACTGTCATACTACCCTCTTACATATCCTGTACCACTCTTTCCCTACATGCTCTGTCCTCTAATTCTAGTATTTTTAAACATATCTTCTTGAGCAATCTCATATTCAGCCAGCCTTTTATTTTGACCTCCGATTTTTTTATCACCTTATCTGAATATCTGTTTAAAGCTTCTTCCATTTTTTCTAGCCTTTTGTTGGTTGAGTTAATATACTCCATCAGTGTTTTGTTTATTTTTAACCAGGTCTCTGTGTAGTTGTCTTATACTTTCCTCTAGGTTACTTGAAGTCATGTGTGGAGCTTTCACTGCTTTTTGCTGAACATCTGCAGTACTTTTCCCAGTCAGTGTTTTTTCCTCAACTTTTGTAGCTGATTTCCTTCAGGTCCTCTGTATTTCTTTTGTAGTGCGCTTACTAGCTATAGATCAGAGTGTAGAGTGCATGTGTGTGTGCTATGTCTTTAAGAAGCATGTGAGGCTGTGTGTGCACATATAAATTCCAGACACATGCAATCCCTAGTGCCATTTTGTAGAAGCAGCCAGTGAGTGAACATGTATGATCGCAGCAGTTAATTTGTATATAAGTTACTTAGTCATAATCAATAAGCCTTTACAGTGATATGCTTGTATAGAATGAAGCTGCTTAAACAAAACCCATAAAGACTCATTTATTCATGTGCAAACATAAAAGTGACATGATGTCAAAACCTGAATGGAAAAGAGCAAAACACTTGGAGCCATGAGATGTAAAGAAAACAGCAAAGGTAAAACTGAGAGAAAACAGTGTGAACACAACCAGAAAGAATTAAAGGTAATGAAAAGCAATATGAATTATTTACTCGATGCAAAGATGCAAGAAAAGACATTATAATGTCCTGGCAGACAGGTTCAGTGCAAACATCCCCCCCCCCTCCCCCCCAAAAGAGCAAGTATCTATCCCGGCAGAGGGCTGCCTCCCAAACATCTCTGATGTTCAGGTGAAGGCTGCCCTCTCCAAATCAAAAAACACTGCTTCCATGGGACCAGATGGCATCCCAGGTTGCGTCCTACATGAACTCCAAGAGGAACTAATCCCTCAAATAAAACAGCTATACAATCTCAGCCTCACTACAGGATATGTGCCCACAGAATGGCATACAGCAACAGTGGTCCCACTCCACAAAGGTGGAACCTCTACGGACCCTGGAAACTATCACCCCATAAGCCTGACTAGCTTAGTCTGCAAGGCTATGGAGAGGATCATCATGGAGCTCATAAACAAAGACATTGGGGACCTACAGACACTAGATCCTACCCAGTTCGGCTTTGTCAAGGGCAGATCCTGCCTTTTGAACCTGGTTAACTTCTTCGAAACAGTCACCAAAGCCATAGATGAAGGGAAGGTAGTCCACACAGCCTATCTGAACCTTGCAAAGGCATTTGACACAATACCCCACTCGGGCATCATAGATAAGCTATCCAGCTTAAATATAAACCCCTATGTCACAAGATGGGTCGCAAACTGGCTCAAAGACAGAACCCACAGAGTGAGAGTTGCTGGAGTCATGTCCGACTTGAAACCGGTCACAAGTGGCATCCCACAGGATTCTGTCCTGGGACCACTCTTGTTCGGTATATACTTTTCCGAGGTACAGGCAAACGTGGGAGGACTATGGCTCACCAGGTTCGTAGATGACTGCAAACTGGGCGCCATAATCAACTCTCCAGCTGACACAAACATCCTTCAAAAAGGTCTCACAGAGACAGATAACTGGTGCCAGTGCCATGGTTTAAAGCTAAATGCCAAAAAATGTATAGTCATACCCTTTGGCAAAAACAATGTGCCCACAAATTACCACATAGGCAGAAACCCATTAAGTACAGATAAAGTTATTAGGGACCTGGGGACCCAAGTTGATAGCAATCTCTCCTTTGAAAACCACATTGCCAAAGTGGTTAGAAAGACCTTCTACATAGCCCACCTCATCACGAAGGGTTTCACATCTAGATCAAGAGAGGTAATCGTGCCCCTTTATTCATCCCTCATCAGGCCCATCATAGAATACAATGCCCCTTTTGGGATGTACCTTACCTGACACCAGCAGCAATTAGAAAGACCCCAAAAGTATCTCACCAAGAAGATCAAGGGTCTCAAACAGATGCCATATGCTGCTCAGTTAAAAAAACTCCAGCTCTACTCAGTTGCATACCGCCTACTTCGAGGCGATCTATGCCTGACATACAAAGCTATGTCAAATCCAGAATTAATGGACATGCTCCACCTCAGTACATCTAAATCCCTTAGAGCCACACGCTCGAGGGACTTGAACCTCAGCACAGAAATAAATAGAACTTGCTGGAGGGACAGGTTCATAACCCAGAGGCTCCCTTCGCTCTGGAATAGAATTCCAGTTCATGTGAGGCAGAGCACCTCACTGAATCTCTTCAAGAAGAATCTCGATAGGTGGATGGGGGATTGTAGGTTTGTCCCAGGGATTACTCCCGTGTCACTATTAGAGAGAAGCACAGTAAACTAAACCTTAAAAAGGGCACAGTATACTCAAATCAAGGGGTGGCGTAAGCCATACAGAATCGGGCTAGGCTTATAATTGCCCCAGGGCAGATAGCCTAGTATGAACCTATGAACCTATGAACAAACTGCGTTATCAGGCAAGCGGAAAGCACAAAAAATTTGTTAACTAAAGAAAATGTTTAAGATAAAAGTATTTGATGAAACAAATAAAGTACAAAATAAGCATGTTTAGGGTAAAACGAGTATGTTTAAAGAAAAATGAGTGTGTATAAGGCAGAATTGGGCAAGCTTACAGTAAAACGAGCACAAAGAAAGTACGCTGGGAATAAAGAAAAAAGAAAAAGGGTTTAAATGAACACAAAGAATACAATTAGGAAAAGAAAAAGGGCACAGTAAGTAAAAATAAAGCAAGGCAACTGCTATGTTTGGCTAAGTGTTGTGTTTGGGTTTAACTACCACTTTGTGTGGTATCAAAAGCATAATTAAAGTTATTTGAAGCATCTCAAAATGTGTAAAAGTGCTTACAATGTGTGCTTATTACTGTGCATGTATTTCAGAGAGTTCAGTGTGTGTGAAGTGCAGCTACCTCGTGTAATTCAAAGGATGGTTATTTGAAAGAAAGTTCTTGTGCTGGGTGTGTCTGTTCGCAAAGTGCCGCCATTACAGAGAGCATCTTGTACTGTAAGGAGTTGCCTAGCAAGGTGCTGCCATTTTGGGGACATTTCACCGTATTGGATCTAGTCATTTACAAAGTGCAGATACCTCAAAAGACATTGAATTTGGGCAACAAAAGTCTGCCTATTCATACTGTACAATTGATTAAATTGTTTCTAGTATTAAAGAAAGGTGTTTTTACAAAAGATTACAAGAGAATCACAGTGCTCCTGAATTGCTCAGTTGTATTGTAAAGTTCTCGCATGTTTCTTAAAGTGATGACTTTAATAAGTGATGGTGCATGACTGTAGCATGCCTACCTTTATCGATAAAATTTTGAGCGATTACTTTACCATTTTTGTTTTTACCAATTCCGAAAGCTGATGATTTTAGCATTTCTGCTTTTACCTATCGAAGATTTCATAAAGC